>NC_081183.1:82122522-82493660 GCF_029867415.1 Vicia villosa
GGAATGACCCTCAGACAGAGTAGTGAGATTATCTAAAGAGGAATGTGAGTAACATTCTTTCCTTTGATTGGATAGATATGAAGGGTTGGTTTTCATGGTGAACGGAAGGAATTCGAGGACGAATTCTATTTAAGGGGGGAGAATATAATACCCTGATTCTCTGACACAGGGTTGTGTCAATTGTTTTGGCTAAACGGTAATTAAAGGACATATTAGTCTTGTTCCAATTGGATGAGTAGTAATATACCTATACTAAGTGTCACCATAAGTGAGTAAGTGGAATGGCTAGAATCAAAGGATTTGGTTGGAAACCAACTTAGTGGCAAGGTTGTAATTATGACTTGGTTGGAGGGCATATTAGACTTTAGTCTTCATTGCATGAGTTTAAGACATTGTTTGGCTTATAGATCAGAATTTTATGAGTGCAATAGAGAGAGACAAGGAATAGAAACTCATATTCATCTCCATTATCGTAACAAGGGTACAGCCTCCACTAAAAGTGCCATAACTTTCTACTCACACCTCCGATCCAGGTAATTCTAAAAGTTTTGAATTCTACAAGAAATTCTCTTCAGTCTGCATATAAATTTCGCACTCATAGCTTGTTTATTGATGGAGATAAATGCATTCGAAGTTGATCAATGGATGTTGAAAGATAGCAAGAGAGAGTTACGGATTTGGCTAGCTTGAATGTGAAGTTTTGGCATCAATGGAAGTCCAATGATAGAAAGAGCATCCTCTCAACCTCTCTAAATCCATGTCGAGTCCTTAGTTAGAGACTTTGGGTAATTATGGTAATTGTATGTTTGGGGTTTAGGGATTGTGCGATAAATCAATGAAATCCATAATGCTAAAACATGCTATGTGATAATTGTTGCCATGTTGATATGATGATAGAGGTGTTTATTACATGTATATGCTTCTATGAATGGTTATTTTTGTGCTTGGAATAGTTTTGGATGAAAATAGATGTGTTGGAACTGGTATAATGCAAGAAAAATTTGATTTTTGCTTCTGGTTCAGTAAGCAATCGATTGCAGGGGTCAAGCAATCGATTGCACTGTGAAAAATTGGCATTTTGTGCTTCTGGTTCAATGAGCAATCGATTGCACACTGGTGCAAATCGATTGCACCTGACAGAAAATCATCCATTCATTGTTTCGACCATAACTTGAGTTCTACAACTCGAAACGAAGCCCGGTCGAAAGTGTTGGAAAGGTCTTTCGATGCTCTTTAATAATATGCTTAAATATAATGCATTTGGTTTAATTATGAAAAATGGTAAGTGAATTCCTAATGGTATGATATGATCACTTTAGTAGAAATTAAGTGATGATGAATAAATGGATTCCATAAGCATGCTATGACGTTGAAATTCCGAATATGAGTATAGATACAGTTCATGTATATTGGTATAATACATATGAAGTGATGTGATTGGTAATTGATTGTTTTATCCGTTGTTCCGGTTGAACGTTCGGTTGTATGCCTTTTTGCGTATGATTGCATGTGGTATGCTAGAATCGAAGTAGGCCAAATTACTAGGTTGTAAGGCGCCATTGTTGATGGACTAGTTTCCAAAGTTACCATTGTGATGTACTCGTGAGAGTCTATAGGGCGTGTCTCACTTGCAGAACACATCGGTGTTCTTGGTATGACGAACACTCCTGAGCTACCATTGCAGTGTGCTTGTGAGAGTCTTTACGGCATGTCTCATTTGCAAAACACACTTGGCGTGATTGGTATGGTGGAGTAGTGATGCCACTTAGGCGATATCACCTGGATAACTCACCTCTAGTGGTGCCACGTAGGCTACATCACTAGGCTCCTACCCGGATGTGCTTGTGCAGTTAATTAGGCGTCTTCGCACTTGCGGAAACCATATTGCGTATGGATGTTGACGGGGCCGTGACGCCACATAGGCAGTGTCACCGCTGTAACTCGTCACGGATGAAATTCCATGAAGGACGCATCCGCTTCATCTAGCGATGGTCTTGTGCGAGTCTTTTGACGACAGGTACTTGGTGACTCACCGAGGGTGTGTGGTGCAGCCTAGGTAGATCGGTTGTTACTACTTCTGGATTCCCCGTACATGGGTATGGGTTTGCATACGTGTTTGTTGTACTATTTGAGTACTTGTGATATGATGACTCCTATGGTGGACGATTCGGGTGTTTGCTCCGTACTTGTACCGGATGTGAGGATAAACCCTAAATCAATGGTGGATTCGTTTTGTGATGCATTACCATGTAGATCCGAGTGGACCCATAGGATAGGTGGACTCACTGAGATTTAGTAATCTCACCCCAATCAACTTATCTTTTTTTCAGGTGCAGTTTAGTAGTGTTTGGTCAGTAGCAGGTTTGGACTGAAGACTTGGAAGTGGTGATGGCTCGGAGACCTCGTTAGATCTCATTTTCCGCTGTGCAGATCCATTGAAGATACATGTTTTGTAATTCTTATTAGAATTTCATGTTGTATTTTATATGGATCATCTTGTATCTTTGGCTTTTGTATGTACTCAATATCAATTTTTAACGTTTCATGCATAATATACTACTCAGTTATGTATGGGGTGTTACAGTTGGTATCAGAGCAGGTCGATTCTCGGCCGAGCCATGAGACATCACTAGTAATTCCTTTATTCCTCACATGTGTGAGTTGCTAGTCTAATTTTACTGATATCTCATTCAGTGGTTGAACTTGATCAACTCATCGACTGAGTGTGTGACAGTAGAATTACGGCAGAGCCGCCACGAGGACTTGAAAAACCTGCAAGGTTGTGAACCCAAGTAGTTGAAGTGGGATAAGTAATTTATTGTTTGGACGACGTAAATGGAGAATATTGGAGTTGTCAGGCTTAAGGGGAGCGTTCGACACGAAGTAGTGATACCCGAGCTGCCAAGGTGTGGATTGAGACAACTAGAACCCCCAGGATTTTGATTGGACGCTGTGAAAATTTCCCTATGTCTTGTTAACAGTGAAGGAAATCCATTCAATATCTATGTAGGAGTGTTGTAAGGGAAGTTCTATGAAGACGATGAGTTCAAAATCAGTACGATTCAGTACCGATGATACCGCCGGTGACAGATATGACTAGAGGACAGATGGGACAGAAGAACTTTTGGGAGTGCGGACTCAGAAGTCAGACCATTCTAATTACGCCAGCATGGATAGTAATTGGATGGGCGAAGTAGTAGATCTTGATTTAATTTGGTGTACCCTAAGCGGGAGCGGTTACCTAGTTAAGATTTGGTAGAATGTGCGGATGTGGTAACTTACGATTGAGAGAAGCTTGAATACCTGGTCGATAGAAGAGGATGTGTATTTCCGTTCTTATCATTTTGTACTTAAGTTCTAGAACTACGCTAGATGAAATATAAAATGATATAGAAGCGTGAAATGCATTAGCCTAAGTTCCTTGCTAGTCGTAGTTCATCTAAACCCGAGTAAAGCCATAGAACTATGCTTGGCGTTGGGCGTTCAGGTGAGTAAGAACTAGCATCTATCCGAAGTATCAGTGGGATAATCACAATTGTGTTGGTTGTTTGGAACCATAGTATGCCCATCTGAACTGAATTATCCTCGGAATCTCATGCATGCGTGGGACGGGTGAGTGCGCGCATGGCGTAACAATCTGAAGTGGAATCTTAACCCTTCGTGCCTGGCTTATTTCCTTCTGAGTAAGCAAACCTTGATGGGTAAGACCCTTAGGTTTTAACATCATGAGGAGTGTGATTGGAAGGAATTGTGGAGCACGACCCGTTGGAGACCTGTTCATACACTTGTCGATTGTGACTATAGGATACACGTGGAGATCGTTATACGCCGCTGAGATAGGTTACCTAGATACATGGCCTCGGAGTTAGACCACCATGTTGGTACTACTAGACGGGTATAATGCCACAGTATCGCTATCGTACACAAGATACGTGAGTCATCCTTTTTCCGACATGTGTGGGACAGAGGTGATCTGAAGCTCAAGGTAGAATTCTAATTTGGTACTCGTGAGACGCAGATCCAGACTCTCACAAGGTATGTGGGATAAGGATCCATATGTCGCGCTTGATAATGGAGGAATAACTAGACAGCCGATAGTGAGATGGATTTAGATCCGATATTACGCTTATGGAGACTCTGAGTGATCGTGCTCGCGCGAGTTAGTGTCAGATTATACCTTGCAGACGTCCTTGTTTCGCGAAGTGTTGAGTGGGAAATTGTGCACGTATGTCTAGAGTGGGACTTATGTGTGATTATGATATCCCAGTCAGCACATTGAGTGGCTATCCTCTAACCTTAGAGACCAGTGTTAGAATAGGCGAAGAGTATCTTGGACTAGCTCGATGTGTGACGTATCTGGTAGAATATTGGTAGATACTCTGAGTAAAGAAGTGTCAATCTTGGTAAAGCATGGACATTTTGGTTTGAGAACTACTAAGGAGTCTATAAGAGAGATGTTCGAGGTGCAAAGTGTAATTTCTTGCATTGTGGCTACACTCTGACTGTTAGAAGCACTGCAATGAAGGATGCAGCCACTGAGGAAGTCAATTTAGTGTCAGATTCAGGATTGAAAAAGACGTTAGATGAATGTGTGGATGGAGTGTGACTGTGGGAGGGTTGTTATATCAGTAGGTCGCACGAGTTATCAGCGGTGATACTACGCTAAGAGGATGAAGCCGTTTGGTTGGGAAGAAGCGATGTAAAACTGTCAGAGTTATCATAAGATGCAGTACGTTATGAAGGGTTCAATATACCGATTAAGCAACAAGACTTGTTGGAAGAGCAGTTATAGCAGTTATACACCGTGGGAATCAGTACCAAAAGACGAATCTCTAAGTCAATGAGTATTTGGCTTTCGATGTTATGGAACCGTAGTGTGTGATTGAAGACGTGTAGGATGGACCTGACCCAGAATGATAGAGTATATAGAGACTTGGTTCTGAGAAGTACTCAACCTCGTGGAATAGTTGGCAAGGAGTGCGCGTGAGGTTCTGGTACGTATTGTAATTGGACAACTACAGAGAAGGATTGAGTAAAGCCCAGTAGAGTACTGAGCTAACTGGATTATGGATATAGTGTGACTCAGACGATTTTGGAACATACGTGGATAGTTGAAATCAGAGTAGCGCAACGGGTAAAGGAAGCATCAGATAAGTCTAGGGGTAGAAATGGACGATCTATTTGGAGGATTTCATATCGGGATGGAAGTGTCGCCCTAAGAGAAACTCATCGAAGCAACATTTCATTCATCTTAGTCTCTTACGAGAGTTCACCATAACCTAAGAGGTGTTGATAATGGGCCAACTGAAAAGAGACTTCGTAGTTGACATGTGGTCCGAAATTCGTAGACCATTGGTTGAACTTGTAAGCATTCGGGGTTAGACAGAGTATTGTGACCGCTAGAACGCTGAATACAAGTGAAGGATCTCTTTTGGTGTAGGTCTTTCGCGGTTATGTTTTGTGCATTTATGAGCGGGTATGAAGTTTTGAATCGTGGTTGCAGGTTAACGTTTGGAATTCACCGTTCGTCGGTGGAGCCTTGGTTGAAGTGGTGGAATGTCAAAGCTATAGTTGGGAGATGTTACACCTTGTGGTTTACAGTGACAGTTATTATGTCTGAACGGAGGTAAGGAGATTCAGTTGTATAAATAAAGGTAAATTTGGGACAATCACCCTAAGACTTTGGAAACTGGAAGTTAAGACCGAGGAATTTGGCGATCACCTAACGGCTGTATGGACTTTTGTGGAGAATAATTTGATGTGTCATCATAGAAAGGAATATTGTGGCAGGAATTCTTGAATGAGAAGTTTTCAAGGAGCTGAGTGAATTAGTAATGTTTGTTGAATGAGGGTGAACACGCCAGAGATGGAGCGGCGGATATCCGACATGAGAATTTCTAGGGTTCTGAAGTCATGGATGTTCAGTGTAGATCAATAAAGGTTTAGGTCCTTGGAAAGATCTTTTCCCAGGTATGTCAAGACGAAGTATCTGAAAGACTATTGCTTGAGGATTAAGTTTTCTAATCATGTATAGTGGGACTCAAGTGTTTTGGCAGATTATGTTTCTTCGTATGGAATGACCCTCAGACAGAGTAGTGAGATTATCTAAAGAGGAATGTGAGTAACATTCTTTCCTTTGATTGGATAGATATAAAGGGATGGTTTTCGTGGTGAACGGAAGGAATTCGAGGACGAATTCTATTTAAGGGGGGAGAATATAATACCCTGATTCTCTGACACAGGGTTGTGTCAATTGTTTTGGCTAAACGGTAATTAAAGGACATATTAGTCTTATTCCAATTGGATGAGTAGTAATATACCTATACTAAGTGTCACCATAAGTGAGTAAGTGGAATGGCTAGAATCAAAGGATTTGGTTGGAAACCAACTTAGTGGCAAGGTTGTAATTATGACTTGGTTGGAGGGCATATTAGACTTTAGTCTTCATTGCATGAGCTTAAGACATTGTTTGGCTTATAGATCAGAATTTTATGAGTGCAATAGAGAGAGAAGGAATAGAAACTCAGATTCATCTCCATTATCGTAACAAGGGTACAGCCTCCACTAAAAGTGCCATAACTTTCTACTCACACCTCCGATTCAGGTAATTCTAAAAGCTTTGAATTCTACAAGAAATTCTCTCCAGTCTGCATATAAATTTCGCACTCATAGCTTGTTTATTGATGGAGATAAACGCATTCGAAGTTGATCAATGGATGCTGAAAGTTAGCAAGAGAGAGTTACGGATTTGGCTAGCTTGAATGTGAAGTTTTGGCATCAATGGAAGTCCAATGGTAAAAAGAGCATCCTCTCAACCTCTCTAAATCCATGGTGAGTCCTTAGTTAGAGACTTTGGGTAATTATGGTAATTGCATGTTTGGGGTTTAGGGATTGTGAGATAAATCTATGAAATCCCTAATGCTAAAACATGCTATGTGATAATTGTTGCCATGTTGATATGATGATAGAGGTGTTAATTACATGTATATGCTTCTATGAATGGTTATTTTTGTGCTTGGAATAGTTTTGGATGAAAATAGATTTGTTGGAACTGGTATAATGCAAGAAAAATGTGATTTTTGCTTCTGGTTCAGTAAGCAATCGATTGCAGGGGTCAAGCAATCGATTGCACTGTGAAAAATTGGTATTCTGTGCTTCTGGTTCATTGAGCAATCGATTGCACACTGGTGCAAATCGATTGCACCTGACAGAAAATCATCCATTCATTGTTTCGACCATAACTTGAGTTCTACAACTCGAAACGAAGCCCGGTCGGAAGCGTTGGAAAGGTCTTTCAATGCTCTTTAATAATATTCTTAAATCTAATGCATTTGGTTTAATTATGAAAAATGGTAAGTGAATTCCTAATGGTATGATATGATCACTTTAGTAGAAATTAAGTGATGATGAATAAATGGATTCCATAAGCATGCTATGACGTTGAAATTCCGAATATGAGTATAGATACAGTTCATGTATATTGGTATAATACATATGAAGTGCCGTGATTGGTAATTGATAGTTTTATCCGTCGTTCCGGTTGAACGTTCGGTTGTATGCCTTTTTGCGTATGATTGCATGTGGTATGCTAGAATCGAAGTAGGCCAAACTACTAGGTGGTAAGGCGCCATTGTTGATGGACTAGTTTCCAAAGTTACAATTGTGATGTGCTCGTGAGAGTCTATAGGGCGTGTCTCAATTGCGGAACACATCGGCGTTCTTGGTATGACGAACACACCTGAGCTACCATTGTAGTGTGCTTGTGAGAGTCTTTACGGCGTGTCTCACTTGCAAAACACACTTGGCGTGATTGGTATGGTGGAGTAGTGATGCCACTTAGGCGATATCACCTGGATAACTCACCTCTAGTGGTGCCACGTAGGCTACATCACTAGGCTCCTACCCGGATGGGCTTGTGCAGTCAATTAGGCGTCTTCGCACTTGCGGAAACCATATTGCGTATGGATGTTGACGGGGCCGTGACGCCACATAGGCAGTGTCACCGCTGTAACTCGTCACGGATGAAATTCCATGAAGGACTCATCCGCTTCATCTAGCGATGGTCTTGTGCGAGTCTTTTGACGACAGGTACTTGGTGACTCACCGAGGGTGTGTGGTGCAACCTAGGTAGATCGGTTGTTACTACTTTTGGATTCCCCGTACATGGGTATGGGTTTGCATACGTGTTTGTTGTACTATTTGAGTACTTGTGATATGATTACTCCTATGGTGGACGATTCGGGTGTTTGCTCCGTACTTGTACCGGATGTGAGGATAAACCCTAAATCAATGGTGGATTCGTTTTGTGATGCATTACCATGTAGATCCGAGTGGACCCATAGGATAGGTGGACTCACTGAGATTTAGTAATCTCACCCCAATCAACTTATCTTTTTTTCAGGTGCAGTTTAGTAGTGTTTGGTCAGTAGCAGGTTTGGACTGAAGACTTGGAAGTGGTGATGGCTCGGAGACCTCGTTAGATCTCATTTTCCGCTGTGCAGATCCATTGAAGATACATGTTTTGTAATTCTTATTAGAATTTCATGTTGTATTTTATATGGATCATCTTGTATCTTTGGCTTTTGTATGTACTCAATATCAATTTTTAACGTTTCATGCATAATATACTACTCAGTTATGTATGGGGTGTTACAGTTGGTATCAGAGCAGGTCGATTCTCGGCCGAGCCATGAGACATCACTAGTAATTCCTTTATTCCTCACATGTGTGAGTTGCTAGTCTAATTTTACTGATATCTCATTCAGTCGTTGAACTTGATCAACTCATCGACTGAGTGTGTGACAGTAGAATTACGGTAGAGCCGCCACGAGGACTTGAAAAACCTGCAAGGTTGTGAACCCAAGTAGTTGACGTGGGATAAGTAATTTATTGTTTGGACGACGTAAATGGAGAATATTGGAGTTGTCAGGCTTAAGGGGAGCGTTCGACACGAAGTAGTGATACCCGAGCTGTCAAGGTGTGGATTGAGACAACTAGAACCCCCAGGATTTTGATTGGACGCTGTGAAACTTTCTCTATGTCTTGGTAACAGTGAAGGAAATCCATTCAATATCTATGAAGGAGTGTTGTAAGGGAAGTTCTATGAAGACGATGAGTTCAAAATCAGTACGATTCAGTACCGATGATACCGCCGGTGAGAGATATGACTAGAGGACAGATGGGACAGAAGAACTTTTGGGAGTTCGGACTCAGAAGTCAGACCATTCTAATTACGCCAGCATGGATAGTAATTGGATGGGCTAAGTAGTAGATCTTGATTTAACTTGGTGTACCCTAAGCGGGAGCGGTTACCGGGTTAAGATTTGGTAGAATGTGCGGATGTGGTAACTTACGATTGGGAGAAGCTTGAATACCTGGTCGATAGAAGAGATTGTGTATTTCCGTTCTTATCATTTTGTACTTAAGTTCTAGAACTACGCTAGATGAAATATAAAATGATATAGAAGCGTGAAATGCATTAGCCTAAGTTCCTTGCTAGTCATAGTTCATCTAAACCCGAGTAAAGCCATAGAACTATGCTTGGCGTTGGGCGTTCAGGTGAGTAAGAACTAGCATCTATCCAAAGTATCAGTGGGATGATCACAATTGTGTTGGTTGTTCGGAACCATAGTATGCCCATCTGAACTGAATTATCCTCGGAATCTCATGCATGCGTGGGACGGGTGAGTGCGCGCATGGCGTAACAATCTGAAGTGGAATCTTAACCCTTCGTGCCTGGCTTATTTCCTTCTGAGTAAGCAAACCTTGATGGGTAAGACCCTTAGGTTTTAACATCATGAGGAGTGTGATTGGAAGGAATTGTGGAGCACGACCCGTTGGAGACCTGTTCATACACTTGTCGATTGTGACTATAGGATACGCGTGGAGATCGTTATACGCCGCTGAGATAGGTTACCTAGATACATGGCCTCGGAGTTAGACCACCATGTTGGTACTACTAGACGTGTATAATGCCACAGTATCGCTATCGTACACAAGATACGTGAGTCATCCTTTTTCCGACATGTGTGGGACAGAGGTGATCTGAAGCTCAAGGTAGAATTCTAATTTGGTACTAATGAGACGCAGATCCAGACTCTCACAAGGTACGTGGAATAAGGATCCATATGTCGCGCTTGATAATGGAGGAATAACTAGACATCCGATAGTGAGATGGATTTAGATCCGATATTACGCTTATGGAGACTCTGAGTGATCGTGCTCGCGCGAGTTAGTGTCAGATTATACCTTGCAGACGTCCTTGTTTCGCGAAGTGTTGAGTGGGAAATTGTGCACGTATGTCTAGAGTGGGACTTATGTGTGATTATGATATCCCAGTCAGCACATTGAGTGGCTATCCTCTAACCTTAGAGACCAGTGTTAGAATTGGCGAAGAGTATCTTGGACTAGCTCGATGTGTGACGTATCTGGTAGAATATTGGTAGATACTCTGAGTAAAGAAGTGTCAATCTTGGTAAAGCATGGACATTTTGGTTTGAGAACTACTAAGGAGTCTATAAGAGATATGTTCGAGGTGCAAAGTGTAATTTCTTGCATTGTGGCTACACTCTGACTGTTAGAAGCACTGCAATGAAGGATGCAGCCGCTGAGGAAGTCAATTTAGTGTCAGATTCAGAAGTGAAAAAGACATTAGATGAATGTGTGGATGGAGTGTGACTGTGGGATGGTTGTTATATCAGTAGGTCGCACGAGTTATCAGAGGTGATACTACGCTAAGAGGATGAAGCTGTTTGGTTGGGAAGAAGCGATGTAAAACTGTCAGAGTTATCATAAGATGCAGTACGTTATGAAGGGTTCAATATATCGATTAAGCAACAAGACTTGTTGGAAGAGCAGTTATAGCAGTTATACGCCGTGCGAATCAGTACCAAAAGACGAATCTCTAAGTCAATGAGTATTTGGCTTTCGATGTTATGGAACCGTAGTGTGTGACTGAAGACGTGTAGGATGGACCTGACCCAAAATGATAGAGTATATAGAGACTTGGTTCTGAGAAGTACTCAACCTCGTGGAATAGTTGGCAAGGAGTGCGCGTGAGGTCTTGGTACGTATTATAATTGGACAACTACATAGAAGGATTGAGTAAAGCCCAGTAGAGTACTGAGCTATCTGGATTGTGGATATAGTGTGACTCAGAGGATCTTGGAACATACGTGGATGGTTAAAATCAGAGTAGCGCAACGGGTAAAGGAAGAATCAGATAAGTCTAGGGGTAGAAATGGACGATCTATTTGGAGGATTTCATATCGGGATGGAAGTGTCGTCCTAAGATAAACTCGTCGAAGCAACGTTTCATTCATCTCAGTCTCTTACGAGAGTTCACCATAACCTAAGAGGTGTTGATAATGGGCCAACTGAAAAGAGACTTCGTAGTTGACATGTGGTCCGAAATTCGTAGACCATTGGTTGAACTTGTAAGATTTCAGGGTTAGACAGAGTATTGTGACCGCTAGAACGCTGAATACAAGTGAAGGATCTCTTTTGGTGTAGGTCTTTCGCGGTTATGTTTTGTGCATTTATGAGTGTTTATGAAGTTTTGAAACGTGGTTGCAGGTTAACGGTCTGCATTCACAGTTCGTCGGTGGAGCCTTGGTTGAAGTGGTGGAATGTCAAAGCTATAGTTGCGAGATGTTACACCTTGTGGTTTACAGTGACAGTTATTATGTCTGAACGGAGGTAAGGAGATTTAGTTGTATAAATAAAGGTAAATTTGGGACAATCACCCTAAGACTTTGGGAACTGGAAGTTAAGACCAAGGAATTTGGTGATCACCTAATGGCTGTATGGACTTTTGTGGAGAATAATTTGAAGTGTCGTCATAGAAAGGAATATTGTGGCAGGAATTCTTGAATGAGAAGTTTTCAAGGAGCTGAGTGAATTAGTAATGTTTGTTGAATGAGGGTGAACACGCCAGAGATGGAGCGGCGGATATCCGACATGAGAATTGCTAGGGTTCTGAAGTCATGGATGTTCAGTGTAGATCAATAAAGGTCTAGGACCTTGGAAAGATCTTTTCCCAGGTATGTCAAGACGAAGTATCTAAAAGACGTGTTGCTTGAGGACTAAGGTTTCTAATCATGTATAGTGGGACTCAAGTGTTTTGGCAGATTATGTTTCTTCGTATGGAATGACCCTCAGACAGAGTAGTGAGATTATCTAAAGAGGAATGTGAGTAACATTCTTTCCTTTGATTGGATAGATATGAAGGGTTGGTTTTCGTGGTGAACGGAAGGAATTCGAGGACGAATTCTATTTAAAGGGGGGAGAATATAATACCCCGATTCTCTGACACAGGGTTGTGTCAATTGTTTTGGCAAAATGGTAATTAAAGGACACATTAGTCTAGTTCCAATTGGATGAGTAGTAATATACCTATACTAAGTGTCACCATAAGTGAGTAAGTGGAATGGTTGGAATCAAACGATTTGGTTGGAAACCAACTTAGTGGCAAGGTTGTAACTATGACTTGGTTGGAGGGCATATTAGACTTTAGTATTCATTGCATGAGCTTAAGACATTGTTTGGCTTATAGATCAGAATTTTATGAGTGCAATAGAGAGAGAGAAGGAATAGAAACTCATATTCATCTCCATTCTCGTAACAAGGGTACAGCCTCCACTAAAAGTGCCATAACTTTCTACTCACGCCTCCGATTCAGGTAATTCTCAAAGCTTTGAATTCTACACGAAATTCTCTTCAGTTTGCATATAAATTTCGCACTCATAGCTTGTTTATTGATTGAGATAAACGCATTCGAAGTTGATCAATGGATGTTGAAAGTTAGCAAGAGAGAGTTACGGATTTGGCTAGCTTGAATGTGAAGTTTTGGCATCAATGGAAGTCCAATGGTAGAAAGAGCATCCTCTCAACCTCTCTAAATCCATGGTGAGTCCTTAGTTAGAGACTTTGGGTAATTATGGTAATTGTATGTTTGGGGTTTAGGGATTGTGAGATAAATCTATGAAATCCATAATGCTAAACCATGCTATGTGATAATTGTTTCCATGTTGATATGATGATAGAGGTTTTAATTACATGTATATGCTTCTATGAATGGTTATTTTTATGCTTGGAATAGTTTTGGATGAAAATAGATGTGTTGGAACTGGTATAATGCAAGAAAAATGTGATTTTTGCTTCTGGTTCAGTAAGCAATCGATTGCAGGGGTCAAGCAATCGATTGCACTGTGAAAAATTGGCATTCTGTGCTTCTGGTTCAGTGAGCAATCGATTGCACACTGGTGCAAATCGATTGCACCTGACAGAAAATCATCCATTCATTGTTTCGACCATAACTTGAGTTCTACAACTCGAAACGAAGCCCGGTCGGAAGCGTTGGAAAGGTCTTTCGATTCTCTTTAATAATATGCTTAAATCTAATGCATTTGGTTCAATTATGAAAAATGGTAAGTGAATTACTAATGGTATGATATGATCACTTTAGTAGAAATTAAGTGATGATGAATAAATGGATTCCATAATCATGCTAGACGTTGAAATTTCGAATATGAGTATAGTTACGGTTTATGTATATTGGTATAATACATATGAAGTGCCGTGATTGCTAATTGATTGTTTTATCCGTCGTTCCGGTTGAACGTTCGGTTGTATGCCTTTTTGCATATGATTGCATGTAGTATGCTAGAATCGAAGTAGGCCAAACTACTAGGTGGTAAGGCGCCATTGTTGATGGACTAGTTTCCAAAGTTACCATTGCAATGTGCTCGTGAGAGTCTATAGGGCGTGTCTCACTTGCAGAACACATCGGCGTTCTTGGTATGATGAACACACCTGAGCTACCATTACAGTGTGCTTGTGAGAGTCTTTACGTTGTGTCTCACTTGCAGAACACACTTGGCGTGATTGGTATGGTGGAGTAGTGATGCCACTTAGGCGATATCACCTGGATAACCCACCTCTAGTGGTGCCACGTAGGCTACACCACTAGGCTCCTACCCGGATGGGCTTGTGCAGTCAATTAGGCGTCTTCGCACTTGCAACCATATTGCGTATGGATGTTGACGGGGCCGTGATGTAACACCCCATAATTTCAGTTTATTAATTTAATTTGGATTTAAATTAAATAATTGGAATTTTAGTATTTTATTTGGATTTAATTCGAAAATGATGGAGTAAGAGCTATTGGGCTTATGGTGTGATGTTAGTAAAAGAGGGGTGCTAATTGGTTAGGCCTTTTACTAAGTTGTGATATTTTATTTTATTTTATTTTCATAAAATAAGAAAAAGGAACCATTTGGGGAGAAAGGAAGAACACGTGAAAAGGGCAAGAGAAGAAAAAGAGGCAAGAACGTGAAACCGGAAGGAGAGCATTCAAGAGAGTCATCGAGGTAAGGGGGACTCTTCCTTTTAGTATATCTTATGTGGTCTTAGGTAATAGGTAGATTGATGTATGGTTTGGTTCAATTAGACATTGGGATTGTTAGGTTAGGGTGTTCTAATTTGGATCGAATTGATGATGATTGTGTAAACTTTTTGGTTAATAATATGTTTAAATGATGTTTTGTGGTGTATAATTGAATGTATGATGATTATATGCCTGTATGTGATGTCTGGGGCCGATTTTGGACTGAAACTAGGTGGAATCGCAGAGTTTGTCGCAGACCTGAGAATTGCTGAAATCGCAGGTCCGCTGAGCGGAGGTCCCAACGTAGTTTGCTTCTATTGGACGTCACTAAAGGTCCGCTAAGCGGAGGTCTGAAGGATTTGAAGGATAGAAAAACACTTAGAAAGGGGGGGTTTGAATAAATTTAACTTTAAAACTTATAGGATAAAAACAATTTGCACAATGATTTTTATCCTGGTTCGTTGTTAACGAAACTACTCTAGTCCACCCCCTTGGAGTGATTTACCTCACCTGAGGATTTAATCCACTAATCACACAAGATTACAATGGTTTTCCACTTAGATAACCTCTAAGTCTTCTAGAGTATTCTGATCACAACCTGATCACTCTAGGAACACACTACTTAGATACCCTCTAAGACATTCTAGAGAATCCGATCACAACTTGATCTCCTCTAGTTCTTACAAATTAATGTAAACAAATTCTTATAAGAGTTACAATGCTTCTTAATAAGCTATTATCACAACTGTGATTTTTCTCTTAAGTTTAAGCTTAATCTCACTAAGATATTACAACAGCAATGTAGTGAGGTTGATGATGAAGTTTGAGAGCTTTTGAATTTGACAGCGTTTCTGTATATTTGCGCAAAGTGTTGTATTCAGCTTCTCATCAGAACTTCTATTTATAGGCGTTTGAGAAGATGATCGTTGGGAGCATTTAATGCTTTGCATTATCCGTACAGCATTGCATTTAATGTTTCACTCTTTTGTCAACTACCTCGAGCCTTGCTTTCGCTGTGTCTACTGACGTTGCCTTTAATAGCTTCTAACGTTCCTTTTTTCAGTCAACGTAGCCTGCCATCTTGTACTTGCTTCTGATCTGATGTTTGTGTAAACAACGTTTGAATATCATCAGAGTCAAACAGCATGGTGTAGAGCATCTTCTTGTCTTCTGACCTTGAAGTGCTTCTTAGCGTGATACCATGAGAACTTCTGTGCTTCTGCTTCTAATCTCAAGTTCTTCTGATGCTTCCATAGACCATGTTCGGATTCTGCTTGACCATCTTCTGATGTCTTGCCAGAGCATGTTCTGATGTTGCATGCTGAACCTTCTGAGTCAGTGCTTCTTGCGCTGATTTTGTGCATACTCTTTATGTGATTCCTGAAATGGAAATTGCATAGGATTAGAGTACCATATTATCTCATACAAAATTCATATACATTGTTCTTATCAAAACTAAGAATATTGATCAGAACAAATCTTGTTCTAACAGGATTCGCTTCTGCCTCGCGTCGCCGAGCGAACCTTGCTGTGTGTGAATTTTTCTAAAACTTTAAAATGACGTATCTTTTGATCCGTGAATCATTTCTTAGTGTCGTTTTGGGTGTTGTGCAAGTAATTAAATGTTTTATATGATGGATGATGAATATGGGCAGTGGCCGACTTTATTTCTTTAAAACTCGATTTAATTACTTGATGAGAATTGAACATTGTGTGCATATGAGATAGGTGTGACAATGTGTTTGATGTGATGATGAATTGGTTGTGATTGTTATTATGATTGTGATGAATGCATGACTATTTGAATGATGTTGAAAACATGTACATACTTATTGGTGATGTGGTGTTGAGATGAGTTGTTCATCGTGATTCGGTGATGTTCATAAGTGTGTTATGTGTGTTTCATTCATTCATATGCATTTCATGATGGATCTCGTTGATGAGTGGATCGTTGGTGGCTAATTCCCATTGTGCGGAGATTAGTAAGCAGTCATCGTGTGCCCATGGGGGTGTGAGCGATGAGGATAGTCGTGTGCCCATGTGGGGTGTGAGCAACATTGAAGGGCAGTATCGTAGAGAGAAGTCCTGTGAATGTGATTCACGAATTTTGGTACCACATGCATAGTGTCTGTTGTGTCATATGCATTTTGTCATAACATGATTGTATGGATTTCTGTGTTTTGTGTTGTAATCTATTTGTTGTGTGATTTGATGAATAATAGAGGTGAATCTGAATGTGTATAATTGGGTGAACGGTATATTATGATGCTTGTTGCTTATGAATTGCATAATATTTACTAATTGAGAATGAGACTCACCCTTACATGTTGTCATTTTCAGATTGAGGAGTAGCGGCATTAGTGCTCGGTGAGGATGACTCGTAGAGTTTATCCGTTTATGTTGGGTCGTGTCGGTCATGCTCTGATCTTGTAACACTGGGGGACGATAGTTATAGAGATTTATGAGAATTCTCTATTTTAATTGGTGTTGGATTATATTTCCATTTGATTATGTTGATGATGTTTCTTATTCCGCTGTGATAAACATAATTGTGTTTTTGTTAAATCGTTTCCTAATGAAGCATGACTTGACCATGATTGGTATATTTATTTTAAATAATTGTGGCACCCTTGTGTTTATGTTTTACTCTGATATAATTGTTTAAAATTGCCGCGGGGTTTAGAAGGGTGTTACAATAGTGGTATCAGAGCATAGTCGGTCGTTGTGACCAGAGTCTTAGTGTCAGTCTTTCCCTTTGTATGCGGCGAGTGTGAGTTATCACTGTCGATAGTTTTGGTTCTAATGGAATTGTTTTGTGAGTTAGTAGAACAATGGTTGGAAGAGGTGGAAGAAACGATGATGCTATCACTGAGGCTTTGGGCATGATTGCTGGTGTGCTTGGACGGAATGCAAATGGAGCTATGAATGGTGATGACAGACAGCTGAACAGTTTTCAGAGGAACAATCCTCCGTTGTTCAAGGGTACGCATGATCCTGAAGGTGCTTAGAAGTGGCTTAAGGAGATCGAGAGGATTTTCATAGTCATCGATTGTGCTGAGAACCTGAAAGTGAGGTATGGTACTCATATGTTGTCCGAAGAGGCTGATGACTGGTGGATGGCTACTAGGGCTGAACTGGATGCTGATGGTGTAGCTATTTCCTAGGCTGTGTTTAAGAGAGAGTTTCTGAGGAGGTATTTTCCTGAAGACGTTCGAGGCAGGAAAGAAATCGAATTTTTGGAGCTGACTCACAGTAATATGACGGTACCAGAGTATGCTTCGAAATTTGTTAAGTTAGCGAAGTACTATGTTCACTACAACAATGATGAAGCTAGTGAATTCTCGAAGTGCATCAAGTTTGAGAATGGTCTTCGTGATGAGATCAAGCAAGGAATCAGGTATCACAGGATTCGACGCTTTGTCGATTTGGTGGACTGTAGTAGGATCTTCGGAGAGGATAACCTCAAGCTGAAGTCATCTCACTCTCGCGATTTGGTTGACAAGAAAGGTAATATGCCTATGGATATAGGTAAGCCATATGGTAGAGGAAATCCTAGAGCTGGGAATTGGAAGAGGCCTAGTGGGGGAGATTTTGGTGCTCCCGTTAAGTGCTACAACTATGGTGAGACTGGGCATAGAAGGAATGAGTGCAAGAGTGGGGAGAAGAAATATTTCAAGTGTCGTAAGGCGGGTCATCTTGCGTCTGATTGTAGGATGAATATCGTGACTTGCTACAATTGCGGCGAAGAGGGTCACATCAGTCCACACTGCACTAAACTGAAGAAGGATCAGACTGATGGGAAGGTCTTTGCTTTGTCTAGTTCAGAGACTACTCCAGAAGATCGTCTGATTAAAGGTACGTGTTTTATCCATGACACACCTTTAGTTGCCATTATTGATACTGGAGCGACTCATTCGTTCATTTCATTGGATTGTGCTAAACGATTGGGATTAGAAATATCTGTTATTCATGGAAGTGTGGTTATTGACACTCCTGCGTCGGGTTCAGTAACTACTTCTTCTGCTTGTTTGAACTGTCCTGTTGACATATTTGGTAGAAACTTTGGAATGGACTTAGTGTGCCTTCCTCTTGAACAACTTGACGTCATTTTGGGGATGAACTGGTTACAATTTAATCGAGTTCATATCAATTGTTTTACAAAGACGGTTATCTTTCCTGAAGAGGTTAGTGTTGAGGATTTGACTATGTCAGTCAAACAGATGAGTTTGGCTGTCAATGATGGGGCGGTGGTATTTATGTTGTGCTCTTCAATGGAAGAAAAAGGGGGCGATAATACCGGTGAACTACGAGTAGTGAATGAGTATCCGAAAGTATTTCCAGAAGATGTTAGTGAGTTGCCACCTGAAAGAGAAGTGGAGTTCGCTATAGAATTGATTCCTGGAACTAGTCCTGTGTTGATGGCACCGTATCGCATGTCTGCATCGGAATTGGTTGAACTGAAGAAACAATTAGAGGAATTGTTAGAAAAGAAGTTTATTCGTCCTAGTGTGTCACCGTGGGGTGCACCGGTACTGTTGATTAAGAAGAAAGAAGGTTCAATGAGGCTATGTGTTGATTATAGACAACTGAACAAGGTGACAATCAAGAATCGATACCCTTTGCCAAGGATTGATGATTTGATGGATCAGTTGGCTGGAGCTTATGTGTTTAGCAAGATTGATCTGAGGTCTGGATATCACCAAACTCGTGTGAAGGCAGAAGATATTCAGAAGACGGCATTCCGAACGAGGTATGGACATTATGAATATTCTGTTATGACATTTGGTGTTACTAATGCACCTGGTGTTTTCATGGAGTGTATAAACAGGGTATTTCACCCGTATCTTGACAAGTTCGTGGTAGTGTTCATTGATGACATTCTAATTTACTCGAAGAGTGATGAAGAGCATGCAGATCATTTAAGAGTGGTATTGGAGCTATTGAAGGAGAAGAAGTTGTATGCGAAATTGTCTAAATGTGAATTCTGGTTGAAGGAAGTAAGTTTTCTTGGCCATGTAATTTCGAAGAATGGTATCGCGGTGGATCCTATGAAAGTAGAAGCAGTATCTCAGTGGGAGACGCCGAAGAATGCTTCAGAGACTCATAGTTTTCTTGGTCTGGCAGGTTACTATAGAAAGTTCATTGAGGGATTTTCGAAGTTGGCATTACCAATGACTAAGTTAACAAGAAAAGGACAAGTATTTGTATGGGATTCAGCATGTGAGAAAGGTTTTCAAGAATTGAAGAATAGATTGACAAGTGCTCTGATCTTAATTTTGCCTAATCCCGTGAAGTCTTTCAATGTGTACTGTGATGCTTCATTGATGGGTTTAGGGGGTGTGTTGATGCAAGATAAGCAGGTAGTAGCTTATGCTTCAAGACAGTTGAAAATTCATGAAAGGAATTATCCGACTCATGATTTGGAATTGGCGGATGTGGTTTTTGTGTTGAAATTATGGAGACATTATCTTTATGGTTCTCGATTTGAGGTATTCAGCGATCATAAGAGTCTGAAGTATCTCTTCGATCAGAAGGAACTTAATATGAGGCAGAGGAGATGGTTAGAATTTCTGAAAGATTATGATTTCAGTTTGAATTACCATCCTGGTAAAGCATATGTTGTTGCTGATACATTGAGTAGGAAGTCATTGCATATGTCTATGCTAATGGTGCGAGAATTGGATTTAATTGAGCAATTCCGAGATTTGAGTTTGGTATGTGAAAGTACTTCTAATAGTGTTAAGTTGGGGATGTTGAAGTTGACTAATAGTATCCTTGACGAAATTAGAAACGGACAAAAATCTGACGTTAGCTTGGTGGATAAGTTGACATTGATTAACCAAGGTCAAGGAGGTGAATTCCGAATTGACGAGAATGGCATTATAAGGTTTAGAGACCGAGTATGTGTACCCGATGTTGCTGAGATCAGAAAGAGTATTCTAGAAGAAGGACACCGAGGTGGATTGAGTATTCATCCTGGTGCTACCAAGATGTATCATGATTTGAACAAGTTGTTTTGGTGGCCTGGAACGAAGAAGGAAATTGCTGAGTTTATTTATGCTTGTTTAATTTGTCAGAAGTCAAAAATTGAGCATCAGAAACCGTCTGGATTGATGGAGCCGTTGTTTGTTCCGGATTGGAAGTGGGATGGAATTTCTATGGACTTTGTATCTGGTTTACCTAGAACGATCAAGAATTGTGATTCTATCTAGGTTATTGTAGACCAGTTGACGAAATCTGCTCACTTTATTCCAATAAGAATGGATTAGCCGATGGAGAAGTTGGCTCAGTTGTATGTTGAGAAGATAGTGAGTTCGCACGGTGTTCCGGCTAGTATTGTGTCAGATAGAGATCTGAGGTTTACTTCTAAGTTCTGGACAGGATTGCAAGAAGCCTTAGGTACTAAGTAGAGGTTGAGTTCTGCTTATCATCCGCAGACAGATGGTCAGATGAAGAGAACGATTCAATCGTTAGAGGATTTGTTACGAGCATGTGTATTGGAAAAAGGTGGTGCTTGGGATAGTTACTTACCATTGATTGAGTTTACCTACAACAATAGTTATCATTCGAGTATTGGTATGGCTCCGTTTGAATCATTGTATGGTAGGAGATGTAGAACGCCGTTGTGTTGGTACGAATCTGGAGAAAATGCGGTGGTTGGACCGGAGATTGTGCAACAAACTACAGAAAAGATCAAGATGATTCAGGAGAAGATGAGAGCTTCTCAGAGTCGTCAGAAGAGTTACCATGACAAAAGAAGGAAGGATATTGAATTTAAGGAGGGAGATCATGTATTCATGCGAGTCACTCTGATGAGAGACATTGGAAGAGCCTTGAAGTCGAAGAAGTTAACACCGCATTTCATTGGTCCATTTCAGATTACTAAGAAGATTGGAAAGGTTGCTTATCAGATTGCTTTACCGCCTGCACTCGCTAATTTGCATGATGTGTTCCACGTATCTCAGTTGAGGAAATACATTGCGGATCCGTCTCATGAGATTCAGGTAGATGATATACAGGTGCGAGATAATCTGACTGTAGAGAAATTACCTACGAGGATTGAGGATCATAAAGTGAAGCAGTTGCGAGGTAAAGAGATAGCAACGGTGAAAGTGGTTTAGGGAGGGCCAGCCGGTGGAAATGTTACATGGGAGTTAGTAAGCCAGATGAAGGACTCTTACCCGGAACTTTTCGTCTAAGGTATGTTTTCGAGGACGAAAACTCTTTTAGTGGGGGAGCGTTGTAACACCCCATAATTTCAGCTTATTAATTTAATTTGGATTTAAATTAAATAATTGGAATTTTAGTATTTTATTTAGATTTAATTGGAAAATGATGGAGTAAGAGCTATTGGGCTTATGGTGCGGTGTTAGTAAAAGAGGGGTGCTAATTGGTTAGGCCTTTTACTAAGTTGTGATATTTTATTTTATTTTATTTTCATAAAATAAGAAAAAGGAACCATTTGGGGAGAAAGGAAGAGCACGTGAAAAGGGCAAGAGAAGAGAAAGAGGCAAGAACGTGAAACCGGAAGGAAAGCATTCAAGATATTCATCGAGGTAAGGGGAGACTCTTCCTTTTAGTATCTCTTATGTGGTCTTAGGTAATAGGTAGATTGATGTATGGTTTGGTTCAATTAGACATTGGGATTGTTAGGTTAGGGTGTTCTAATTTGGATCGAATTGATGATGATTGTGTGAACTTTTTGGTTAATAATGAGTTTAAATGATGGTTTGTGGTGTATAATTGAATGTATGATGATTATATGCCTGTATGTGATGTCTGGGGTCGATTTTGGACTGAAACTAGGTGGAATCGCAGGGTCTGTCGCAGACCTGAGAATTGCTGAAATCGCAGGTCCGCTGAGCGGATGGGGTCCGCTGAGCGGAGGTCCCAACGTAGTTTGCTTCTGTTGGACGTCGCTAGAGGTCCGCTAAGCGGGGGTCTGAAGGATTCGCTTCTGCCTCGCGTCGCTGAGCGAACCTTGCTGTGTGTGAATTTTTCTAAAACTTTAAAATGACGTATCTTTTTATCCGTGAATCATTTCTTAGTGCCGTTTTGGGCGTTGTGCAAGTAATTAAATGTTTTATATGATGGATGATGAATATGGGCAGTGGCCGACTTTATTTCTTTAAAACTCGATTTAATTACTTGATGAGAATTGAACATTGTGTGCATATGAGATAGGTGTGACAATGTGTTTGATGTGATGATGAATTGGTTGTGATTGTTATTATGATTGTGATGAATGCATGACTATTTGAATGATGTTGAAAACATGTACATACTTATTGGTGATGTGGTGTTGAGATGAGTTGTTCATCGTGACTCGGTGATGTTTATAAGTATGTTATGTGTGTTTCATTCATTCATATGCATTTCATGATGGATCTCGTTGATGAGTGGATCGTTGGTGGCTAATTCCCATTGTGCGGAGATTAGTAAGCAGTCATCGTGTGCCCATGGGGGTGTGAGCGATGAGGATAGTCGTGTGCCCATGTGGGGTGTGAGCGACATTGAAGGGCAGTATCATAGAGAGAAGTCCTGTGAATGTGATTCACGAATTTTGGTACCACATGCATAGTGTCAGTTGTGTCATATGCATTTTGTCATAACATGATTGTATGGATTTCTGTGTTTTGTGTTGTAATCTATTATTGTGTGATTTGATGAATAATAGAGGTGAATCTGAATGTGTATAATTGGGTGAACGGTATATTATGATGCTTGTTGCTTATGAATTGCATAATATTTACTAATTGAGAATGAGACTCACCCTTACATGTTGTCATTTTCAGATTGAGGAGTAGCGGCATTAGTGCTCGGTGAGGATGACTCGTAGAGTTTATCCGTTTATGTTGGGTCGTGTCGGTCATGCTCTGATCTTGTAACACTGGGGGACGATAGTTATAGAGATTTATGAGAATTCTCTATTTTAATTGGTGTTGGATTATATTTCCATTTGATTATGTTGATGATGTTTCTTATTCCGCTGTGATAAACATAATTGTGTTTTTGTTAAATCGTTACCTAATGAAGCATGACTTGACCATGATTGGTATATTTATTTTAAATAATTTTGGCACCCTTGTGTTTATGTTTTACTCTGATATAATTGTTTAAAATTGTCGCGGGGTTTAGAAGGGTGTTATACGTGACGCCACACAGGCAATGTCACCGCTTTAACTCATCACTGATGAAATTCCATGAAGGACTCATCCGCTTCATCTAGCGATGGTCTTGTGCGAGTTTTTTGACGACTGGTACTTGGTGACTCACCGAGGGTGTGTGGTGCAGCCTAGGTAGATCGGTTGTTACTACTTCTGGATTCCCCGTACATGGGTATGGGTTTGCATACGTGTTTGTTGTACTATTTGAGTACTTGTGATATGATGACTCCTATGGTGGACATTTCATGTGTTTGCTCCATACTTGTAACGGATGTGAGGATAAACCCCGAATCAATGGTGGATTCGTTTTGTGATGCATGTACCATGTAGATCCGAGTGGACCCACATGATAGGCGGACTCACTGAGATTTAGTAATCTCACCCCAATCAACTTATCTTTTTTTCAGGTGCAGTTTAGTAGTGTTTGGTCAGTAGCAGGTTTGGACTAAAGACTTGGAAGTGGTGATGGCTCGGAGACCTCGTTAGATCTCATTTTCCGCTGTGCAGATCCATTGAAGATACATGTTTTGTAATTCTTATTAGAATTTCATGTTGTATTTTATATGGATCATCTTGTATGTACACAATATCAATTTTTAACGTTTCATGTATAATATACTAGTCAGTTATGTATGAGGTGTTACAATAAAAGTTACCATATTATTATTCTATGACTAATATTTCAAAATTCCTAGGATCGTTATAATTCTAATGGTTTCTATAATTACTATTATAATCTTAATCATTATTAAAAAAAATTATATCTAAATTTTCTACTAATAATCTTTTTCTATATTTATATTGTTTACTTTGACACGATTAACTTATTTCGGTTAGTTTAAAAATTATTTATAAAATTTTTTAAATTGACATTCCTTTAAGTAAAATAATAGAAAAAAAATTCAAAATAAACACAAATGAGAAGATTTTTTTCCACAATTAAATAAATATTAATGCTTTAAAAAAATTAAATAAAAGAGTTACATAGTTAAATTTTAATTTTGTCATTTTATAATGATTTTTAAGATACAATCCTCATTATAACAATGTATTAAATTAATTATTAAATTTTGTATTCTATTATAGTTTAATATCTTTTAACACTGATTAAATTTTATTTATTTCCACTTTATTAAAAATAAATATGATAATAATAATAATAATAATAATAATAATAATAATAATTCAAAGGTATTCAATAATTTTTTATCTTACAACTTCTAGAATAATTCTATAAATAAATATTATCTTTAAATACTATAGTGAATGCAATGAAAATAATGTGAATCACTCCCTGCCAGTTTTATTTATAAATTTTGCCACTTTTAGTATTGTTCCATATATTATATCAATTAACCATTACAATAAAAAATGAAGCCAAACAATCCAGAATTGCATCAAACAATAAATGAGATCAATATGATCTACCAACATCCATGTTTCAAAAGTGAGACTTCTCAACAAAGAGCTGATGAACTTCTAAGTTTGTGAAAATCTGAGTAAAATCCTTGCCTCTTTCAGTTCGAGTAAAATCCTTGCCGCTTTCAGTTCTTTCAACCTGTAGGGTATACATTGAAATACTTTAAATTGTGAAAACAACGTAGAAGAAATCAAGTCAAATGACATAAAGCCTTGACCAACATACCTTGATAATTTTTCAAATACCAGACCATTTGATAGATTAAGAAAAAATGAGACTTGATCGCAGACAAAGCGTATAGAAACAGATACAAAATTAAAATTATAATAACATGATTTATGTTACACTCAAAATAAATTAAATGATTTTTCCTGTAACCGTTGTCACAACTATAGTTGTCCGTCCCTGTAACTACTGCAGCTGATTTTGTGATATTTGTAAAATTTACTTCTCATCAACAGTTTTGAAATTAAAGTTTCAATACCTGAATTTATTGTATATTTCAATCCAATTTCTGCTACTGAGTTCAACAATTTTGGTTGATGCAGTGGATGATACACTGCATGATTCATCAAAAGCTTTTGCCATCACAAATGCATATATGCTCAGTACATATCCTTTTGCTACAACCTTTTGGTTCATAGTAAACTCTTCTCCAGGAGAAGAAACAAACTTATCCACGGGAATTGCAGGTAAAAAAATCGATGAAAAACAATATATTATGATACCATTGACAAAGATTGTATTTTGATAACATATTCACAAAGGCTCCAATTTGATATCATCATAGAGCACAACAAATAACATATAACAACCTAGTTGAATGTCTATCTGTAATATAAACTTAGTTGAATGTCTACCAGTTACGAAAAAATGATTCAAAAATGCGAAACAGAAAACGTCAACTACCTCCGTAGAAAAAAAATGTACAGACAAAAACAGAACTAAAACAAAGACATGGTAAAAATATTTATGCAATTAACTTTGTTATCTGCAAAAAAAAAATAGTAACAATTGATGGTATTTTAAATCTATAATATAAGAAAATTAATGGTTGTGGAAAAGTCCAAAATACCCCTATTTGATTTTTTGCCACCACATTAAAATTCTGGTTTTTTAGTCTTTGTACCATAAAGTTCTTTATTTTATTATTAAACTAATAGAACTCTTATATTTTATCAAACCTATCAAATCTCTCTCTATACTCTATTTTTTTCTCTTTCATCACTTTCTCACTTCTTTCTTCCAAAAAAACAAAAATCTATCAATCTATAATATAAGAAAATTAATGGTTGTGGAAAAGTCCAAAATACCCCTATTTGATTTTTTGCCACCACATTAAAATTTTGGGTTTTTGGTCTTTGTACCATAAAGTTCTTTATTTTATTATTAAAATAATACAACTCTTATATTTTATCAAACTTATCAAATCTCTCTCTATTCTCTATTTTTTCTCTTTCATCACTTTCTCACTTCTTTCTTCCAAAAAACAAAAATCTATAATATAAGAAAATTAATGGTTGTGGAAAAGTCCAAAATATTCCTATTTGATTTTTTGCCACCACATTAAAATTCTGGTTTTTTAGTCTTTGTACCATAAAGTGTAACATCCCTATTTAACTAAGTATGATTATGAAGTACTAAGAGAGAATAATGAATTAATTATGCATTAGGAAGGAAAGTTGTTAGAATGGAAAGAGTTTAGTTAGAATTCAACTAATGGCATGATGGTAATTATAGCTTAGTTAGAGGGCATAATGGTTCTATTTGCATGGGAACATAAGGGCATGTTTGGTAGAGGAGCTACACAAATCAGAATTTATGAGAGAAAAGAGCTTAGAAGCATGGAGGAGAAAGAAGAGCTAATGTTCAACAAGCCATTTTCGCAACTCTTGGTACAGTTCCACTAAAACGGTAATATCTCTCTGCTCGTAACTCCGATCATAATGATTCTGGTTTTGTTGGAAAGCTAATGAAATTCTCTTCGATTTGGTATACTAATTCGCATTCATAGGTGACGCAGTCGGAAGCCGCCCAAAAGAATAGCAAGCGCTAAACCTTGAATGAAAACAGGGTTGCAAGCGTAAACCCTATAGATAAGCTCTGGAGTCCACCAGGAATAAAGAAAACTTTGGATTCTATATAATAAAAGAGATAATCCTTATGGCCATGCCAAAGGTCTTTAAATACAGAAAACAAATAAACCCTATTGGGCCTTATGGGCCTTTAATCCAAAACAAAATTAAATAAAACAAATAAAATAGAAATTACTTAAATATTAAAACTAAAATCGCTTAAATATTGCTTAAATATTAAAATGCTTTCCGACGCGCGATTTCTTCTTTGATACGCACAATCCTCCTACATCAGTCTCCTTCACTTCTGAAGAACTCGACCCCGAGTTCTCTTCTTGATAAAGAACTTCATCTGACAGCTTGCTATAATTGTAAGTACCAACTGAAAACCTCTCCTTACGTCGAAATGCCATCACATCTTCTCCCACATTGAAAAATTTAACTTCCATGTGTTTATCTCGCATAGGAGGCAAATCGGTTGCCAGCTCATCTGCGGTCAACTCTTTGAAATCCTTTAGGATCCCTAGCAGTTCTTCTGGAATTGTTTCCTCCTTTATAGCATTCATCAACCCTTTGATCACCACTGGACAGAAACATTCGGTTTCTTTTACAGCCTCATTAAGCTCCTTTTCACTATGCGTCATCATCAAGAATCTAGGATTCTTTCCTCTTGGATTCTTATCAAAGTGCAAAACAGGAGCCATAGCAATTTTATGTGTGCCCCATGTAAACATCATTACGTTATCCCGTCCTCGATAAGTGATATCATTATCAAACTGCCAAGGCCTACCAAGTAAAATATGACAAACATCCATATCAAGAACATCACAAAGTACCTCTTCTCTATAATGTTTTCCGATGGAGATAGGAACTCTGCAGGTTAGTGTTACTCGAACTTGGGAGCCCTTACTTACCCAACCGAGGTTGTACGGCTTCTCATGTGGTTTTGTGGACAACTTCAAATAATCTACCAATTTTTTCGACACCAGATTCTCCATGCTGCCACTATCCACAATTAGATTACACACTTTGTTCTTGATAGAACAATGTGTCTTGAACAAATTCTTGCGCTGCCCTTCGTCTTTGGATGCTAGTAACATTCGTTGCAATACAAAATTTACCCTCTCATCAGATTCTTCCACCGCAAACTCAACATCGGCATACTCATCGTTCTTTACTGTAGAATCTTGTCTTTCCTCATCTTCCTCCCTTTCTTCCACAATAGCAGCGACTCTTCTTGTTGGACAAACATTTGATTTGTGGCCTCTTCCGTTACAACGATAACATGTGTCTATAGCGGGTCTAGCATATGGATTATTTGGCCTCTGAATTGGTGCTTTACCATGCTGCACACTGCTAGAGCTGCTAACCCCCTTATTCTCAAGATTGGAATCCCAGGGTGTTGAATTCTTTTCCTTGTCACCTGCTGATTCACAGTTACTTTGGGGTGAATACCTTTCAATAGACGAGAAATTTCGAGGGGATTTCTCCATTAATTCTGCCTTCAAAGCCAAACTGGATGCTTCACTAACGGTCCATACAGTCTGTAAACCCATCTTCTCCTGCAAGGATCCCTTTAGGCCACTGATGTATCGAGCCACTTTTTGGCTTTCTGATTCTCCCAATTCATTGCGCTCAGAAAACCGCAGGAACTCAGCTGTGTATTCAGTCACGGTTCTCTTGCCCTGAACACACTCGATGTACATCTTATAAAGAATCTGCTCATAATCCTCCGGTAAAAACCGCTCCAGCATCAATTGTTTCATTCTTCTCCAAGTTCTGACTGGCCCCTTTCTTTGTCTCTGCCTTTGAACAACAAGTTTATCCCACCAGACAGCTGCAGTACTTTTAAGTCTGATTGCAACCATCTTGACCTGCTTGTTCTCAGGGACACCCATAACGTCGAAGAACCTGTCGACGTCGATCTGCCAATCAAGAAACTCCTCCACTCCCATAGTTCCGTAGAACAATGGAATATCAGCCTTCACTCGATAGTCATGGTTGTTCTGTAGATTCCCACGATTATCTTCTTCATCGTAAGGTTCTTCTTCATCAGAACTTGAATCTTCGACACAGTTTCCACCCCGTAGAACCCTAATCGGTTCCTCTCTCCTGTTTCTTCGCCGATTCCCAATGTTGTTGTTGTTGGCGTTGTTCGCCTGATTTGCTAAATTCGCCATCTGTTCAGTCAAAGCAGTTAGAGCCGCGGTAAAAGCCGTGGTAATTCCCTCAAGATCTTCTTTGGTCACCGGTTGGTCCGCCATAGTTGTCAAGCTACGAAAAGAACAGGAGAAAACCTGCTCTGATGCCAACTGACGCAGTCGGAAGCCGCCCAAAGGAATAGCAAGCGCTAAACCTTGAATGAAAACAGGGTTGCAAGCGCAAACCCTATAGATAAGCTTTGGAGTCCATCAGGAATAAAGAAAACTTTGGATTCTATATAATAAAAGAGATAATCCTTATGGCCATGCCAAAGGTCTTTAAATACAGAAAACAAATAAACCCTATTGGGCCTTATGGGCCTTTAATCCAAAACAAAATTAAATAAAACAAATAAAATAGAAATTACTTAAATATTAAAACTAAAATCGCTTAAATATTGCTTAAATATTAAAATGCTTTCCGACGCGCGATTTCTTCTTTGATACGCACAATCCTCCTACATCAATAGGTGTTTTATTGAAGGAGATAAACGAGTTTGTAGTGGAGTGATGCATGCTGAATGTGTATGAAGGTGAGCTATGAATCTCTTGCTAATGGAGATGGAAGTTTGAGTAAGATAAGAGTTCAAAGGCTGCATTAACATCATCTTAACCTCCATTTGATCCAAGGTGAGTCCTTAGTTAGAGACTTTGGGGGAATCATGGGAAATTGCATGTTGAGGTTTGGGGTTTGAGTGAAAATTCATGATGATTAACATGCTTATATGATAAATTGTTAGTTGATAATGTTATGGGATGTTTGTATTGCTTTAATCCTTTGCATACTGATGATTCTGTATATATGCATGTTAGAAATTCGTTTGGGATTAAATTGTGATGCTTGAAATTAATTAGATAGGTTTGGGACTGGTTTAGAACCCTTAAAATGCAGAAAAATTGATTCTGCTTCAGGGTAATCGGTTACTGGCTTCTGGGTAACCAGTTACTCTGTAGAAAATTGCGTTACTGGGCATTTTGCATGCCAGTAACCGGTTACTGGCCCCTGGGTAACCGGTTACCCTGGGCAAAAGTGCAAAAATCAGCAAACTTTAGAAATTCGTAACTTTTGCGTCGTATGTCAGTTTCGCGTAAACTTTATATCGTTGGAAAGCTAGCGACGTGTAATTTCTAATAAAATTGGTCCCCAAACCAGGATATTAATTATCACAAGGATTTATGTCTTTCTGATTGTTATTAATTATTATATCATGCATTAAATATAATGCCCATTGCTATTATGAATATTATATCCATGTTTGAGATGATATGCAATTATGTGATGTGCATGAAATCCTGTTGACACCGTCGTTTTGGTTAAACGATCGGCATTGATTGTATTGTGTGACTTAGCGCTTGTTATGCGTGTGTATGCTTGAATCGAAACGGGCCGGGGGCTAGGTTGGGAACGTGACTCCGACCTTATGGTCAATGGAGTGTTTCGGACTTTGTGGTCCATGTTATAGCTTGATCTTATGATCATTGGGGCTCACACTTGAGCTATCGTTGCAGTGTGCTTGTGAGTGCCGTACGGGGCTTTTTACTCACTTGGCGTTAACACACTTGCGTGCTCGGTATGGTGGCGTTATGCGGCTAAGTAAGCCTACGCATAACAGGTAAACCGCCTCTAGTGAAGTCAAGTAGACTAAGCACTAGGCTTTCGCCCGGTGGGCCCATGTGTCAAGATGGCGTATTTGTACTCGGCGTTAACACACATGCGTGAAGATGGTTAATGGGACTATGACGCCAATTAGGCTAAGGTCATATCGCGGCTATCTAGGCTTGTGCGAACCCGTCTAATCATTCTTGCAGTGTGCTTGTACAAGTCTCTTGACATATATGCATGGGAGGCAACCAATCGAGGGTGTGTTTTATAACCTAGTCGAGGCATTAACGCGCTTCTAGATTACCCATACACGGGTATGGGTTTTGGCATACGTGTTTGTTGTACTATTTGTATACTTGTGATATGATGACTCCTATGGTGGACGATTCATGTGTTTGCTCCGTACTTGTACCAGATGTGAGGACAAACCCCGGATCAATGGTGGATTCGGTTTTGATGCATGTACCCTGTAGATCCGAGTGGACCCATAGGACAGGAGGACTCACTGAGATTTAGTAATCTCACCCCTATCAACTTATCTTTTTTAGGCGCAGTTTAGTAGCTTTTGATAGATAGGAGGTTCGGATTGATGGCTTGAAGTGGTGTTGGCTCTAAGACCTCGTTGGTTTTGACATTCCGCTGTGCAAGATCCATTGAAGACTCATGTATTATGCTTCTTAGTAGAATTTCATGTTGTATTTTATATGGATCAAATATTGTACCTTGACTTGTGTATGTACTCAATATCAATTTTAACGTTTCATGCATAATATACTAGTCAGTTATGTATGGGGTGTTACAGTTGGTATCAGAGCAGGTCGATTCTCGGCCGAGCCATGAGACATCACTAGCAATTCCTTTCTTCCTCACATGTGCGCGTTGCTAGCCTAATTTTATTGATATCTCATTCAGTTGTTGAGCTTGATCAACTCATCGACTGAGTGTGAGACAGTAGAATTACGGCAGAGCTGCCACGAGGACTCGTAAACCTGTAAGTGTCGTGAACCCAAGTAGCAAGGATTAGTTGGGTGGTGAATTGTATATGGAAGCTGGATTTATTGGACGACGTAAGTAGAAGGGATGTTGGAGTTGTCAAACTTAAGAGGAGCATTTGACGCAAAGAAGTAATACCCGAACTGCCAAGGTGTGAATCGAGACAACTAGAACCCCCAGGATTTTGATTGGACGGAGTGAAACCTTTTCTAAAGTCTTAGTAATAACAAGGGGAAATCCACACAGGATTGAGAAAGAGCCTTGTAAGTGAAATTCTCCGAAGGCGTTGAGCTGGGATTTAGTAGGATTCAATACCGATGATGCTGCTGGTGTTAGGTGTGACTGATGATCTGGTAGAACGAAATAACCTTTGGAAGCGCGGACAGAGGAGTCAGACCTTTCTGATTACGCTGGTACGGACAGTGATTGGATGGGCGAAGTATTACATCCTGATCCAACTTGAAGTACCCTAAGCGAGAGTAGTTGCTTAGTTAAGGTTGGTGGAATATACGAACGTGGTAACTTACGATTGGGCGAAGCTTGTTGTGGACCTCCGTTTTTTTCTCGGGCCATACCTCTGAGCGGGAGAGATACGTGAACTGACTCTTTTTTTATCGCTTATGCTTTCGCATTTTTTTGAAAATTCACAGAGTCGCCACCGACCTTTTATTTTATCCAATTAAGGAAAGGTTTATAAAAGAAACAGAAAAAAGACCTTTAAGAAATTCTGGGTAAGGGGGTAGGTTATACAAAGGGAAGGTGTTAGCACCCTTTGTATCCATGGTTATCCATGGGCTCTTAAGTTTGCTTAGCTCACTTGTTTTTCGATTACTTTTCAATTGCTTTAGAATGCTCATATGTGGTTTCAAATACCTTTGTAAATTGAATTTTGTAATGATCCTTGTGTGGATGTATACAAAATATTTGTTTATCTTTCGAAAGATGTTTTGAAAAGAACGTTAACTTTGTAATGATCCGTGTTTGGATGTATACAAAATATTGTCTTTTTGGAAAGTTTTGAAAAAACAACAGTGTATGAGAATTTTGTTTGTTTTGATTTGAGCAAGCAAACTAGGAGGTCTACCCTGAGTTGTAAGGTCTTTATCCTTATTTCCTTTAAAAATCTATCCTTTCACCGGATACAAACAAAAGGTTCGATTTTGTACTCGAAACAGTGGAATTTTGACTTTGATTTTGAAAAGAATGAGAAGGGATTACCTTAAGAGGTGCAAGTGTGATTGTGTTTGGATTCAGATATTTTATCTTTGGAGTTAGTGATCTAACGGTTCAATTTTATCTTTGACATACACGCAGTTTATATTTGCTGGAAATTAAAATGCGGAAATGTAAAGTGCGGAAAGTAAATCTACGCTATTACATCGATTGTGCAGGAAACGTAAACTAGCCTATTTACATGAATTTGACATCCTATACATTTATCTAGGAATTTAAATTGCAAGAAAAATAAAAGGCATGTTTTTTTTGGATTTTTTATGATTGATTTTAATTATAATTAATGCATAATTAATTAAATTAAAATGAAGAAAAAAGATAGATTTAAACCTAGAAATTAAGTTTAAAATATGTACAAAATATTTGTCAATTAATTTTAAAACAAAACTAATTTTTTTTTGGAATTTTTGAAATTGATTTGAAATTGATTAAGCTAATTAATACATAATTATACAAATAATTATACAAATAATTAAAACTCAAAGAGAAAATTATTCAAAATATGTACAAAATTAGTTTATAATATATAAACAATATTTTATATAAAGAACAATTTTTTTATGATTTTTTTATTGGTTAGAATAATTAAAAAGCAAATATATAAATATATACTAATTAATTATGCAAAATATTGAAATTTTGAAGAAAAATAAAATATTTTTATTTCAGAAAATAATATATTATTTTAGAAGTCTAAAAATATTTTTTGTGTATTTTTTGGATTTTTAAAACTATTTTTAATTAATTTTGCAAAGAAAATTAAAATAAAATAGAAAATAAAAGGATACTAATCAGATGTGGTTGATTGGAGAGTCCATGGTATGGACTGGCGTGTCAGGTGCGTTGGGTGAGCTGGAAAGTGAATCTGAAGGCTCAGATATTGAGACACATGGCCATCAATACACCTGCAAAGCACTGGATTAGTGGAAAATTCAAAAGAACGCGCACGCTGGCTGTCCAATGAGGTAGGGACACCTCATCATCTTCAACCTCTCGCTAGGACCTTTTACAGCGCTTTTATGAAAAGAGCGCTGTAATTGATGAGCTTCAGACCTGCAAAATAACGAATAGAGGTAAACCTAAAAATAAATTTGGCGCGACCTATCCATTCAACTCGTCTGATCCATACGAACTCAATGGTACCACTTAGATCCTCTAATTTTGCCTATTTCAGAAAGCCCTAATTTTGAGATTATGAACCCTAGAATGGTAACTTCGTGTGTAAGCGTCTAAAACTCAATTAAAGTTCCAGAAATGATCTACACACCACACCAAGTTCAAATATATGTCTACATCGTGCTAGATATGCTTGTGTTATGAGATACAAGTCAGTTTTAGTTTGAGCAAATCGTGACCTGTGTAGCTCGATTCAGTGAGGTTTAAGACTTGCAATTGATTGGAATAGTTTCAGTGAAGCTCAGCGATGATGTTTGAATGCTTAGTTTGTATTGAAATTGACTGAAATTAAAAATTCGAATTTGAAATTTCTTTGAAAAGTTTAAGTGGTTACAAGCATGGTACAAGCATAAGAATGGCTCTGATTTCTGTCTCCCTTGATTGTGAAGTGTTATAGCCTTTATATAGACTATGTTGTGCTTAGAATTGAAGCCAAGAAGCATCTAGTTGCATTTGTGGAATTCTTGATTTTTTTATATTAAAAACCTTTGAATTATTGACCAAGTCTTCTTCTCTTCAATGCTCTTGCCTTGCTCTTCAATTCTCTGCAGAAAATCAGAGATTCCTTGGGTGAGTCTTGCTTGGATTGTAAGCTACCCATTATCCATTCATTTTTATTTTAATTTAATCTTAAAATAAGATAAAATTAAGCAAAAAATGGATAAAAAAAGGTGTGGGCCTTGTCTTGGTCGTGGGAGGCCCATAATATTGTGGAAATGATGTTTGAACCATGAAAACTTGGCCCCATTTGGAAAAAATACATTTTTGAGCAATGTTGATTTCATGCATTTTCCCAAAATTTAGCCAACTTCAACAAGGTGTAAATCCCTCAATTTTTGTCATATGAAGGAGATCTTGCACTTTTTGGAAACCTCAAAGAGTCCTCTAACCAATTCCTTTGGTCTCATGTCAAAATGATTTTTTATGCTCCTTGTGTGTCCTTTTGAAAAAAGTGTCTTTTTGTTGAATTTGAAAATGACCTGTAATGTCTTTGGTCATATTTTTCAAATGGTGAATGCAATGACCATGGGATCAATTGCATTTGAAAGATAATTGAATTTCCTTCAAAATGAGCTTTGGTTTGAATTTTTTGGATGAAGGATGAGAGAGTTATGATCAGTCAAAGTTGAGTTGACTTTTCAGGCAAAAACCCTAATTTTGAATCTTAGGGTTTTGTTGATTTTTGATCTTTCCTTGATGAATTATGATCATTCAATGATCAAATGATGAATCCTTTGACAAAATATGGACTTTGACAAAAAATTTCATTTTTGACTGTCTGTTGACTTTTTGGGTCAAACGGGTCGTCTGTTGACTGTTTGAGCTGCTGACGGTGCGTCTGAGTGAATTGAAGTTTGAAAATTTGTATGATGGTACTTTGAGATATATGGATGTTGATGAAATCCATTTGAGGTATCAAAAGCTTGTTTCTCCTGTAAAAACAAGAAAACCCTAGTCAGGGACTGTTTGTGTAGGAGACAGTTAAGCGTACCTGATTTTTGTGCAGTGTTGAGTCTCTGCTAATCGCGTGATATTCAGAAGACTTCTAGAACAAAAATCTTGGAATTTTGAATTGTAAAAGATTGATTTGATTGATGGTACAAAACACTGAGAATTGTACTGCCAGCAGTTTGGCTGTCAATTATTAAAGTTTATTTACATGACTTGTTAAAAAAAACACAGACATAATAAATAACTAATATTTACTGTACGCGAGCAAAATTACCGATAATAACCCTGAAAATCATTTAATGCACAGAAAAATGAATATTTGACTGGCAGAAAACACATAAAATATTATCTGAGTAATTAAGCAATATTATGACAAATAGTACAACATTTAATACTGACAGTACAAATATTACATACTATATTGAACAGTACGACGAATAAACGGTACATTTAAGAAATAAGAAATACGGCAAATTTTAAGAATGACGATTGATAACCCATGCTACAAATAGTAACATGTAGATGATTGGGAGCATAAGCATCCCAGGTCCACAGTGTTCCGGGCTATGTAGACAGAAGAAAGACATGATCACCGTAGCAATGGTGATGACCATAAGAAAACACGTTTCCCACCGCTTCGCCATTTTGTCGGGAAAGAAGAAAGGATGGATTATGAAGTAGAAATTTGAGAGATGAATTAGAATTTGATGTGAGATTTTTATGAAAAAATGAGAGGTATTTATAGAGTGGAAAGAAGGATAGAGACGTTGGGGAATGATGTGATTCCGTACAAAAGGAGAATTTGAGTGGAAGTGAGATTTGAAAGAAAGTGTATGATAGTGTTGGGAAAAAGAGAGATGTAGAGAATAAAGTTAGGATTTGATTTTTGAAAAAGAGATTTGAAAAGATTTTTAAAAATAATGGAATATAGTACAAAAATCAGTGGGAAACAAAAGATAATAATAATCTACTTGTTACCAGTACAGTCTGAGTTTCCTGATTCTGCGCCTGCAAAAAGATTTAACTCTGTACCAATTGTGTCAGTACTATTTATCTGTAAATAAATAAATAGCATGTGTGAAGTAATAAACAGTATTTGGCGTTTGCGTAAGAATAAATTCAACTGCAAGCCAAATTACTGTATAAGAAAAATTCTAAAAACTAAGTATTTCATATGTCAGGATATTTGTTGAAATAAAAATCCATGATTATATGAGACTCTTAATTTCCAGATTGGAGTTTTCTTGAAAAAAGATGCGGGCAAATTTTGGGGTATAACAGTTGCCCCTATTCAATCTTCTTAAACCTGAAGAGATTGTCTGAAATCTGAAGGTAGAAGATGATTGAATATTTAGATGCCCTGAAAATTTGCACTTACCTTGATCAGAAGAGATGTTGGAAGTTGCATTTGAATGTCGTCTGCGAAACGTTGTTGGCAGATTGAAACATTACCTGAGATGGGCTTTCAGATGCCACCTGGTAAATGTGTTGATGGTTTGTTCATCAGAATGAATCCATTGATTATATCTTGATGAAGGATTTGAAAGTCTTTGTGTTGACTGTTTCGGAACCGTCCAAGGTTGCCGCTTTAAGTTTTGGTTTTGAAAGTTGATCATTGTGGAACCGTCTGAGGTATCAGCTTTAGATCTTTGATGTTAGATCGTTCTGGAACCGTCTGAGGTATCGACTTTAGATCTGTAATGTCTGTTTTTGAGTTGGTAAGTGATCAGAATGAATCTTCGGCTTGGTTATATCTGAGAGAACCGTTCATGGAATTCAGGTGAACACTGCATGTGATTGAGAACATCTTTGTTGAAGATATCCGTCTACCTGAAAAATCAAGTTAGTGATATGCAATGTTTATGATGCATGTAAATGTGAGATATTCCCGGAGAAATATGCATGTGATGTTGTGTATGAATATGCGCATGATGCATGATGTATGATGTGTGATGTATGATGTATGAATGTGAATATGAATGTGTGATGTATGATTATGATGTACGAATGTGAATATGAATATGTGATGTATGAGTATGATGTCAAGCTTCTATTTAGGAAAATAAATTTCCGCCAGTCATCTGGATATGACTATATTGTGATTGTTGATGATCTTTTGTCTTGTTTGAGTATCCTCGGCTGGGGAAATTCTTTGAGAACCATGGTACTCTATTGAAGGATCTTTGACTATCACTTGGGAATGAAAGGTAGCTGGAAGTTCTGATGCCCTTTCAAATGGGAATGAGGAAGATGCATAATCCTCCGATGCACTATCTGACCAAGTCCGGGTGCGGGGATCACACCTTCTGAAGATAGTAATCTGGAACAACCCTGCTGGGGTATAAGACTTCTTTTGAAGAGAAAATCTTTTTGAGGAATTTGCTGAGAAATGCGCTTCTCTTGGGGATTTCTTCTGATGGAATGATGTCCAGATAATTGGGACATTTCCTGAATGCCATTCCTGTTTTTCCTGGTAAACATCAATCATATTCAAATGCACATGCTCATTCAAAATTATCATTGGGACGTTTACGTATTCAAAACAGAAAAAGTGAAAATAGTGATTTTGAGCCTAAGCTGCATTGATTTTTGAAAAAGAGCCATGATAGGCTGACTAGCACAGGGAGACAACAATCCTAGAAGTAGGAAATTGTCAGAAAGCTTTGGAAAATATTTATAAAGATAAATAGCTATGTGAAAACAATCCAGTCAAGTTTCAACTCTGCTATTGCCAATCTGTCTTCGAGCATCTCATCCCTCACTTGTTGGAAGAAAGTGATTGGACTGATCGGTGTCTTTAAGGTGTTGAATCTTGATGGTGAGTAGGCAGTTGAACGGAACATAGTTGTATGCTTCATTCCCTAACTTTTGCCTAGGCTGCCCTTTCAGGTTTTCAGCCTACCGGGATAGTATTCGTTTAGTCTCTAATTTTTGCCTGGACCTCCCTTTCGGGTTTTTCAATCCACCGAGACGCTCATTTTTTGCCTAAGTTGCCCTTTCAGGTTTTCAACTTAGCGAGCTGTTTTTTCTTTTTAAGCGAAGTACTTTTTGACTATGTCAGCATTCACAGGGTGTGGGAAATCCTCACCATCCATGGTGGTAAGCAACATGGCGCCGCCGGAGAATATTTTCTTGATTATGAATGGTCCCTCGTAGGTGGGAGTCCATTTGCCTCTGGGATCACCTTGTGGTAAGATGATGCGTTTGACAACCAAGCCACCAGTTTGGTATGCTTGACTTTTGACTTTTTTTGTTGAAGGCTTTGATCATACGCTTTTGGTATAGCTAACCATGACAAATAGCTGCGAGCCTTTTCTCATCAATCAAGTTTATCTGGTCCAACCGTGTTTGAATCCAATCGTCTTCGTCTAGATTGGCTTCTTTAATAATCCTTAGGGAAGGAATCTGAATTTCAATTGGAAGAACTGCCTCCATACCATAGACTAAGGAAAATGGAGTTGCCCCTGTTGAAGTACACGCAGATGTGCGATAACCATGAAGAGCAAAAGGTAACATCTCATGCCAGTCTTTGTAGGTTACTGTCATTTTTTAGTATGATTTTCTTGATGTTCTTGTTGGCAGCTTCCACCGCGCCGTTCATCTTTGGTCGATATGGAGAAGAATTATGATGTTTGATCTTGAACTGTGTGCAAAGTTCAGTAATCATTCTGTTGTTTAGATTTGTGCCATTGTCCGTAATAATCCGTTCAGGGATGCCGTACCGACAAATGAGATTGTATTTGATGAACCGGGCCACCACATTCTTGGTAACAGAAGCAAATGAAGTTGCTTCTACCCACTTTGTGAAGTAGTCAATAGCGACCAGGATAAAGCGATGTCCGTTGGAGGCAGTAGGTTTGATTTCTCCAATCATATCAATACCCCACATTGCAAAAGGCCAAGGAGCCGTCAAGACGCTTAATGGAACTGGAGGTACATGTACTTTGTCAGCGTATATCTGGCATTTGTGACATGTTCGGGAGTGATGATGGCAGTCTGTTTCCATGGTAGACTAGTAATAACCTGCTCTCAGGATCTTTTTAGCCATTGTATGTCCACTGGAATGAGTACCGAAGGAACCATTGTGTATTTCTTCCATGATCTGTTCTGCTTCCTTCTTGTTTACAAAGCGAAGTAAAGTCGAGTCATGGTTGCGTTTGTATAGGGTTCCATTGCTTAGGAAGAATTTGGCAGCAAATCTCCTTAGAAACTTTCTGTCGTTAATGGATGCCCCTTCAGGGTACTCCTGAGCTTCGAGATATCTTTTTACTTCATGGAACCATGGTTTTTCTTCTGTTCCTTCGGCATTGATCTCATTGCAATATGATGGTTCATCTTGCCTGTAAATGGTGATCATAGGCGCCTCGTTGTCCCACCTGACTTTGAACATGGATGACATGGTAGCTAAAGCATCAGCTAGTTGATTTTCCTCGCGTGGAATGTGTTCGAAAGTGATTTCTTCGAAGTAAGGAATCAAACTCAGCACATATTCTTTGTAAGGAATTAGATTTGGGTGCTTCGTGTCCCATTCCCCTTTGACTTGGTAGATTACCAAGGTCGAGTCTCCGTAGACTTCCAGGAATTTGATTCTTAGATCGATTGCAGCTTTAAGGCCCAGAATACATGCTTCGTATTCGGCTATATTGTTAGTGCAATTGAAGCATAACCTGGCAGTGAATGGTGTATGACCTCCTGCGGGGGAAATGATCACAGCTTCGATGCCATTGCCAAGTGCATTAGAAGCTCCGTCAAAAACCATAGTCCACCGGGATCCTGGCTCGGGTCCTTCTTCTGGTCCTGGTTGTTTGTAGTCATTGACTAGCATAATGTCTTCGTCTGGGAAGTCAAAGTTCAATGCTTGATAATCATCCACTGCTTGATGAGCCAGATGATCAGCTACCACACTTCCTTTGATTGCTTTTTGTGAAGTGTATTGAATGTCATATTCTGTTAAGATCATTTGCCATCTCGCTATTCTTCCAGAGAGACCAGGTTTTTCGAACACGTATTTGATGGGATCCATCTTGGAGATTAGGAAAGTGGTGTGATTTAGCATGTACTGTCTTAGTCGGCGAGCCGCCCAAGCTAAGGCACAACAAGTTTTTTCGAGTAGTGAGTATCTTGTTTCACAATCGACAAACTTTTTGCTAAGATAGTAGATTGCGTGCTCCTTTCGGCCGGATTCGTCATGTTGTCCTAGTACACACCCCATTGAGTCTTCTAACACCGTTAGGTACATTATCAGAGATCTGCCTTCCACAGGTGGCAACAAGATTGGAGGTTTTTGGAGATATTCTTTGATTTTGTCAAAGGCTAACTGGCATTTGTCATTCCACCTTTCCACTTGATCTTTCTTCAACAGTTTGAAGATCGGCACACAAGTAGTAGTCATGTGGGCAATAAATCGGGCGATGTAATTTAGACGTCCCAAGAATCCTCTGACTTGTTTCTCGGTACGAGGTATAGGCATTTCTTGAATGGCTTTAACCTTGGCGGGATCAACCTCAATACCTTTGCTGCTGACGATGAAACCTAAGAGTTTGCCGGATCTTACTCCAAAGGTACACTTATTTGGGTTCAGTCGCGACTTGTATTTCCTGAGTCTGCCAAACAACTTGTGTAAATGACCCAAATGTTCTTCTTCGGTGTTGGATTTTGCAATCATGTCATCGACATACACCTCTATTTCTTGATGAATCATATCATGAAATAGCGCTACCATTGCACGTTGATAGGTTGCTCCTACGTTTTTCAAACCAAAGGGCATTACTTTGTAACAAAAGGTTCCCCAGGGTGTTGTGAAGGTTGTTTTTTCCATGTCTTCGGGTACCATCTTGATTTGATTGTACCCTGAGAATCCGTCCATAAAGGAGAATACCTTGCATTGCGCGGTATTGTCAACCAGTACATCGATGTGTGGTAAAGGGAAATCATCTTTCGGGCTTGCCCGGTTCAGATCTCTGTAGTCCACGCACATTCTGACTTTCCCGTCTTTTTTAGGTACAGGCACGATGTTAGCTATCCAAGGAGGATAACTTACAACTTTTAGGAATCCGGCATTGAACTGTTTTTCAACCTCGTCTTTGATCTTTTTTGACATATCAGGCCTACTCCTTCGTAGTTTCTGTTTGACTGGAATGCTACCTTCTTTGATTGGCAGGCGATGAACTATAATGTCTGTGTCAAGGCCTGGCATATCTTCATAGGACCAGGCGAATATCTCGACGTAGTCTCGCAGCATTTGAATCAGTCTTTGCTTGATGCTGTGTTCTAAATCAGCCCCTATTTTGACTTCTTTCTTTTCTTCGTTGCTGCCCAAGTTGATGACCTCAACTGGCTCCTCGTGAGGCTGTATGGCCTTGTCTTCTTGTTCTAGCAGCCTTGCAAGTTCTCTTGGCACTTCACAATCTTCCTCACTTTCGTCCTCAGTTTGGTAGATCGGACTTTCAAAGTCATGACGGGCAATAGCAGAATCGTTGTTGACTGGATCCAGAGTGTATGTGAATCTGCATGTTAGTTATGTGAGTGTGTGTGAAGAAAAAACATAGCTATTTGAAAGCGAAGAAAGAAAGAAAAAGGATCACAAAATTTAAATATGCAAGCGTCCCATGATTTTATTGAATGCACATGATCATGATATGATAAGCCCTTATAGAAGGACCAGTGTGCTAGGGCACGCGGCTTTCAAGCTCATGGTTCGATTGTTCAGGAACCATTTTTATCTTTGCACAATATACAAAAAGAAAACAGGAAATGGCATTTACTCCTGGTCAAAGGAGATCACATCCTCAGCTTTCCAGTTGTTCAATCCACTGTTGTGAGTAGGGAGTATCCAGCTGTTCCAGTTGCAGTTGTCTTTTTCATCTTCCACAGCATTGATTTCATTAGTGGGAAAATGAGCCGGTGATCCTTCGGGATAAGGGATATACTCTGCTGGATACGAGAGCCCAGGCTGAGATATCTCTGTTGGCTGAGCGAGATGCTCGATAAGGCCGTCCCATGCAGTTGGGATGATGTTTTGAATAGAGACTTGTGCATCCTGATGAGGAGTGTATGCTAACAGAAAGCAACCCTCGTTATTTGGTATTTCCCTAGCTTTTTCAAGAGCAAAATTGTCATCGTACTGTTCATCCCATCCAGTTGGGACAATGTCCTCCATAGCAATTTGTGAGCTCGGAGGAGCGGAGTATTTCACCATATAGTCATATTTGCCGCTGGGTTCTCCTAGCGTGTCCCATACTCCTTTGGGTGGATTTTGATATTGCTCAGTGACGGGACTTGTGAAACTTTCGTCATTTTCAATTTGCTCACCCCATCCAGTCGAGGTAATGTCTTCCATAGCAATATAAGAATTCTGAGGTGCGGTATACTGATAATTGTACCCGTCACTTGGTTCTCCCACAGCATCCCACATTCCCATGGAAATGGGTGGAATCTCATCTGGACATGGCTGAATGATATGGTTCAAGAACACTCCTTCATCTTCAATAGCGTTTACTTCTTGGCTGACGAAGTGTGACATTAATCTTCCAGAACGAGGACCTTGATCATTCTTTTGATTTTCACTATCATAGCCCAGGCCTAGCTTGTCAGACTTGTAGGGTATATCGGGAAGTTGTCCCCATACTGTGCAATCACCCTATTCAATCATGGCTTTGGCATCTTTGAGAGAAGCCATAGTTGTAGTTGGAGTAGCAGGAATATGCTTGGTGGTAGAGACATCTGGAGAGACCACCTCAAATGATTGGCATGGAGTTTCGATGAATTCGTCCTCCAACTCAACATATTTGGAATTGCTTAGGTGACTAACCACATATTCCTCTTCGCCATAGACTGTGACAATCTTTCCTTTTACTGGATATTTTAACTTCTGATGCAGGGTAGAAGTTACAGCGTTTGCCCCATGTATCCAAGGGCGTCCAAGTAAACAGGAGTAGGCTGGGTGAATTTCCATTACGTAAAAGATAGAATCGAAGATTTGAGAACCCACTCTGATTGGGAGATTCACTTTTCCGTATACCGTTCTTGTTGACCCGTCAAAGGCTCTTACCACAACATCACTTGGTTGTAACACAATTCCTTCGAAGTTAAGCTTTTCTAGTACTGTTTTCGGTAACACGTTCAAAGAAGAACCGTTATCTACTAGCACATGAGATAGAGTGGTGCCATTACATTCAATGGAGATATGTAGGGCTTTGTTGTGATTTTTTCCAGCAGGGGTTAGATCCACATCAGAGAAACCGAGACCATTGTTCACGGTTAGATTGGCAACACAATTCTCAAATTGGTCGACTGAGATCTCTTGAGGCACATGCGCAGCTTTAAGGAACTTCATAAGAGCTTTGGCATGAGCTTCTGAATATTTTAGCAGAGATAGCATTGAGATTTTTGAAGCGGTGTGCCCCAGTTGCTCAACAATATTGTAATCACTCTTGCAGATGATTTTCAATATTTCCTCCATTTCTTGCTTTGACGGATCCTCAGCAGTGATCTCCACCGGGGTTTGAACTTGTTCAACTTGTGGCTCTTTGCCTCGAGCATTGTTATCTTGATTAGGAACTGGGACCCGGACTGGACCAGCAGCAACATTTGGAGAAATTTCTGGTGAAAAGATTCTTCCATTTCTCGTGATCTTGCTGGTACCCACAATATTACCCACTGTTGGAGTAGTTAACTTTGCGGCCTCTTTAGTCGAGGTACCCTGCTTAACTCCATGAACATAAACATTAGTGTCGTATCCCCGGGACAGCTTTGTCTGAGGAGTATGGAAATGGAGTTGGACTAGCAATGACTACTGATGCCACTTTGAGTGTAGCAGAAATTTTGAATGGAGCCTTGGCAGAGATTTTGAATGGTAAGCTGGAGATCACTGAGGCATCCTCCATTCTCATCCTGTTTGCAAAGACTTCGCACAGCACGTCCATAGAAGGGAGCCTCTCAAACATAATAATACGGCGATCCATCCATTTTTGAATTCCCATCCTCAGATTTTCACAACCATTGGGCAGGCAGGAGCAGTAAAAGCAGTCGGGGTCACATCCTGGGAAGTAACCAGCTCGAATTAGCTTTCCTTTGACTTCGCAGGGTGGAGTTGATAATTCGTTCACATCATAGATGTAAACAGTGTCCAGGATAGCGTTGACAGTTTTGTCATGCTTTGGCATAGGTGCAGTGATGACATTTGGAGTTTCTGGAGGATCGAACTCAATTTCCCCAGCATCTATCATATCTTGTATTTTATTTTTCAAGGCTCAGCAGTGATCTGCGTCATGTCCTGGAAAGTTTGAGTGATAGGCACATGTCGCATCAGGGTGATAATTCGGAGAGGAAGTGTTGACATTCTTTGGAGGACCTTTTAATGTGATCAGATATGCTTTTAGCAAGTGCTGCAATGCCTGAGAGATTGGCATGTTGATTCTGGTGAAATTTCTTCTTGGTGCATCTGGTCGATGCGTATATTTTGGCTGTTGATCTTTTTGAGGTGCAGATGCGGAGATCAGAACTGCCCCTACAGATTGATACTGCTCACTTTTGCGACTTTTCTGAATTTGTGTTGCATTGACCTCATTTCTCCCGCTGATGGGCCTTTTTGTAGTACCATAGGAGGAACCTATTTGAATTTTTCCATTTTGAATGCCACTTTCGACACGTTCTCCGGTCAGTATCAGGTCAGTGAAACCTGATGATGAGCTTCCCAGCAAATGGCTATAGAAAGGGACAGTTAAAGTGCCCATGAACATGTCGACTAGTTCGCGATCAGATAAGGGTGGTTGAACCCTTCCAGCCATATCTCTCCACTTTTATGCATATCCTTTGAAACTTTCTTTTGGTCCCATAGACATGCCCCTTAGTTGAGTACGGGTTGGCGCAAGATCAGCATTGTATTGGTACTGTTTGTAAAAAGCAGCAGCTAATTCTTCCCAAGTATGAACCTTGGTATTTTCCAGCTGGTAGTTCCATTCGAGTTGTGTACCCGACAGACTTTCTTGGAAGAAGTGAATCCACAATTTGTTATCTGTTGTATGAGGTTGTATCTTCCTCACATAGGATCTCAGATGTAGTTTTGGACAAGACACTCCATCATATTTTGCAAAGACAGGAACTTTGAATTTTGGAGGGATAACAACATCCGAGATGAGCCCCAGATCATTGAAATCTAAGCCAGGTATTTTTTGTATCTCCATAGCTTTCATACGGTCTTCCAGCTGTTGGTATTTGTCATCATCCGGTTCGTCCCCAGAATGATCATCTTCTTCATTTGAAGAGAGAGAGGGTTTAGCAGAACCCTGGTTGCTTTGATTGTCTTCTTGTTCACCATCACCGACTGTTTCAGGGATCGGTGGCTTTTTGAACTTTTTGACTGGGATTTTGATCTTCCTTTTCAGGTGACTCAAGCCTACAGATCCTTTGGGCTTCTTTTTCTTCTTGATTATCAGGGCTTTCAGTTCTTGTTGCCCCTTTGCCAGTTCCAGAATTGCCACTTGAACTTGGGCATTCTGTGCTTCGAGGTTCTTGATGCTTGTCTCGGATTCCATCTCTTCTGACTGAAATAAACAGCGAGGAGATGAGAAATCCGTCATGAGAACCTGTTATGCAATGTGTATGACTGGATGCAATGTATATGCAAATGTATGAAATGTATATGCAATGTATATGAATGCAATGTGTGCAATGCATGAAATGAAATGTGTGTGCAATGTTTCAAGGATCTTAGAGTTTAGATTTGTTAAATAAGAAACAAACGTTAGTTAATCAATTTATTCTTTTTTTTTCTTTGCCTCATTTGGGCTTACAAGACAGAAATAAAATAAATGATCCTTCAGGTCTCCCTTGGACGCTTTCTCTTTGCCCCCAGGAATGTGTTGATCTGCTGTTCTTCTTGAAGCTGTCCGGTGAGCTCCAATATCCTTCTCTCATAGTCCTGACAGTGTGCTTTGAAGGTGTCTCTTTCCTCTTTGAGTTGAACCCAAGATTTTTGCAACTCTTCTAGGTCAGTTGGCATATCCGGGTGTAGAATAACTTGGGTTCGTATCCTTCGACCTCTGGTTCAATAGTCACAAGTAGAATAGCGGGATATGGCATAATGAGTTTCTGAGCATGAGTGCGGACCCATCTGAGGTAAGGTTCCATAGGGATAGAATTCCATTGCCCCAAAGTTTTGCTTTCTATTCTATAGACATTGTCCCATGCCCGTATGAACCTTCGTCGGTGTCTATGAGAATCATTCTCGTAATCAAACACAATGCCACGGATGATCATGTCATGAGGACCGTTGCTCCTTGCATATCCGAATTGGCGTAGAGCTAAAGAGGGATTGTAAGTGATGCCTCCTTTGATGCCAAGGAGTGGCACATTAGGGTACTCTCCACAATGATCCATGATAGTAATGTCTCTTTGAAAGAAGTTGTTCCACCGGATATCTGAATGAGACAAAGACATAATCCTGCGAGACCATTGCATTCTTTGTTCATTTCTCAACACTGATCGGGGAAGATGAAATGTAAACCATCTAGCCAGTAGTGGTATACAGCACATGAGAGTTCCTCGTTTCTTCATGGTACGAGTGTGTAGAGAATGTAGGATGTCTCCCAATAATGTTGGTACCGGGTTACGGATTAGGAAAAGGTTGATGATGTGTACACCTATGAACTGGTCGGGATTTGGGAATAAAACCAACCCATAGATCAAAAGTGCCATAACTTCCTCAAAAGCTGGATAACTTTTTTTTTTTAGCAGTAGTCGAGCCTTTTCCAACAAGAACTTGGCAAGCAAACCCTTAACTCCACTCTTTGTTTCCCAATTGGACTCGATTTCTGATTTTCGCAGATGTAAAGCAGCAGCAATGACTTCAGGTTTTGGAATCCTTTCTAAACCAGTGAAAGGTAATTGATTTCGAACAGGTAATCCCATTAGTTCAGAGAATTCTTCCAAAGTGGGTACCAACTGGTAATCAGGAAAGGTAAAGCAATGATGTTCTGGGTCAAAGAACTGGAACAGGACCCGTATCATGTCTTCTTCAATTTTTGAGGTAACCAAATGGAGTAAGTGACCATGCCTTTCGGTGAATTGAACATTCCTGGGGAATTCTGACACTAAGTCTTTTAGCTCAGATGGTACCGTTGAGATGTTGATTCGGATGTAATCTCGGGTGGCGGGAGCCATTACCTGCAAAAACAAAGGTAAACTCTTTGATCCTTGAAGTGTTTAGTGAGAAAATGATATGCTTATGATGCAAACATGTGGCACACAAAGACAAATCAAACAATAGCCTTAGGTTTAAAGGCTTGCATGGAGCTGATAGGTGATACCCTCCCCACTGAAGTTGAGTTGGTTAAAACCTGTCCTAGAATAGTATTCGGGTTCTATGATCCTTGGAAGTAACATCTCAATACGGCGCTCGAGCGGCCGATCAAAATATTCCTCGAGGATAACTAACTTCGATCAATTTCAAAGCTAGCCACTTAATAGGCCACAAGTCAAGTTCAACTAAAAAGGTTCTAAGACAAATTAGTGTTTAATGACATTTCGGAAGCCTAATATACTCCTTGATCGTTTTCAAGGGACATTAGTATAAACCAAAGTATCGCACTAATGATGACTACCAGATCAACCGTATCGGTACATGCCGTACAATTTCCTTGGTCTATTGTCATATACTTAAGGTATCTCGAGATTCGGGTTAGAATCTTTCACACAAGCAAAATACCCAAACAAACCTTTGAGAAAATAGAGCAATCAAGTCAATCAATTGAAAACATCGAAGTGATCTATTCTCTTAAGGTAACCCCTTTTGAAAACATTTTATTTTGAAAGTAACTCCCCAGCAGAGTCGCCAGTTCTGTGGACCTCCGTTTTTTCTCGGGCCATACCTCTGAGCGGGAGAGATACGTGAACTGACTCTTTTTTTATCGCTTATGCTTTCGCATTTTTTTGAAAATTCACAGAGTCGCCACCGACCTTTTATTTTATCCAATTAAGGAAAGGTTTATAAAAGAAACAGAAAAAAGACCTTTAAGAAATTCTGGGTAAGGGGGTAGGTTATACAAAGGGAAGGTGTTAGCACCCTTTGTATCCATGGTTATCCATGGGCTCTTAAGTTTGCTTAGCTCACTTGTTTTTCGATTACTTTTCAATTGCTTTAGAATGCTCATACGTGGTTTCAAATACCTTTGTAAATTGAATTTTGTAATGATCCTTGTGTGGATGTATACAAAATGTTTGTTTATCTTTCGAAATATGTTTTGAAAAGAACGTTAACTTTGTAATGATCCGTGTTTGGATGTATACAAAATATTGTCTTTTTGGAAAGTTTTGAAAAAAAAACAGTGTATGAGAATTTTGTTTGTTTTGATTTGAGCAAGCAAACTAGGAGGTCTACCCTGAGTTGTAAGGTCTTTATCCTTATTTCCTTTAAAAATCTATCCTTTCACCGGATACAAACAAAAGGTTCGATTTTGTACTCGAAACAGTGGAATTTTGACTTTGATTTTGAAAAGAATGAGAAGGGATTACCTTAAGAGGTGCAAGTGTGATTGTGTTTGGATTCAGATATTTTATCTTTGGAGTTAGTGATCTAACGGTTCAATTTTATCTTTGACATACACGCAGTTTATATTTGCTGGAAATTAAAATGCGGAAATGTAAAGTGCGGAAAGTAAATCTACGCTATTACATCGATTGTGCAGGAAACGTAAACTAGCCTATTTACATGAATTTGACATCCTATACATTTATCTAGGAATTTAAATTGCAAGAAAAATAAAAGGCATGTTTTTTTTGGATTTTTTATGATTGATTTTAGTTATAATTAATGCATGATTAATTAAATTAAAATGAAGAAAAAAGATAGATTTAAACCTAGAAATTAAGTTTAAAATATGTACAAAATATTTGTCAATTAATTTTAAAACAAAACTAATTTTTTTTGGAATTTTTGAAATTGATTTGAAATTGATTAAGCTAATTAATACATAATTATACAAATAATTATACAAATAATTAAAACTCAAAGAGAAAATTATTCAAAATATGTACAAAATTAGTTTATAATATATAAACAATATTTTATATAAAGAACAATTTTTTTTATGATTTTTTGATTGGTTAGAATAATTAAAAAGCAAATATATAAATATATACTAATTAATTATGCAAAATATTGAAATTTTGAAGAAAAATAAAATATTTTTATTTCAGAAAATAATATATTATTTTAGAAGTCTAAAAATATTTTTTGTGTATTTTTTAGATTTTTAAAACTATTTTTAATTAATTTTGCAAAGAAAATTAAAATAAAATAGAAAATAAAAGGATACTAATCAGATGTGGTTGATTGGAGAGTCCATGGTATGGACTGGCGTGTCAGGTGCGTTGGATGAGCTGGAAAGTGAATCTGAAGGCTCAGATATTGAGACACATGGCCATCAATACACCTGCAAAGCACTGGATTAGTGGAAAATTCAAAAGAACGCGCGCGCTGGCTGTCCAATGATGTAGGGACACCTCATCATCTTCAACCTCTCGCTAGGACCTTTTACAGCGCTTTTATGAAAAGAGCGCTGTAATTGATGAGCTTCAGACCTGCAAAATAACGAATAGGGGTAAACCTAAAAATAAATTTGGCGCGACCTATCCATACGAATAGGGGTACATCCTTTATCGAGTCATCCTTCGATGGTGTCTCTTTTTGAAGTCTAACTGAGGTTAGCAAAATAGGATCGGATTCCCCTTCGGCTGGTTTCATCCTTATCGAGTCACCCTTCGGTTGTGTCTCTTTTTGAAGTCTAACTGAGGTTAGCAAATAGGATCGGTTTCCCCTTCGGCTGGTTACATCCTTTATCGAGTCACCCTTCGGCTGTGTCTCTTTTTGAAGTCTAACTAAGGTTAGCAAATTAGGATCAGATTCCCCTTCGGCTGGTTTCATCCTTATCGAGTCACCCTTCGGCTGTGTCTCTTTTTGAAGTCTAACTAAGGTTAGCAAATTAGGATCGGATTCCCCTTCGGCTGGTTTCATCCTTTATCGAGTCACCCTTCGGCTGTGTCTCGTTTTGAAGTCTAACTAAGGTTAGCAACCTTTTTCAAAGCCTAACTAAGGTTAGCAATCTTTTTCAAAGTCTAACTAAGGTTAGCAGTTTGGTGGAGTCGTCTACGGATGGTTTCTTCCTTGTGGAGCCACACTACGGTTGTGTCTTCATTTTCAAAGTCTAACTAAGGTTAGCAATTTGGTAGAGTCGTCTACGGATGGTTTCTTCCTTGTGGAGTCACGCTACGGTTGTGTCTTCATTTTCAAAGTCTAACTAAGGTTAGCAATCTATATAAGATCCACCTTCAGCTGGTATCTCTTGATAACATGCAACACTCTTTTTTACCACAGAATGCAAATTTTGATGGTACTTTTGGGTATTCAATCCACTTACACCTCTCATGTCCAGAACATGTGTCGTTCGTACATTCAGGTTCAAGAAGATTGAATAGGGGCAGCTGTTGCACCCCAAAATTTGCCCACATATTTAATCCCCAACTGACTTTCATATCACATTCATATGCATACCTCATCTAGGCCATTCATCCATTACATTCACCCATATCATGGTTACTATTCAGAATTGGTAAGAAAAGAGTTTACCGAAGGATATTCCTGATTAAAGAGGTGGATATGAGGCCTGATTGTGTGGTATCATCCCCATTGAAATTCTCTTGGAATTAGGGTTTTACAATCTTCAACTCAAGGCATTGGCTGAGAAATGTAGGCTTGAAGTCCATCCAGTCTCCCAAATCAGGGTTTCTGACAAAAGTCAACGCAGTTGACTTTTTGGTCAACATTTAATCAGGAGGTGATTTTATAGTGTGAGGTGGAATAAGGCTCATGTGAGGGTGGCCAATTGATTTTCTTTGGTTGATGATTGACCGAAAGTGGAATCGGGGAGAAAATTCGTCTGAAGTTGAAAAAGTCAAACAGTCGACTTTTTGGTCAAAATCATGGTCGATCCCATGACGTTGATTTTTGGTGGATATTAGTCAAAGAAAAGTCAATGAAATAAACAAAAATCAAGTTTTAACTAAAAGTTACCTTTTTTGGAAAAATTAGTTAAAATATGATGCTGCCAAAAGAGGAAAGTTCTAACTTAGATTATTTTTAGAACTTTTGAGAAATGGCTGGGCAGCCAATTTCAAGCTCATTTATCACATGGATTCAGGTCTTATTTCAAAACAAGCTCAAGATAAAGATTGTTCCATTCATGGCATACTACAATTTTGTAGTTGAAAATTTTTCGATTCGAGGTCTAGATTGAGAGATATGAAGTCGTGAATTTGGGAAAATAACACTGAATGCAAGACAAGCTGCTGGGCAAATTCCTGGTCACGTGCAAGCATTTAATCGAACACGTGGCGTGTCATTTTTGGAGCCAGTTCCAGAAGAATACAAGCGCTATTTTGAATCAAATATGAAACATATATACTCTCCTCCATGCCCTCTTTCAATTGGAACCAAAATCATGGAGATTGAGCAAGTATTGAACAAATTAGAGAGATTCAAAGTCATGCCTCGACAAAGCCATGCGTTGACATAGGTGTGAGTCAAAATTTCTGGGCATGCAAGGCTTTTGATCAAGCATGTGGTGGGTCATTTTCAAAGCTAATTCTAGAAAGGTACAAGCATCATATGAAAGCAAGTTTAATACAATTCTCTTCTCCCTCATGTCCTTTATCCAACGAGCTGAGGATCATAACTTTGGCCCATGTAAATGGCAAGATGTGGAGGTTTAAAGTCGTGCCCTTGAAGGTTTCGTTTGGGGAGGTGACGGGCCAGATTTTGCTGCACGCGTGAAAAGCCAAACGTTAAACTTTTCCTCATTAAGCCATGCATTATGCTGCAACATGAAAGATTTGCATGAAGCTTACCATACATGAACCAAAACTTGCTCATTAAGTGTTGGAAAAAATCCACTATGATGCTCTCCACACCATGACCCCATGAACCACACTATAAAACAAGCTCAGCTCTGCCATTTTGGGAGAGGCTCACACTTTCTCTTTCACACGCATCATTTTATCACCAGTTCCAAACTCTTTCTTAAAACTCTCTCACACTTCTCTCATCTTCTCTCTCTCGTGACTCTCTCTTTGGTCTCTATAACAGAAGTTTGTTACACTTTTGTAACAAACTCCATGATCAACAATCTCACCCTCCATCTTCAAACTTCTACAATCACCATCAACTCCATCAAGATACCTCCCACACTCACCACTGAATCTTCATCAAGCAACACCATAACAACCCTGCATTTTTATCATCCTCCACTCCCGTGACAAACTCCATAAACACCTCTAACCACCACAACCGATTTGGCATACTCTTTAGGCACCATGAAATCCACAAGGAATGTGTACAAGATCACCACTTCCGTTCGATGCAACTGAGAATCTTGAACAGCATAAACGTTTCTTCTCTTTAGATTACGTCAAGATTCAGAATTGTTGCGGATGTCGGAGTTCTGTGAAGATCGCAGTGGAGTTTGCTAATACTTCTCCAAAAGTGCACGCAGAAACTGAGTGTATTCCTCGGTGGACAAAAGCTTCAAACATATCTCATCATCTTCATCAATCATAGTAGAGGAGTTGCTGAGTTTCTTTTTCTCTCGAAGCTTTCTCGCGGCAACGACAGGTAAGTATCTTGAAAATATCTCGGCATGCTAGAACATTCATGTTAGGAGCATGTACATAGATTGCATCTGTGAACTCCTCACCACCGGGAGGCTGGACGATTAGCGTCAACTGTATGCGGTGGTTGCTTGTTGCATTATTGTTTGCTAGTTTTGGTTTTCCTTTGAATGGTTCTTGGTTTTGTTTCAATGCGTTTAAATTCCATGACTATGATTTGCGTGTGATTAAGAGTTGATTGGTATGCGTGGTCATAATTTTTGTGAGGTTCTCGAATGTTACGGTCTAAGAAATGTGGTTCGGATTGTGTTTTAGAGGAAGTGTTAATGAAAACGAAACTTAGATTCGAATTCAGTGCAAAAATTCGAGGGGAGAGGTGGTCTCGCTTTTCGTTTTCGAAGCTTGGCCGTTACCGGCGCCGCCATGCACTCGTCGGAAGAGACGATGAATAGTACCACAAAATACTATTCACGTGAGCTGCATGAGCTCTTTCATTTTTCTAAATGGATGAAGCCCTCGACGTGGCTCTTTGTCATTCGCTGAGTCCTTTTTGTCTTTATTCCTATTTCGTCCTTATTCTAATGATTGAGAGTAGCCGTGGCGGTATGTGATTGGTTGCAAGAGTTTTTGTCTTTTATGACTTAAGTATAGTATTGCCCCATTGATATCATAGTTGCATTGCATGTCACGTTGATACACCACATGGTTCACATAATAATCAACATGCTGCCATTAAATAATATAAAAATGAAATAAAAATGGAATAACAAAACAGTCTGGGCCTCAGCTTTTCTTTTCGCACCTCCTCTGATCAGGCCCATGCGCTGGTTAACATAGAATTAGTTCATTGCAAATTGCTTTTACACCCCTAGCTCTTAGGCAGAATTACATTTTATTTGAACTTGTTTCTCTTCTAACTTTTGATTCATGATCCAGTTTCCATTGAAATAAAAAATAAATAAAAATATGTTTTAGATAGTTTAATGTGTGTAGATAATTGTAATATTTTTCTAAGAATTTTAGGACTTATCTTAGTATTTTTAATGGACTATTTTCTAAAGTGTAGTCGATTTTGTTTCGGTTTAGGTACCTCGGGCGTTTAGGCTTGATTGAATAACTTGCAAACTGATTTTTTTCCACTTCTTTTTGTGTACATTCAGTAGAGGTATGTAGGATGTCATGTATCAAAGAGGAAGTCTTGATTCTAAATTTTGGTATGATTTTTAGGCTAGTTCCTTTAGCGTTCGATTATTGTGCGTTTGTGTACGTTTGTTGTTTGTTTTTGCCCGTAAATGATGATGCAATTGTACAATGCTTTTAATACTTTTTGAGGGCATTCCTAGGTTTGTTTAAGAGGTTTTAGGACCTGGAATTATATTTTTAAATCGTGTCTTCTTATTTTGCTCAAATTTCCTTTCTTACATGTAAATAACTTGTTTTTGGTTGACGATTGTATCGTAACTTGTCCGAATGACCTATAATTTTGTATGAAACTCCTTGGCATGATTTTGTGATTGTTTAGACACATATTAGAGGCTATTTGCTACTGACTTCCATCATTTGATACATCTTTCTAACTTCACTCCTAATTTGAACTCTATTAACTAGTTTTGACCTAGTTTTGTATAGTTTTGTTAGAACTTTGCTTGTTTCAAGTTAATTGACTAACATAGATTGGTATAAGGTCTTGGACCTATAAATGAACTAATTGCTACTGACTTTAAGCTTTGTTCATGTTTTTCATTTGCGTCTTGTTTCGATTAATGGATGTTTGTTCGCTAATTGTTAAGTGGCGATTTATGCGATACTTTGGTAACTCTTTGTGAATATTTTCGTGATGTCATGATGCTTTTGTGTTTGATTTAGGACACTTATTTCCTTGGTTTGCTACTGCCCTAGGGCTCTCTTCTCATCTTGTTGGAGTTGTAACTCCATTCTTTTGCCATGTTCCCTTAGACTCTTCCTTCTTTGTTAAGAGGAATCGAGATAGGTTAGGATAGTTATCCTTGACCTTAGGGCCATTAGACTTAGATTAGAATGAATTAGAATAGAGAATAGATTAGTTCCCCTTTGTTCATTCTTTTTCTTTTTTCAACTTTAAAACACTAATAAATAAAGATGCGAATCACATTAAGAAAGTGATAGAGAAATGAGTGGGATTCATTCCCTAATCTGTTTCTCAATCACTTAGTGGCATAGAAATGAGTGGGATTCATTCCCTAATCTGTTTCTTGGTCACTACTTAATGGGAGAGAAATGAGTGGGATTCATTCCCTAATCTGTTTCTCAAACATTAATTAATGGGATAGAAATGAGTGGGATTCATTCCCTAATCTGTTTCTTGAACATTATATAATGGGATAGAAGTGAGTGGGATTCATTCCCTAATCTGCTTCTCGATCATTATACATTTTTATGTGATTCGAATCGCAAAGTAAATCCCCTTAAAAAACACTCAACCAAAAACACTTAAAACATTTAATAAAGGCTCGAATTAAAACAAAGTGACGAAGTGGTGCGAAACCTTGTATTGGGTTTTGTTCATCATGTAGTTACATAAAAAACACAAACCCAAGTTCACTCTTTTGCCTTGTTAGGCGCTTAAGAACAAGTTAAGTCCTTTCCAAAACTAGGCGTATAAGTCTCCAAAGGTCGAGCATCGTGGATTGTGACCTTAACCTCTGTTCAACTAAAAAACACAAAACAAATGGAAACTATGGAGCCGAACTACGGTCGTTCTGATTCCTGAAAAGGATACGTAGGCATTGGGTCGCGGGGCCTAAGCGAACACACTTGTAAATAATTCCTTCTTTTCCCCGTATTTCCTTTGCATTCATTCGCATTTAGGTTTTAGACATTAGACACCCTTTAGATAGAAACAAACATAGGTGGATACCATCGAGTACGATGGGCGTGAGGGGTGCTAGCACCTTCCCCTTGCGTAACCGACTCCCGTTCCCTGTTTCTCTGGTCGAAAGACCTTGTCCTTGTTTCGAGTTAGGTTTTCTGATATTCCTTTCCCGCGATGGGATGAATATATTAGTGGCGACTCTGATTCCATTTTTTGCGGTAGCGACAGCTGGCGACTCTGCTGGGGAAGTTGCTGTTAGAACAAGATTTGTTCTGATCAATTATCTTAGTTTTGATGATAACAATAATATGAATTTTGCTTAAGACAATGTGGTACTCTAATCAAATGCAATTTCCTTTTCAGGAAATATATAAAGAGTATGCCTAATTCAGCGCTCAGAAGCTTTGTCTCAAAGGGTTCAGCATGCAACATCAGAACATGGTCTGGCAAGACATCAGAAGATGGTCGAAGCAGAATCAGAACATGGGTCTATGGAAGCATCAGAAGAACATGAGATCAGAAGCACTGAAGTTTTGATGGTATCACACTCAGAAGCACTTCAAGGTCAGAAGATCAGAAGATGCTTTGCACCAAGCTGTTTGACTCTGATGATATTCAAACGTTGTATTCACAAACATCAGATCAGAAGGAAGTACAAGTGGCAGGCTACGCTGACTGACAAAAGGAATGTTAGAAGCTATTAAAGGCAACGTCAGTAGACACATCGTGAACAAGGCTCGAGGTAGTTGACAAAAGCGTATAACATTAAATGCGATGCTGTACGGAACACGCAAAGCATTAAATGCACTCAACGGTCATCTTCTCAAACGCCTATAAATATGAAGTTCTGATGAGAAGCAAGGATGACGAATTTCTAACAATTAACTTGCTGAAACGCTGCTCAAACTAAAAGCTCAGAAACTTCATCTTCATCAAAGCTCACTACATTGCTGTTGTAATATATTAGTGAGATTAAGCTTAAACGTTAAGAGAAATATCACTGTTGTGATTATAGCTTTTAAGAAGCATTGTAAAACTCTTATTTGATTACATTAATTTGTAAGTAACTAGAGTGATCAAGTGTTGATCAGGATACTCTAGGAAGTCTTAGCTTGTGTCTAAGCAGTTGTAATTAGAGTGATCACGTGGTGGTCAGGATACTCTAAGAAAGTCTTAGCTTGTGTCTAAGCATTTGTTCCTGGAGTGATCAGGTTGTGATCAGGATACTCTAGAAGACTTAGTCGCGGACTAAGTGGAAAACCATTGTAATCTGTTGCGATTAGTGGATTAAATCCTCAGGTGAGGTAAATCACTCCGTGGGGGTGGACTGGAGTAGTTTAGTTAACAACGAACCAGGATAAAAATAACTGTGCATATTGTTTTTATCGTTCAAGTTTTTAAGACTACACTTATTCAAACCCCCCCTTTCTAAGTGTTTTTCTATCCTTCAATTGGAATCAGAGCGCCGGTTCTAAGGTGCAAACACTTAACCGTGTTTAGAAAAGATTCAGGAAGAGAAAAACGCTTCAGTAAAAGATGGCTGGTGAATCTCAAGCAAATCCAACTCCATCTACATCTGGCTCTGCTGAGAAATACAATGGTAACAATGGTTATACTAGACTGTCATACCCCAATTTTTGACCCTAAGATCCCGCATATCAGACTCTGTTTAAATCACATCAAGATCATTTATGAGGTTCTCTGACGCCTATTTCTTTTATAGCTCACCTACAGGGGAATCATCAGGCACCTTTTCTCGTATTTCTATTTATTTTTAATTATTATGTTTCACTAACCATTAATCAAAATTCAATAAAATATGTCTTTTTTATTTTTATTGCTTTATCATATAGGGTTTGAGGGTCAAATAGTTCAGGTGATGTTCCCAATCAGGTTTCATAGGTTTGAATTGTGGCGATGCTTGTCAAGTGGCTAAGAATTGATTCAACAATGTACATGATCAATCGACTGATGTGAAGTTCTTAAGCATTTATTTTGGTTCAAGAATTTGGTTTAAGAAGAAGCGCAAGCATGATTGTTAGAAATTCAAGGTTTCGATATCCTTTCTTATCAGAATCAAATTTCTCAAAATGCATCTCAAGTTCTTTTTATAAAGGATAATTCAAATGGATTTTAAGTCATATGGTTCATCTCTTCTTCAAAGTTCAAGTTATTAAAAGATGCGAGAATTCAAAGTGAATCATTGGAACCTTATTTCTTCAAGAGTCAAATTTACAAGACAATACAGATTTGCGCAATATTACAGATGAAATTGAGTTCATGTCTTTTTGAATCCTTCAATGCTCCAAGCTTCAATAAAAGGCTACGGTTCATCTTCAAATTATAACTCTCCATACCACACATATCATCATGAACACATGAAAAAGGAAATAGAGATGTGATTAGTAATGTCATCCATGAAGCATGTACAAGGTCTTAAGAGTCAACAACAATTGAAATCCTTATGCCCATTCCACAAAAAAACCGTGATAAACAACAAATGAACAAGTTCAAGGCCTATTCAAATTGCATACAAATCAGGCCCAAGGCCCTTTCCGGATTAACGGCAGAGACATTGCAAATAGAATATGGAAATTGGACTCTAACAAAAAAGAAAAAAGATGGGAATAATTCAGTGATGTTCGGATTTGGGCTGCAGAGCAAGATCCGATTTTTGTTTCCATAGCTTCTGAATCAAAATTCATCACTAGCCCAAATTCGCTCAACACAAATCCTGAACTCTGACTCTATATAAGGATTCAATGCACTGACACAAAGAGGACCTTTTTTTTTCAGAACTTTTCAGACTGACAAAATCAGAACAAATCATAAAATCACCTGAACTCCCTCGCCGGAAATCGCAACCACCGCACCGGAGTTCCAAATCGCCACCGTTCTTTGACTTCTTTGCCTCAAAAGGTTGAGAGTTACTCTCTGATAACGATTCCATCCTTTGATTGCTAATTCCTGTGATATTTACTTGAGTTTAGAACAAAAATCACAAGCACTTTCTCTTTAGATCTGTGCTTGTGAATTTATTTTCTGATAAAACTAACCTCGGATTTGAAACAAGGAGATGAAACCGAGTGAGATGATGTAAAAAAATTCGAGTTCTGAATTTTTTGACCTCCGGCCACCGCGCCGGAGGTGCTCCGTCTGCCATTCTCGTTGTCTCTCCGCCTGTGTTCTTAATGTGTGGCTTTACTAAACTTCTATTTCTTTTCTTTTTAATATGAATATGGCTTATTTGTGTTCTTATTGTGAGAGAGATGTTTCAAAGAATAAAAATAATAATGATGATGGTACTGTCACATGATGGAAGAGAGATTGGAGTTTGCTTTTTTTTCAGTCTCTTTTTCTTTTAGATTGTACCGTTTTTGCTGACGTAAACAGCATATATGGCCTTTTTTATTTTCTTTGTTTGTTTGCATCGAGATCCACGCCGGCGCCTATGGAGGTGACAAGTGGTCATCACCTACACTTGTCGACTCGCCTGAGAAGATGATACAAAAGTTGATTCTCTATACTTCTGCCTACTATATTTACAGTGTACTTTTGATCTGGACCTTCCGATGTCAATGCTGTGTTGAAGTTGACTAGATCAAATGGCTGAGATTTATTCTGCTTTATTTTATGTTACTATTTTCATTTTAATTAGTTTCTAACCTTTAGAAATTTATATTAATTCTATTATGAAAAAAAATTCACAAAAATATGTTTTATTATTTTATACCTTGTGTTTTTTTTATTAGTTTATTATTTTAATTTTTCTATTTCTTCTTCATCTATCCTTCTTTTTTCTTTGTCCCGAATCGATAAAAGATTAAAAAATGAAAGGAAGTCGTATGTGGTTGATTTGAATCCGAATTCATCCTTCCTCCATTATTAATCTTTATTTACTAACTTTGATAACATACTTGACAAGTTTCAAGATGGTTATCTTTAACAATTAACGACTAATTTTAATTTCCGCATTTAATTATATTGTCCTTTATATTTGTCGCTCTTATATTTTTTATATCATCCATCATATTTACTTTCTGCTATTTTTATTGTGTCCATTTGGACGTCATATTTATTCTCCGCTATTTTTCTTTTGTCCACTTGGACCGTACTTTACTTTTATGTTAAAACATTAATCAACAAGATGAAACCTAAAAACCACTTAAGGACCAATGGACTGTGGATTATTGTTTGACTGTTATTTTGCTCGTTATTTTTGTCTGGTTGGATTGCTGTTGTGATGTGTGTAGGTATCTCCTCGAAAAGTCTTTGAAGGTTAATTCCAAAGCACTAAGATAAGGATTTCGCCCATTTACAACCGTTACTCTGCCTGATTTCTGTCAGAAACTTATGTGATTCTTCGAAGATTTGCAAGTTCATTTGGGTCCCTAAGTGGTAATTTTGGTTTTGTGTTGGTAATCCAAAGGATGGGAACTCTTCCTTGACTCAATGTGTCAAGTGTCGACTTCTTATGTTGGTCAGATCGTTTTCCCTAAACTTTTATTTTCCTGCACTAGGATAGCCTCTTCATCTCCTCCCATTTCTTAAATTTTCAAAGTCTCCTCTCTTTTTCTAAAAAACTTCTTATGTTTGAAATCCCTTTTAAAATCTTCTTTAAAACTATATTTAGCCCTTGTTGGCATTTTCTTTCAAAAAGTAAGCACGATTAATCATTGTCATTAGTTGCGATGCCCCACGATTTTAATATTGATTGATACGACAAAATCTTTTCCACGTGAGAGAGCTAGTGGCATACTTGTCGATTTTATCCAAGTTGGCGCCCTTCTCTCATTTGTGACGCAAAGAATCAGTTTGTTCTCATGTTTAAGATCAATGGCTGAGTATTCGCCCCGACGATGATAAATGTGTTTATTCTTTTCAAACGTTTTTCCTTTTTAAAAGCGGAACTACATTAGCTCTGACTTCTCCATTGCACCGAGGAGGTATGTAGGCACAAGACATAGTCTTGCCGAGCTTATTTTAAAAATCAAACAAACCCTTTTCTTTCCGCACACAACATCTTTTTATAAACACAGATTTTCAAAAAAGGTTCCTGTGGAGTACCACAGATATGAGGGGTGCTTAAAACCTTCCCCTTGTATAATCAACACCCGTACCTAAGATCTCTTTTGTTTTAAAAACAAACTTTGGGTTTTTTCGTTCTTTTCCCATTTCCTTTGGAAACAATAAAGCGCGGTGGCGACTTTCACTGAAATATTGAGTCGAGTCAATTAATGGCTTCGATCTCAGATTTTCCCCGCTACAGAAAAATGGCGACTTCACTGGGGATACTGATCAAATTATTGGTGTATCTTTGTGTGTTAAGCCTATTTTTTGTTTATCTGTGTATATTATTATCAGTATATATTATTGTGTGCTTTGTTTGTTTTGTTTGTTCTTTTTATTTTGGTGCCTGGTGGTTTCTCTGTGTGAGATAAGTCCTATACCCGGACTTGCGTACATTAAGATAGGCGGTTGGTATAGTCATTTTGGCTCATGTGGAGTTATTCCTTCGTGAGCTGACTTGAGATCCACCACTCAGTGGAGGATGGCTTGGCTAAAGGTGATATTGTTGAACGAGTCAGTCGTGAAAGCATTGTTACTTTTGGTTGGGTCTGTAAAGCTGAGGACCTTAGAACCCCTTAATCCATCTTAGCCTTTTAGGACGTAGTGCGGAGACTAGTTGGGTGAAGTCCCAATTGGTTGTCACGCGATACTACACTCGAGCGAGTTTCTCTTTAGAATATTGTTGGTTGGTGAGTAAGTCACTTAAGCCGATAATATTCTCGAGATGGAATGCAGACCTTGGGAACTTTTAGAACCCGTTCTACAGGTACAAAAAACACCTTAGTACACACCTTGTGGTTGGGTAGACCCATGACTCCATGCTCGTGACGTCGAACTTTTGAACCTTGCTTGTGTGATTTTGTGTGACTTGATGTGCTCTTGATTGTGGTTGATGCATAAACCATGCATTCATGCATCCATGAAAACTCTTTTTCTTTTGGTTTTCAAGGAACTTAGAGGTCTTTCCTTGTAAACATCATAAGTTTCATCAAACTCAATGGATCTTGGGTGTTGATGGGGTGAAAACTCTAATCCACCAAAATGGATGATTGATTTTGATGATAACTTGATCGATACTTTGATCCTAGGTTTGAGTGTTTACAATTTTATATCTTATGTTCTTTAAACTCAAAAAATAAAAATACAAACCATTTGCATTTGCATTTCATGCATCATTCTGCATTTTGGTCTTACCTTCAAGAGTATTCCAGAAGCCTTATTCAGTGTTCCTCATACAGAACCAAGCTGTCTCACCGGTATAACACCCGAGCTAGTTACAAAAAGAAGATGGAAGGACTCGAGCAAGAGAACCGAGAGCTACGTGAAGAGGTTGTTACTTTGAGGTCAGGAGTGGAACGTCTCACTGCTCTAGTTGAGACACTAATGGCTGCTCAGAATCAGAATCAGATTCCTCCTCCTTTCAATGCTCAAGCTCAAGGTCAGTTGCAAGGTCAGACTACTGTGATTTCTGAGATTGTTTCTACGACAATTCCTGCAATCCCAACTACTGGTGCTACTCAACAACGTATGCCCAATGGGTATCCTCGGGGCATGCCTGAAGGCTATTTGTCTGCTCCTGAAATGACTCGTCCTCTGACTCCTATCATGGTCACTACACCTCCTTTTGTTCATACTAATCCTTTTGTTCCTGAGCCCATTTATCATAATGATGCACCGAGTGAGAGTGTTGGCATCTACGATAGAATGGATGGTTTTCAAGATCAGTTTGAAGAATTGCAGAAAGAGATGAAAGCCCTTCATGGGAAGGAATTGTTTGGGAAGAATGTGCATGATCTTTGTCTTGTTCCCAATGTGAAAGTACCTGCTAAGTTCAAGTTACCCGAATTTGAGAAGTATAAGGGAAACTCCTGTCCTCAGGCACATTTGGTGATGTATGTAAGAAAGATGTCCACTCACACTGATGATCAACGTCTGTTGATCCATTATTTCCAAGATAGTTTGACTGGAGCTGCTTCCAGATGGTATATGGGCCTTGATAGCACCCATATTCGCACTTTCAATGATTTAGCTGAAGCATTTGTTAAGCAATACAAGTACAATGTGAACATGGCTCCTGATCGAGATCAACTGAGAGCTATGATGCAGAAAGAAAAAGAATCATTTAAGGAATATGCTCAGAGATGGCGTGAAGTAGCCGCCCAAGTGATTCCTCCAATGGAAGAAAAAGAGATGACTAAGATTTTCCTGAAGACTCTTGGCTCATTTTATTATGAGAAGATGATTGCAAGTGCTCCTGTAGATTTCACTGAAATGGTGGGTATGGGTGTCAGACTTGAAGAAGCTGTGAGAGAAGGTCGTCTGGTTCAGAATGACAATGCAACTGGCAGTGTGAAGAAGTATGGCTCGTCTTTTCAGAAGAAGAATGAATCAGATGCTAGTGCAGTTTCTCATGGAAGGAATAGTCGGCCTAAAAGGGAAGCTCGTTATCAACCTCAACAAGTTGCGTCAATAAATCCCATTGTGAATGCATCTCCTGTAACTCCTGCATATTCGCAACAACAGAATCGACAAAATCAGTCTCCGCGAATGCCTAATTTTGATCCTATCCCTATGACCTACACAAAATTGTTCCCTGCTCTGATTCATAAGAATTTGGTTCAGACAAGGTCACCACCTCCTGTTCCAGAGAAGATTCCATGGTGGTACAATGCTGATGTTACTTGCGCTTTTCATCAGGATGCTCCCGGTCACAGTTTAGAAGATTGTTGGGCTCTAAAGGTTGAAGTTCAAAGATTGACTCGTGCTGGTATTTTGTCTTTCCGAGACGTTGGTCCTAATGTTCAAGCCAATCCTTTGCCAAAGCATGAATGAATCAATATTGGTGGTAACCCTGAAACTTGAAAGATGTTTCCTTCAGCACAAGTCCAGATGGAGAGAGTCTTTTCAATTTTTAGTATTCTTATTGATTTTCATTTGTAATATTTCTTGTTTTTCAATACATTGTTTGCATGTAGAAACTTGTTTGTGTTTGAATGCTAATGTTAATGCAATGATAATGTTTGTCTTGAAGTAATCCATTCGTTTCACTCATGTTTATTTGTTTTTTATGCATTATGATACCAAGTGCTTTTGCCAAACTCTTGCTTATGCAAAGATTGGAGGGAGGATGATGATCTAAAAACGCAAAATTTCTAGTTGTATGCTTTTGAATAAAACCCGGTTGATGATGTACAGGCATTGTTTCAAATTCCCAAACACCGGAGATATAAGGAAGATAATCCCTTGATAACCCCTTTGAGTCTTGGAGTAGGAGTTTCTTTTCTAAACGAAAAAACCCTAATTTTTCAACCTGGGGCAGGGTAGTCTTCAGTTAATTTGACCACGTGTTCATATTTCAAAAAAGATTTGTGCATCCAAGGGTCGAATACGTCATATCCACATCAAAGGTTGGATTATGTGAAACCACAATGGTTATCCATCGCGTATCAAAAGACTGGAAAATGTGAAACCACAATGGTTATCCTTCATCCGCCAAGGAACAAGGCAGTCACAACCCTCTCAAGAAGTTAAGACAAAGTCAATGTCACACGATTTGTTCAAATAAAAAGAATAAAAAGAAAAAAAAAAGAGAATAAAAAAAGAGAAAAAAGAAGAAAGCTCGCTAAGTCAAAAACTTGAAAACAAGTGACTTAGGCAAAAGTTAGAGCATCCCGCTGGACGACCAATTCAAAAGAATCAGTCCAGGCAAAAGTTAGGGAAAATAAAAGAAAAGTGAAAATGAAATAAAGTACTAAAAAAAAAAAGTCCTCATGAAAGAACAAATCTGTGTGAATGTAAACACGAAGACAAAAAGGGTGACTGCTACTCCAAGAAAGCTTCATTAGGTCCTTAATGGCACAAAATCCTTTTGAGAGAGGAACACTCATGTTGAGTTAACTGAATATAGGACTGGAGAACATCACGAAGTTGGGGTGGGCTAAATAAACTTTGAGCCTAAAAATCTTTTTTTCTGAAAACCGTGAACCAGGCCACGATACAACCCTCAAAAGTCCTAATTGAAGCAGGGTTTATTTTGAAAGCATACTTAAAACAAGAAAGCGTTCCTGACTCCTATCGGTTATGCTGAAAACTTGTGTTGGTATCATAGGCATACAAAAATCAATGTCATTCCTTAACCAGTGATTCGTTGACAAGGTTTTGTGACTTCCTTTCAATAAAACTTCAAGATTTACATAATTATTGCATTTTCATTATCATTCTCAGAATAAACATTTTTCTGCTTGTAAACATTTGTTTGACATCCATGAAGTTTACATCTGATCATCAGTAGAAAACTAAAACATTGTCAGGGGCATGTTGTTTTCCCAATATAATGCTTTTACAAGTCTGATTACCCATATGGGGCAAAGATTGAAGACTTTGTTGACCAATCAAATGTGACAAGTACAGCCAATCTGGGGCAGTTACGTCGAGATTCGACAAATCTCTCCAGGAATCTGTTGATCTGGGGCAGATTATTCCAAGTCTTTATGATTCCAAGGATATCTATGAATCCTCTTCAAGCAAGTTCCTCTCATAGACTATGTAGTATGGGGCATGTTGTGAATTAAAAGTTACCTTGATCACCTCATTAGCTTGAAGTACAAAGGTCGTTGGGATGATCAATCTAGAGTTAATTTCTTTTACTATGATGATAACTTCTTATTTCTCCTGCAAGTTCATAATGGTGATTTTCTCCAAGGAAATTTTCTCTGATCTCCCATATTAGAGTTTGCAAGGATGTGTTGTTCTATCCCTTTTGGTAGAAATTGATGATATGGTATCCCTCTTAGAGGTTGATAGTTCCCAAAGAGTTTGCTTGGTGTGCATCTCCAATAAGTTTTCCCTCAGTGCGGAGTTCACGTTGTTATCCTTTTAGTGGATTTATGGATATTTGAACTTTGAATTTGAATTTTCCACTTAGTTAGTAGCTTTCTCTTGAGCCTTGTAGCAAGATTTTGTTCCTCCAACGACCTCGGTTTATCTACAATTGAATCCTCAGCCGTGTTCCTAGCATGGATCTTCAGAAGAATGTCTTTTGGTATCTCCAACTTTTTGAGATTCACCAAGTGTCTGTTGTATTGTGATGTCTTGTCACTTCCTAGTATTTTTGTATTTGTTTTGTCAGCATATACATGACATTCATTCATTCATTCATTCATACATACAACATGCATAAAAAAATTAAAAAGAAAAATATATTCATATCCATTTTGCATTTCTTAATGTTTTGATTCATTCTCTTTGATTCCTCAAAATACATGATCTCTTTCCATTAGAGTTTCTACCTTAAGCAGAAAGTGTTTATCCTTTCTAATTCCCCACAGAGTTTGTTCCTCGTGGAAGAATTTTGCTTCAGTGTTCCTCCTCAGCTCATTTGTCAGGATGGAACTAATCCTCATTTGAGTTCATTCCTCATTTTCCAGAGTCTTGTTTGGACGTTTCTATCCAGTTTATTCATGGAGTTGAACTTTGATCTCTTGAAGTACTATGTTGGAACATCTCTAGGATGAGAAGCCTAGATCGAGAAGGCATTTATTTTGCACCTCTTGAGGATTTTGTTTTCCTTAACAATGGAGAATCTGTTTATGATTGATATCAGATATTGAAATATTTATTTTCCATCAGTGTTAGAATTTGTGCTTGAAAGCAAGGGGCAGGTTTTGACTTTGAGCAACTTATGTTATCCCCATCATGTTTTGGTTGACAACAAATGGAAGCCTCTTTATTTGAGCAAGTTTGTATATCTTCACGTATCAATCTTATTTTCAAAGCAAGTGATAATCTCTCAGGCTTTATGAACTTCTTGATCCAAGTGGAAGAAGCTCAGCAAATGGCAAGTCCCTTCATCAGAAGTGACAATTTGCATCCTAATGGAAGAAGCTCAGAAAATGGTAAGTCCCTTCATCAGAAGTGACAGTTTGCATCCAATTCCTTTTCTCAAGCCACGTCCTTGATTAAAGAAGAAGTTGATCCCTATTCTTAGCGGCAACTTATTATTCTCAGCAGCTTATCGTCAACTATTGAGGCGGTAATTCATCTTCTTCTACCTTCAACTATTGAGTTGGTAGCTTATCGTCAACTATTGAGGCGGTAATTCATCTTCTTCTACCTTCAACTATTGAGTTGGTAGCTTATCGTCAACTATTGAGGCGGTAATTCCCGCATCTTCAGTAAACGTTGATGTTCAGAAGAAGTTCCCTGCATCTTCCAGTAAAAGTTGATGTTCAGAAGAAGTTCCCTGCATCTTCCAGTAAAAGTTGATGTTCAGGTGATGCTATTCCTGCATCTTCAGTAAACGTTGATGTTCAGAAGAAGTTCCCTGCATCTTCCAGTAAAAGTTGATGTTCAGAAGAAGTTCCCTGCATCTTCCAGTAAAAGTTGATGTTCAGATGAAAATTCCTGTACCTTCAGTAAAAGTCGGTATTCAGGTGATGCTATTCCTGCATCTTCAGTAAACGTTGATGTTCAGAAGAAGTTCCCTGCATCTTCCAGTAAAAGTTGATGTTCAGATGAAAATTCCTGTACCTTCAGTAAAAGTCGGTATTCAGGTGATGCTATTCCTGCATCTTCAGTAAACGTTGATGTTCAGAAGAAGTTCCCTGCATCTTCCAGTAAAAGTTGATGTTCAGATGAAAATTCCTGTACCTTCAGTAAAAGTCGGTATTCAGGTGATGCTATTCCTGCATCTTCAGTAAACGTTGATGTTCAGAAGAAGTTCCCTGCATCTTCCAGTAAAAGTTGATGTTCAGATGAAAATTCCTGTACCTTCAGTAAAAGTCGGTATTCAGATGATGCTATTCCTGCACCTTCAGTAAAAGCTGGTGTTCAGAGAAGCCTTTGTATCTACATCTTCCAGTAAAAGTCGATGTCAAGATCTTTTTCTACCTTCAGTAAAAGCTGGTAGTCCACCTTCAGTAAAAGTCGGTGTTTTCTTTTGTATCCACATCTTCCAGTAAAAAGTGGATGTTGAGATTCTTTCCTACCTTCAGTAAAAGTCGGTAGTTCACCTTCAGTAAGTTGGTGTATTCTTTCATCTTTAGTGAAAGATGATGCTTTAACCTTTTTGGTGCGGAATGTTTTCCCCATTGAAGTTTCTTTTTCCAACAAAGTCTCGTTCCCCCAGCGGAATCTGTTTTCTTTCCCCAGTGGTGTCTCGTTTCCCTCTCATGAAAGTCATGTGCATTACATTCATAATCATAAGCATTGCATGGCATCTTAGGGTCAAAATTGTGTATTCTGTATTTAAGTCTCTTCAATCACGTCGAGACGAAGATTTCAATCTTCATATCTCCGGATAGAAGAAACTTAAATAGGGGCATCTGTCATACCCCAATTTTTGACCCTAAGATCCCGCATATCAGACTCTGTTTAAATCACATCAAGATCATTTATGAGGTTCTCTGACGCCTATTTCTTTTATAGCTCACCTACAGGGGAATCATCAGGCACCTTTTCTCGTATTTCTATTTATTTTTAATTATTATGTTTCACTAACCATTAATCAAAATTCAATAAAATATGTCTTTTTTATTTTTATTGCTTTATCATATAGGGTTTGAGGGTCAAATAGTTTAGGTGATGTTCCCAATCAGGTTTCATAGGTTTGAATTGTGGCGATGCTTGTCAAGTGGCTAAGAATTGATTCAACAATGTACATGATCAATCGACTGATGTCAAGTTCTTAAGCATTTATTTTGGTTCAAGAATTTGGTTCAAGAAGAAGCGCAAGCATGATTGTTAGAAATTCAAGGTTTCGATATCCTTTCTTATCAGAATCAAATTTCTCAAAATGCATCTCAAGTTCTTTTTATAAAGGATAATTCAAATGGATTTTAAGTCATATGGTTCATCTCTTCTTCAAAGTTCAAGTTATTAAAAGATGCGAGAATTCAAAGTGAATCATTGGAACCTTATTTCTTCAAGAGTCAAATTTACAAGACAATACAGATTTGCGCAATATTACAGATGAAATTGAGTTCATGTCTTTTTGAATCCTTCAATGCTCCAAGCTTCAATAAAAGGCTACGGTTCATCTTCAAATTATAACTCTCCATACCACACATATCATCATGAACACATGAAAAAGGAAATAGAGATGTGATTAGTAATGTCATCCATGAAGCATGTACAAGGTCTTAAGAGTCAACAACAATTGAAATCCTTATGCCCATTCCACAAAAAAACCGTGATAAACAACAAATGAACAAGTTCAAGGCCTATTCAAATTGCATACAAATCAGGCCCTAGGCCCTTTCCGGATTAACGGCAGAGACATTGCAAATAGAATATGGAAATTGGACTCTAACAAAAAAGAAAAAAGATGGGAATAATTCAGTGATGTTCGGATTTGGGCTGCAGAGCAAGATCCGATTTTTGTTTCCATAGCTTCTGAATCAAAATTCATCACTAGCCCAAATTCGCTCAACACAAATCCTGAACTCTGACTCTATATAAGGATTCAATGCACTGACACAAAGAGGACCTTTTTTTTCAGAACTTTTCAGACTGACAAAATCAGAACAAATCATAAAATCACCTGAACTCCCTCGCCGGAAATCGCAACCACCGCACCGGAGTTCCAAATCGCCACCGTTCTTTGACTTCTTTGCCTCAAAAGGTTGAGAGTTACTCTCTGATAACGATTCCATCCTTTGATTGCTAATTCCTGTGATATTTACTTGAGTTTAGAACAAAAATCACAAGCACTTTCTCTTTAGATCTGTGCTTGTGAATTTATTTTCTGATAAAACTAACCTCGGATTTGAAACAAGGAGATGAAACCGAGTGAGATGATGTAAAAAAATTCGAGTTCTGAATTTTTTGACCTCCGGCCACCGCGCCGGAGGTGCTCCGTCTGCCATTCTCGTTGTCTCTCCGCCTGTGTTCTTAATGTGTGGCTTTACTAAACTTCTATTTCTTTTCTTTTTAATATGAATATGGCTTGTTTGTGTTCTTATTGTGAGAGAGATGTTTCAAAGAATAAAAATAATAATGATGATGGTACTGTCACATGATGGAAGAGAGATTGGAGTTTGCTTTTTTTTTCAGTCTCTTTTTCTTTTAGATTGTACCGTTTTTGCTGACGTAAACAGCATATATGGCCTTTTTTTATTTTCTTTGTTTGTTTGCATCGAGATCCACGCCGGCGCCTATGGAGGTGACAAGTGGTCATCACCTACACTTGTCGACTCGCCTGAGAAGATGATACAAAAGTTGATTCTCTATACTTCTGCCTACTATATTTACAGTGTACTTTTGATCTGGACCTTCCGATGTCAATGCTGTGTTGAAGTTGACTAGATCAAATGGCTGAGATTTATTCTGCTTTATTTTATGTTACTATTTTCATTTTAATTAGTTTCTAACCTTTAGAAATTTATATTAATTCTATTATGAAAAAAAATTCACAAAAATATGTTTTATTATTTTATACCTTGTGTTTTTTTTATTAGTTTATTATTTTAATTTTTCTATTTCTTCTTCATCTATCCTTCTTTTTTCTTTGTCCCGAATCGATAAAAGATTAAAAAATGAAAGGAAGTCGTATGTGGTTGATTTGAATCCGAATTCATCCTTCCTCCATTATTAATCTTTATTTACTAACTTTGATAACATACTTGACAAGTTTCAAGATGGTTATCTTTAACAATTAACGACTAATTTTAATTTCCGCATTTAATTATATTGTCCTTTATATTTGTCGCTCTTATATTTTTTATATCATCCATCATATTTACTTTCTGCTATTTTTATTGTGTCCATTTGGACGTCATATTTATTCTCCGCTATTTTTCTTTTGTCCACTTGGACCGTACTTTACTTTTATGTTAAAACATTAATCAACAAGATGAAACCTAAAAAACACTTAAGGACCAATGGACTGTGGATTATTGTTTGGCTGTTATTTTGCTCGTTATTTTTGTCTGGTTGGATTGCTGTTGTGATGTGTGTAGGTATCTCCTCGAAAAGTCTTTGAAGGTTAATTCCAAAGCACTAAGATAAGGATTTCGCCCATTTACAATCGTTACTCTGCCTGATTTCTGTCAGAAACTTATGTGATTCTTCGAAGAGTTGCAAGTTCATTTGGGTCCCTAAGTGGTAATTTTGGTTTTGTGTTGGTAATCCAAAGGATGGGAACTCTTCCTTGACTCAATGTGTCAAGTGTCGACTTCTTATGTTGGTCAGATCGTTTTCCCTAAACTTTTATTTTCCTGCACTAGGATAGCCTCTTCATCTCCTCCCATTTCTTAAATTTTCAAAGTCTCCTCTCTTTTTCTAAAAAACTTCTTATGTTTGAAATCCCTTTTAAAATCTTCTTTAAAACTATATTTAGCCCTTGTTGGCATTTACTTTCAAAAAGTAAGCACGATTAATCATTGTCATTAGTTGCGATGCCCCACGATTTTAATATTGATTGATACGACAAAATCTTTTCCACGTGAGAGAGCTAGTGGCATACTTGTCGATTTTATCCAAGTTGGCGCCCTTCTCTCATTTGTGACGCAAAGAATCAGTTTGTTCTCATGTTTAAGATCAATGGCTGAGTATTCGCCCCGACGATGATAAATGTGTTTATTCTTTTCAAACGTTTTTCCTTTTTAAAAGCGGAACTACATTAGCTCTGACTTCTCCATTGCACCGAGGAGGTATGTAGGCACAAGACATAGTCTTGCCGAGCTTATTTTAAAAATCAAACAAACCCTTTTCTTTCCGCACACAACATCTTTTTATAAACACAGATTTTCAAAAAAGGTTCCTGTGGAGTACCACAGATATGAGGGGTGCTTAAAACCTTCCCCTTGTATAATCAACACCCGTACCTAAGATCTCTTTTGTTTTAAAAACAAACTTTGGGTTTTTTCGTTCTTTTCCCATTTCCTTTGGAAACAATAAAGCGCGGTGGCGACTTTCACTGAAATATTGAGTCGAGTCAATTAATGGCTTCGATCTCAGATTTTCCCCGCTACATAGACCACCAGTATTTGATGGTGAAAACTTTGAATACTGGAAAGATAAACTGGAAAGTTACTTTCTTGGTCTAGATGCTGATCTATGGGATCTTCTGTTGGATGGTTACAAACATCCGGTTAAAGCTACTGGTGTAAGGCTCACAAGAAGCGAAATGAATGATGATCAAAAGAAAGATTTCAAGAATCATCACAAATGCAGGACTGTTTTGCTGAATGCTATCTCTCATGCTGAGTATGAGAAGATATCTAACAGGGAAACGACCCATGACATATATGAGTCCTTGAAGATGACTCATGAAGGAAATGCTCAAGTCAAGGAGACCAAAGCTCTTGCACTAATCCAGAAGTATGAAGCCTTCAAGATGGAGGATGATGAAGACATTGAAAAGATGTTTTCAAGATTTCAAACTTTGACTGCTGGATTGAGAGTTCTCGACAAAGGCTACACCAAGGCTGATCATGTAAAGAAGATCATCAGAAGTTTGCCCAAAAGATGGGGCCCAATGGTGACTGCATTCAAGATTGCCAAGAATCTAAATGAAGTCTCTTTGGAAGAGCTTATCAGTGCCTTGAGAAGCCATGAAATTGAGCTGGACGCAAACGAGCCTCAGAAGAAAGGTAAGTCTATTGCATTAAAATCTAATATTAAATGCACTAACGCTTTTCAGGCTAGAAAAGAAGATCCTGAAGAATCAGAATCTGAAGAAGAAGATGAACTGTCCTTGATCTCCAGAAGGCTAAATCAACTCTGGAAGAACAAGCAAAGGAAGTTCAGAGGCGTCAGAAGTTCAAAGAAATTTGAACGTGGAGAATCTTCTGATGACAGAAGATTTGACAAGAAGAAGGCTGTCTGCTATGAGTGCAATGAGCCTGGACATTACAAGAATGAGTGTCCAAAACTTCTGAAAGAAAATCCCAAGAAGAAGTTTCATAAGAAGAAAGGTCTTATGGCAACCGGGGATGAGTCAGAAGATGATTCAGACTCTGAAGATGAGCAGGCTAACTATGCGCTGATGGCGACAGAAGATGACGGATCAGAATCTACATCAGAATCAGATTCTGAAGAGGTATTTTCTGAACTTACTAGAGATGAGTTAGTTTCCAGTCTAACAGAACTTCTGGAATACAAGTCTCAAATTAGTCTCAAATACAAAAAGCTGAAAAAGCTATTTGAATTTGAAACAAAGAAGCTTGAGTTGGAGAATTCTGAATTAAAAGAAAAACTTTTAAAATTATCCAATAATGTTGGATCTCCTTCTGATTCAGAAAAATCCACTCCTAGTCTAAACCATATTCTGAAAGAATATGATTTAAGTTTCAGGAAGTTCTTATCTAGAAGTATTGGCAGAAGTCAGCTAGCTTCTATGATATATGCTGTGTCTGGAAACAAAAGAGTCGGCATTGGTTTTGAGGGTGAAACCCCATACAAACTTGAACCTGTTGATAAGATGAAAATCACATACAAGCCATTGTATGATCAGTTCGAGTATGGCCACTCACATGATATTAGGCACACATCACATGCACAAAGCTTTCACGTTACACACACCAAAAAGCATGTGACACAACCTAGGAAATATCATGAAACTCACATTAAGAATTATCATGCTGTTCCTCCTATTGCTTACAATGTTAAACCAAAGTTGAATCAGAACTTGAGGAGAACTAACAAGAAAGGACCCAAGAAGATGTGGGTACCAAAGAAAAAGACTATTTCTTTTGCAGATTCTCTTGGCGACAAAGAAGATAAAAGTCAACATGTCATGTCACCTGGACTCAAGTTGGTCTCAACACTTGAAGGGAAGAAGGACTGTCTTCCAAGTTCTGGTACTTAAATTTGTTGAAGAAACTATGTTTGTAGGAGATCAGAAAAGAAAGTTTATTAGTCTTGGAACCATCTGTTTTGTTTGTTTCTAAAGCAATGGTGTTTCGTTCTTGATTATTCTGAATGCTCTAAATGCTACATAATATACAATATTGAAACATTGATTGTGGACGAATCAATAAATATATGGTTTGATGATAAACTTGTTTCTGATGAAACAAAGCAGCTTAAGAATTTCTGCAGATACAGTTTTGTCTCATCAGAAGCTGCAGAACAAAGAAGTGAATCTTCAGAAGCTGTGTATATCAGAAGTAATGGATCAGAAGATCATTCAGATTTACATCAGCACACTTCAGAAGGAGCGTTTCCAGAAGAGAAACTTGATCAATTCAGAAGCAGTGATCGGAATCAGAAGGCGTAAAGCCTATTGAATATTTCACACCTGTCATCCATTATCTGATGATGAACACGTGTCTGTATGATGTGTACAAAGCGTGCAGTTGAAAAGACGCCGACCTAGGTAACTGTGTTAAATCATTTCATTTACCATGTTCTCTCTCCTAATGTCATTTCTCATTAAATGCATAATGATTTCTTTATTTTCAAATCTTTTAAATAACCCGCTTCATCTTCATTCCCTCTTTTTCTCTCTTTCTCTCTCTCTTGTGCATCCCCCTCGTTGCATTTTTTTAAACCCTAGTTTTTGATTTGATCTCAAAGCATAATCATCATGAACTCATCTTCTTGTTCATCGAACTCAAAAGAAAAGCTCACCTCTACACAGATCCTTCTAAGCAAATATGAGTATGCTCCATTGAAAACATGCTTAATACCCACGAAAGAACTGGAAGTTCTATGTGAATCTGCTGTGGACATCAACAACCTAAAAGCAAATGGCTTTAAGTGTGATGCAAGAATCTTTGAGCAAGGATGGTCTAAGTATCTTGATAGATTGGTTGGTCCAATTTATCCTGATCTTGTGAAGGATTTCTGGGTACATGCAACGGTTACCCCAACGGCCATCATTTCATTCGTGCTAGGGCATGAAGTGGTTATCTCTGAAAAACTGATCAGGAAGCTATACAATCTGAATGATGAAGAAGGTTGGTCTGGTTTTCGACATGCATCTGTTGATTGGTCGATAGTTGAAAAACAAATCTCTCAGTCTTCTGGGATTGACTCGAATAACACAGACACCTTGAGGCCATTTTATAGAGTATGGGCTGAGATTATTCTAGGTTCTCTTCACCACAGAAAAAGGATGCTCTCCTCTTCTTACATCAGTCCAGATCACAAGCACACTCTTTTCTGCATTGGCAAAAAGACTGAGATCAACATTTCTCATATTCTGTTTGAGAATCTGAAGACTTCAATCTTTGAGTCGAGAGAAGAGGAAAGGGCGAAGTACCCTCATATTTCAAGAACGACTATTCCTTTTGGAAGAATGATTTCAGACATTCTGATTGAAAGCAAAGTGCTGGACTCCATCAGAAAACTCAATGCATCCCATTTTCTTGGAGTAGTTCAAGGTCCCATTTTCAATGGTGTGGATTTGTTCAGATTAGAACTCATTCAAAATGTACCTTCTGTGTGCTCAAGCTTTCCTGACATTCTCTCAAGAAGAGTTGCTATTGAAGGTTTTGCCCCCTTGTTTCAAGAAGAACTGCATCAGGTTGTCAAGCTTTACCTGGAAGATTGTGTTAGGAAGCAATCAGATATTGATCCTGCTTAGATCCGTGGCAGAATACTTCCGTCCAAGGCTGATCTTCTGAAGAAGGATCAGAAGGAACTAAAGGCTAGGCTAAAAAGAAAAGCCCAAGAAGATGAGGCTAAGAAAGCCAAGAAGTTGAGAGTCACCTATGATCCTGACAAGGTGGACTCTGAAGAACGAAGAGATAAAAGGATCAGAGATTCCTTTCGCAGAACCAGATCTTCTTCTTCTGTACAAACCTCCAGGCAGGTTTTTACTCCACCTCCTTCTGTCCCTAAACCATCTTTCCAATCACCTCCATCTGAACCAAAAATAAACTTCACCTTACCAAATCCTTCTCCATCATCCTTCTCCTCTCCTATTTTAAACCCCACACCTTTAAGTATTCTTCCCCCAACTCCTTCTGATAAATCTTTCTCACCTATTCCCTTTACAAATACTCCATCCTCTTCTCAATCTATCATCTCTGATATTCCATCTTCATCAATCATTCTCTCAGTTATTCCCTCCTCCTCATCCACCGCACCTCCACCTTCTATATCCCATCCCTTACCTACCAGAAAATCCAAACCTTACTGTCTTCTCTACCCTGACTACAAATTCACCTTCAATCCGCCTGAACCTGAACCCTATACCTACCTGGAACTTTTCAGACATGAGGTGATTAACAGTCTAGACCTTCTGAAGGATGCATTTCTAAATGGTCTGGATGATGTTTCTACAAGAAATCTCTGGAGAAGATTTCGCAAGGATTTTCAAGTAGAAGCAATGGGAGTACAGAAAAGACTAGTGGCTGCTGCTCCTGGTTACCCTGGTTACCTTCTGGAGGATGATAATGGTATATACTACCATCCTCTCAGAAATTGTGTTGCTGCTGAGGAGAAACCCTTTGTGGATGAATTGGAAGTAGCAAGATTGGCTGCTGCAATGGAAGCTAACCCTTGCAGGGATATTGAAGTCTGGATACCTCAATATCCAGTTCTGCTCGGGGATTTCAAGACACTCTTTGACTTTCTGAGGGAAAACCCTTCTGAGAAAGACCCAAGCTTGGTCATTCCAGAAGTTGTTGACCCACCAGAAGTTGAAAGTCCTTCTGCTCCCAGGAATCTTGTTGCCATTCTTCAGGCACTTGAGAATGGAGATTCGAAAATTCCTGCTGCAGAATATGGAGATGCTTCTATGCAAGAAGCAGATGTAGAAGATCATGTTGCTGAATCAGTTCCTGTTGAGGAAATCCCTGCAAATGATCTATCTATGGAAGCTACAGATCACAATGCTATTCTTGTGGTTAGAAGCGGTGAAGCTTCTTCTGATGAATCTTCTCGTCTTGCAAGAACTCTGGAAGATATTCAGAAGAAACAGGATGAGTTTAGAGCTTTCATAGAGAAGCAGAATGAGCACAACAATGGGGTTCAAGGGATGCTGGCCAAGATCTTGTCAAGGCTAGGGTCGTCTTAGATTGAGTCTGTGTTGTTTTGTTTTTTGCTTTTGCTGCATCTGTTTTTGTGCATCTTGTCTTCCTTCTCTGCGTGTACTTCTGTATCTGTTGTTTGAACTTCAATGAAATCATCCTTTTTCCTCCGTGTGTTTCTTTTTGTTTGTATCTGAATCTTTTCTGTTTTTTGATGATATGACAAAAAGGGGGAGAAATATGTGATAAATGATTTGATTTAATCAGTTGCTTTACTAACAGAACTTGCAAAGTTCTATGTTTTTAAGTTGTGTTGTTGCAGGAATCAAAGATTCAAGAACAACATAAGAAGCAACGAGATGATGAAGCAACTCTTTAGAGAATCAAGCTCTTGGATTCTTGAAGCAAGCTGAGTGCTAGGAAGCTTCAGAATCAGAAGCAAGAAGAAAGAATGATCAGAAATTCTGATAATAGAATATGATCCAAATCATTGTCTATTTGCTCTGATACATTCTATAAGGCTTATATGGCTCTGATACATATTTTGTGTTCTGATACACATCTTATGTTCTAACTCATTCATGCTGACTTTTGTCGTTTAGTTTTGTTTTGTAACATTTCAGGATGTAGAGATGCTCTGATGATGCTCTGGTACATTCAACAATGTTCTGATACAATCTAGCATGAAGTGATGTAAGAAGAAATTTAAAGCTCTGAAGCTATCCGAGGGAAGCAGAAATCAGAAGCTGTGAATGTTCTAAAGATCTAGAAAACTCAAGTTCTGAAGTTGTCCTAAAAAGGAAGCATGAATCAGAAGCTGTGAATGTTCTGAAGATCAAAGAAATTCAAGTTCTTAAGCTGTCCTAAATGGAAGCAGGAATCAGAAGCTGTGAATGTTCTGAAGATCAAAGAAATTCAAGTTCTGAAGCTGTCCTAAATGGAAGCAGGAATATGAATTATCTTAGTTTTGATGATAACAATAATATGAATTTTGCTTAAGACAATATGGTACTCTAATCAAATGCAATTTCCTTTTCAGGAAATATATAAAGAGTATGCATAATTCAGCGCTCAGAAGCTTTGTCTCAAAGGGTTCAGCATGCAACATCAGAACATGGTCTGGCAAGACATCAGAAGATGGTCGAAGCAGAATCAGAACATGGGTCTATGGAAGCATCAGAAGAACATGAGATCAGAAGCACTGAAGTTTTGATGGTATCACACTCAGAAGCACTTCAAGGTCAGAAGATCAGAAGATGCTTTGCACCAAGCTGTTTGACTCTGATGATATTCAAACGTTGTATTCACAAACATCAGATCAGAAGGAAGTACAAGTGGCAGGCTACGCTGACTGACAAAAGGAACGTTAGAAGCTATTAAAGGCAACGTCAGTAGACACAGCGTGAACAAGGCTCGAGGTAGTTGACAAAAGCGTATAACATTAAATGCGATGCTGTACGGAACACGCAAAGCATTAAATGCACTCAACGGTCATCTTCTCAAACGCCTATAAATATGAAGTTCTGATGAGAAGCAAGGATGACGAATTGCTAACAATTAACTTGCTGAAACGCTGCTCAAACTAAAAGCTCAGAAACTTCATCTTCATCAAAGCTCACTACATTGCTGTTGTAATATATTAGTGAGATTAAGCTTAAACGTTAAGAGAAATATCACTGTTGTGATTATAGCTTTTAAGAAGCATTGTAAAACTCTTATTTGATTACATTAATTTGTAAGTAACTAGAGTGATCAAGTGTTGATCAGGATACTCTAGGAAGTCTTAGCTTGTGTCTAAGCAGTTGTAATTAGAGTGATCACGTGGTGGTCAGGATACTCTAAGAAAGTCTTAGCTTGTGTCTAAGCATTTGTTCCTGGAGTGATCAGGTTGTGATCAGGATACTCTAGAAGACTTAGTCGCGGACTAAGTGGAAAACCATTGTAATCTGTTGCGATTAGTGGATTAAATCCTCAGGTGAGGTAAATCACTCCGTGGGGGTGGACTGGAGTAGTTTAGTTAACAACGAACCAGGATAAAAATAACTGTGCATATTGTTTTTATCGTTCAAGTTTTTAAGACTACACTTATTCAAACCCCCCCTTTCTAAGTGTTTTTCTATCCTTCAGTTGCTAGACCTGTGCTGGTCCGTTCTTAGCGAGTCGATCCTAGCCTTTGTTTGTTTGTTTATTGGGTGTTTCTTTGTTTGTTTGCTTATATGTTTACATCTTGTATATATGCTTGCACATCATGTTTATTTTCCGCTTGCATATCATGCATCTGGACTATATTATGGGTCCCCGTGGGGACCACGTATTTTTCTGCTTTGTTTTGCAGGTTGGGTGGGATGTTATATGAGGTAAAAGGCCCAATACCCAGGCCAGAGTTGACACATAGGATACCTAGGATAGAGTGGATAGTCATGACGCCAACAGAATGTCAGGTTCTGTTGATTGCGATCATGAGACCCACGACCAGCCGAGACTCGAATGGGATACCGTTGTTGGCATGTATTTGCAACAATGATGGTGTTTCAGGAGAGTTGTTAACGCTGGAGACCTTTTGACCTACCTTGACCTAGATTCACCTGTGAGTGGGGTGGGATATACATGACAGGTACCGTTGGTGACTATTCTATTCTGTTGGTGACTATTGGTTCTCCTGGTATTCAAAAAGGTGTCAGACCTTTGATCCCATGACATCTGACCTATGTCAGTTATTCAGAGGATTGTATAGTGGTTACTTGGATTATATGGACCTTGATCCCATGCTTTTGCATTGCATAACATCATTACTTTATCCACTTCATTTGTGGGGGATTCTAAAGTCTATTTTCAAAAAAAAAAGGAAACGAAAAAAAGTAGAAAAACAGAAAAGATGGAAAAGAAAAAAAAGAAAGAAAAGATGCTATATACAAAAAAAAAGAATAAAGGAGAAACAAAAGTTGATGAAAATACTTTAGGATTCTCCATAAATGAAACATGCATTCATACTATCATGCATTTCATAGTTCTCTCAGAAGCTTATGAGGGCCCTTTCCATTCAAATTCTGACTTCAACAACAAAATCTGACTTCTCCCCGCTATGTGCTCGAAAGTTGGTATTGGAATGACTCCGTGAGGTTTCTGACTGAGATGAGAACAGAAATGGGGATTAACATGAATCAGTGTATGGAGGTTATTCAAGCCTTTTCTCTTTGACAAGAAGAATTGAGACAGGTTCCTTAGAGGCCAAATGCGAATGTTAATCTCACCCCATGAGAAGGTCTTATGAATAAAAATTGTTTAATGTTGAGATTCCTATTCTTGGTAAGGAGAGTTCACATCATTGAAGTCTTCAAGCTTCTGAGTACTGAAAATAACAAAAAGGTTTCACCTCTTGGAGGAAAATTTGAAAGCCATAGAAGATTGTGACTCCATTGATATAGACATCGTTGGATTGTGCCTAGTGCTTGATGTCAATAGCTGCAAAGGTCATTTATTTTCTCTCTGGATAGTTTGGACATGCAAGCAAAAGTAGTATTCATCTCTCGTACATATGTGGAAGTTGCTTGGGGCTCCCGACCGAGGGATAAGCAAGACGTATTCTGGTCTTGAGCACTGCACCATTTGCATTGCTCGAATCCCTTAAGGAACTACAAATTCTTATGACTTCGTCAGAATATGTTGCCATGTGAAAATCAAGAGTGTTTTGTAGAGGCATTTCTCATTCTCAAGCTTTTGCTTCATATCATGTGTCATCTCTTCCCGGAATTTTCTTCTCAGTGGCCTTTGGTCGTCAATAAAGAAAGAAAGAATATGAGAAATGAACCGATTTAATTTCAATACCTTGTGCTCAGTTATATCCCTGATCGTTGGAATTTCAGTTGGTGTTTTGGGTCTTCCATACCACATATAGTTCTCCTGAGTTTGATGATCATACTAGCTTCTTCCATTTACGATGGTGATTATCGTTCTAGCATCTATATTTGGGGCTCCCGATCGAGGGATAAGCAAGACGTATTCTTATCTTGAGTATTGCATCATTTGCATTGCTCGAATCCCTAAAGTAAGGCAAGAATGCACCACTCCTGTACGCCTTTGTTGGAACATTCTTCTGGGAAGCAATCTAAAGTGTGCGGAGGGAACATATGATATTGCTAAGTGGCTACCATGTTGGGGCTCCTAGCCATTCAACTGAGGACATTCAAAGGCAGAATTCAAGTCCTCGCCGATTTTAGAACAACCACATTTACTCCAGGAGGTTTATACACAAATTGAAGTCTCAATGGGGTATCAAAACTGCAAAAGAGCATTCAAGAGCAATAAGTCCATACGGAGTCAAGTCTCCTCAACAAGGGCATTCCTTTAGTCTTTATTGCATTCTCATTGGTAACATTCCATTGTTTGTTTAAGCATTGCTAGCATGTAAAAACTTGTTAATTTTCGAATGAAAATCATAATACATTGTTTATGTTTGTCTTGAAGTAATCCATTCGTTTTCACTCAAAAAAAAATGTTTTTGGCATTACGATACCAACTTTACTAATCACTTGCTTAGGCAAAGAGCGGAGGGAGAATGATGACAATAAAAAAAATGCAAAATCCCTAATCGTGTGTTTTCGAATAAAATCCTGCTGATGATGTACAGACATTGTTTCAATCCCCAAACACCGGAGATATAAGGGAGATAGACCCTCGTCAACCCCTTTGAGCCTTGACGTAGGAGTTTCTTTTCTATTCAGAAAAAAAACCTTTAATTTTAACCCTGGGGCAGGGTAGTGTTCATTTAACTTGATCAAGTGTTCAAAACTCACAAATAATATGCATCTAAGGATACAACAATGGTTATCTTTCAAAAGGTTGAGGAAAGTCAGAACTGTGATGATTATCCTTCACCTACCAAGAGGACAAAAGATGACGGTACCACAATGGTAATCCTTCATTAATCAAAGAATGAGGCAGTCGCAATCACTTCCAATGAATCAAAGACAATGCGAGGTCACACGACTTGTTAAAAAAAAAGAGAAAAAGAAAATGAAAAAAATGGAAAAAGTGATGAAAGAAAAGAATATAGCAATAAAAATAAAAATGATGGTGAAAATAAAGAAAGAACAAAGTCGTGTGATAATGAATCAGAAGAATAAAAGGTGAGCGACTGCCATGTCTGAAAAACCTCATTGATTCCTTAACCATTTCAAAATTCCTTGTGAGGAATGAGCACTCGTGTTGAGTTAATTGAACTTAGGAGTGGAGAACATCACGAAGGGGGTGGGCACCAAATAATTTTGAGCTTTAAAAATCCTTTGTTTCTGAAAACCGTGAACCTGGCCAAGTTACAACCCTCAAAAGTCCTAATTGAAGTAGGGTTTATTTCGAAAGCGCATTTCCGATGAGATAGCGTTTAACTGACTCCCAATGAAGCGTAACACATATCCATGTTGGTATTGTATGCCCGCTTTGCATTTCATTCACAAGGGGTGGCCACCTCATTGCATAAAAAGTTTTTAAACTTCAAGACTAGCATAAGCTTTGCATTAGAATTATCATTCTCAGAATTAACATTCTTTTGCATACAAAAATTTGCTTAAACATCAAGGAAGTTTCCATGATGAGAATCCATGAAGAGCTTTATCATGTCAAAGTAAAAGAGACTTGAGAACTCCGTAGATTAGAAAGAAATCATTTCAGAGACTGATATCAAGGGGCATGTTGCTTGAAGACCCCATTGAGCATAATCAATTGATACCTTCTTTAATTGATTACCTTGAGGGGAGAAGTCTGAATACTGTAGTGAGCATAATCAGTTGATACCTTCTTTGATTGATTACCCTGAAGGTTTTGAATACTCTATTAAGTGTGGTAAAGTCACTTCCACGATTTGTGGGATCTTAAGGGAAGTAAAACTCGAGGATCCTGATAAGATGTACATAATCAGGGGCAGTCACGACGAGGAATCTCTCTTGTGAGTTCAGCCTATCTAGGGCAAGAAAATCAAGGTTTAACATCTCAAATTCGACCAATCAGGGTTAATCAAGTCGAGAAATCTCTCTCTTGATTTCAATCATTCTGAAGTAGTGACGTCGAGGAATATCTCAAGCTCACTCAATCTGGGGCAATTACGTCGAGATTCGACAAATATCTTCAAGGACCCGTTGATCAAGAAGGACCATTTCAAATAATTGAATATGCTGTGGCAGAAGTTTCTCAAGTAATTGGGGTGTAAGGATCCTTTTGGGGAAAATGTCTTCGTTAAATCAGATATCTTCACAAGTCAGGCAGCCTGGGGCATAATCCTTTTGGTTTGTATTGAAGGAATCATCATTCACCTGTAGGGTGCGGTTAGCCATCACATAGGGGAGAAGTATCACAATGCTTTTCCCCAACAATTTACTCTCTCCCCAAGCATAGGAGTTTATTTCTCCCGAGAGTTGGTTCTATTCCTCAAGCATAGGAGTTCATTTCTCCTAGAAAAGTCTCTCCCTGAGCATAGGAGTTTATTTCTCATAAGAATTCACTCTCTCCCCGAACAAAGGAGTTTATTTCTCCTAGGAGTGTTCCAATCCTCCCATAAAGAGATCCTCATATGGTTTTCTCATCCCCAACATGGTGAATCGAGGGAATCTCCTCATGTCAAAAATCCTCCGAGCTATAGCACATGGTGAGAAGTCAGAAATTATTCTTCAAGTCAACAATCAGAAGTACATCCTGCAAGTTAAAGTTCAATGTCTATTGGCACCCCTACAGAGTTCTTAACACTAAGGGGATTCTCTCTGGTGTTTACCTCCCCCGAGGTTAGAGACTAAGTTCAATCGTCAAGTCAGTGGAATATTCTCTGAAGGGCCCTCGTTATCGCTACATATAGTAATCATTGCATTCATATTGCATCTACAAAAACGCGTAGCATTTCCATGAATATGGAACATTACGCCATGGAAAAATTCAAACATGCATCAATGCATAAGCCAAGTTTGTGCTTGCTCCAAAAGCACAAGGTAATATATCCCCAGAAGAAGTCTCATTTTCTCTCTCCAGTGTGGATTGAATACAAAGTCCTTCTTCGCCAAGATCATTTTATCTATGGTTATTTCCCGTTTGCTGATCTCAATCGTTTGTATAACCCATACTTTGTGTGTGGCAATTCGAATGGTTGTCACTCTTGTAGAATTACGCCCCGCCTTTTGGCCTGAGGGAACCATGTAGTTCTTATGTTCTGTAAGTAACAATACCTCTTTCAAAGTCCAGTGTTTACTGGCATCATCTAACAGAGTCTGGTCGTCACCAGTCCTCTCCTTGTATTCAATTTTTGTGAGCCCCCTTACTGCCTTTTGCATAAGGGATGTCTCTTGCTTCTTGCAAGTTTTCCTTGGTTATTTTCCCGCATGCCGCGTGCATAATAGAGTGTGAATGAGGGTGGACATTCAACCCATCTCATTTTTCAATCATTTGAAATCCATACTATGTGTGTGGCAATTCGAATGATTGCCACCCTTGAAGGGTTACACCCCGCCTTTGGCCTGAGGGATCCATGTAATTCTTATGCTTCGCAAGCATCAATACCTTCTTGAAAACCCAGTATTTACTGGCATCCCCTGATTGATTCTAGTTGTCACTAGCCTTTCTTTCAGTCAAGCCCAATGGTTATTGGCATCGCCTTCAAATTCAGTGTTCATAAACATCCCCAATAAAAGTCTAGTCGTTACTAGTCTTCTTCAATAAAGTCCAATGATTATTGGCATACCTTTTTAGATCTAGAGTCACCCTTTGGCTGTGTCTCTTTTTGAAGTCTAACTGAGGTTAGCAAAATAGGATCGGTTTCCCCTTCGGCTGGTTACATCCTTTATCGAGTCATCCTTCGATGGTGTCTCTTTTTGAAGTCTAACTGAGGTTAGCAAAATAGGATCGGATTCCCCTTCGGCTGGTTTCATCCTTATCGAGTCACCCTTCGGTTGTGTCTCTTTTTGAAGTCTAACTGAGGTTAGCAAATAGGATCGGTTTCCCCTTCGGCTGGTTACATCCTTTATCGAGTCACCCTTCGGCTGTGTCTCTTTTTGAAGTCTAACTAAGGTTAGCAAATTAGGATCGGATTCCCCTTCGGCTGGTTTCATCCTTATCGAGTCACCCTTCGGCTGTGTCTCTTTTTGAAGTCTAACTAAGGTTAGCAAATTAGGATCGGATTCCCCTTCGGCTGGTTTCATCCTTTATCGAGTCACCCTTCGGCTGTGTCTCGTTTTGAAGTCTAACTAAGGTTAGCAACCTTTTTCAAAGCCTAACTAAGGTTAGCAATCTTTTTCAAAGTCTAACTAAGGTTAGCAGTTTGGTGGAGTCGTCTACGGATGGTTTCTTCCTTGTGGAGCCACACTACGGTTGTGTCTTCATTTTCAAAGTCTAACTAAGGTTAGCAATTTGGTAGAGTCGTCTACAGATGGTTTCTTCCTTGTGGAGTCACGCTACGGTTGTGTCTTCATTTTCAAAGTCTAACTAAGGTTAGCAATTTGGTAGAGACGTCTACGGATGGTTTCTTCCTTGTGGAGTCACGCTACGGTTGTGTCTTCTTCTTCAAAGTCTAACTAAGGTTAGCAATCTATATAAGATCCACCTTCAGCTGGTATCTCTTGATAACATGCAACACTCTTTTTTACCAAAGAATGCAAATTTTGATGGTACTTTTGGGTATTCAATCCACTTACACCTCTCATGTCCAGAACTTGTGTCGTTCGTACATTCAGGTTCAAGAAGATTGAATAGGGGCAGCTGTTGCACCCCAAAATTTGCCCACATATTTAATCCCCAACTGACTTTCATATCACATTCATATGCATACCTCATCTAGGCCATTCATCCATTACATTCACCCATATCATGGTTACTATTCAGAATTGGTAAGAAAAGAGTTTACCGAAGGATATTCCTGATTAAAGAGGTGGATATGAGGCTTGATTGTGTGGTATCATCCCCATTGAAATTCTCTTGGAATTAGGGTTTTACAATCTTCAACTCAAGGCATTGGCTGAGAAATGTAGGCTTGAAGTCCATCCAGTCTCCCAAATCAGGGTTTCTGACAAAAGTCAACGCAGTTGACTTTTTGGTCAACATTTAATCAGGAGGTGATTTTATAGTGTGAGGTGGAATAAGGCTCATGTGAGGGTGGCCAATTGATTTTCTTTGGTTGATGAATGATCGAAAGTGGAATCGGGGAGAAAATTCGTCTGAAGTTGAAAAAGTCAAACAGTCGACTTTTTGGTCAAAATCAGGGTCGATCCCATGACGTTGATTTTTGGTGGATATTAGTCAAAGAAAAGTCAATGAAATAAACAAAAATCAAGTTTTAACTAAAAGTTACCTTTTTTGGAAAAATTAGTTAAAATATGATGCTGCCAAAAGAGGAAAGTTCTAACTTAGATTATTTTTAGAACTTTTGAGAAATGGCTGGGCAGCCAATTTCAAGCTCATTTATCACATGGATTCAGGTCTTATTTCAAAACAAGCTCAAGATAAAGATTGTTCCATTCATGGCATACTACAATTTTGTAGTTGAAAATTTTTCGATTCGAGGTCTAGATTGAGAGATATGAAATCGTGAATTTGGGAAAATAACACTGAATGCAAGACAAGCTGCTGGGCAAATTCCTGGTCACGTGCAAGCATTTAATCGAACACGTGGCGTGTCATTTTTGGAGCCAGTTCCAGAAGAATACAAGCGCTATTTTGAATCAAATATGAAACATATATACTCTCCTCCATGCCCTCTTTCAATTGGAACCAAAATCATGGAGATTGAGCAAGTATTGAACAAATTAGAGAGATTCAAAGTCATGCCTCGACAAAGCCATGCGTTGACATAGGTGTGAGTCAAAATTTCTGGGCATGCAAGGCTTTTGATCAAGCATGTGGTGGGTCATTTTCAAAGCTAATTCTAGAAAGGTACAAGCATCATATGAAAGCAAGTTTAATACAATTCTCTTCTCCCTCATGTCCTTTATCCAACGAGCTGAGGATCATAACTTTGGCCCATGTAAATGGCAAGATGTGGAGGTTTAAAGTCGTGCCCTTGAAGGTTGCGTTTGGGGAGGTGACGGGCCAGATTTTGCTGCACGCGTGAAAAGCCAAACGTTAAACTTTTCCTCATTAAGCCATGCATTATGCTGCAACATGAAAGATTTGCATGAAGCTTACCATACATGAACCAAAACTTGCTCATTAAGTGTTGGAAAAAATCCACTATGATGCTCTCCACACCATGACCCCATGAACCACACTATAAAACAAGCTCAGCTCTGCCATTTTGGGAGAGGCTCACACTTTCTCTTTCACACGCATCATTTTATCACCAGTTCCAAACTCTTTCTTAAAACTCTCTCACACTTCTCTCATCTTCTCTCTCTCGTGACTCTCTCTTTGGTCTCTATAACAGAAGTTTGTTACACTTTTGTAACAAACTCCATGATCAACAATCTCACCCTCCATCTTCAAACTTCTACAATCACCATCAACTCCATCAAGATACCTCCCACACTCACCACTGAATCTTCATCAAGCAACACCATAACAACCCTGCATTTTTATCATCCTCCACTCCCGTGACAAACTCCATAAACACCTCTAACCACCACAACCGATTTGGCATACTCTTTAGGCACCATGAAATCCACAAGGAATGTGTACAAGATCACCACTTCCGTTCGATGCAACTGAGAATCTTGAACAGCATAAACGTTTCTTCTCTTTAGATTACGTCAAGATTCAGAATTGTTGCGGATGTCGGAGTTCTGTGAAGATCGCAGTGGAGTTTGCTAATACTTCTCCAAAAGTGCACGCAGAAACTGAGTGTATTCCTCGGTGGACAAAAGCTTCAAACATATCTCATCATCTTCATCAATCATAGTAGAGGAGTTGCTGAGTTTCTTTTTCTCTCGAAGCTTTCTCGCGGCAACGACAGGTAAGTATCTTGAAACTATCTCGGCATGCTAGAACATTCATGTTAGGAGCATGTACATAGATTGCATCTGTGAGCTCCTCACCACCGGGAGGCTGGACGATTAGCGTCAACTGTATGCGGTGGTTGCTTGTTGCATTATTGTTTGCTGGTTTTGGTTTTCCTTTGAATGGTTCTTGGTTTCGTTTCAATGCGTTTAAATTCCATGACTATGATTTGCGTGTGATTAAGAGTTGATTGGTATGCGTGGTCATAATTTTTGTGAGGTTCTCGAATGTTACGGTCTTAGAAATGTGGTTCGGATTGTGTTTTAGAGGAAGTGTTAATGAAAACGAAACTTAGATTCGAATTCAGTGCGAAAATTCGAGGGGAGAGGTGGTCTCGCTTTTCGTTTTCGAAGCTTGGCCGTTACCGGCGCCGCCGTGCACTCGTCGGAAGAGACAATGAATAGTACCACAAAATACTATTCACGTGAGCTGCATGAGCTCTTTCATTTTTCTAAATGGATGAAGCCCTCGACGTGGCTCTTTGTCATTCGCTGAGTCCTTTTTGTCTTTATTCCTATTTCGTCCTTATTCTAATGATTGAGAGTAGCCGTGGCGGTATGTGATTGGTTGCAAGAGTTTTTGTCTTTTATGACTTAAGTATAGTATTGCCCCATTGATATCATAGTTGCATTGCATGTCACGTTGATACACCACATGGTTCACATAATAATCAACATGCTGCCATTAAATAATATAAAAATGAAATAAAAATGGAATAACAAAACAGTCTGGGCCTCAGCTTTTCTTTTCGCACCTCCTCTGATCAGGCCCATGCGCTGGTTAACATAGAATTAGTTCATTGCAAATTGCTTTTACACCCCTAGCTCTTAGGCAGAATTACATTTTATTTGAACTTGTTTCTCTTCTAACTTTTGATTCATGATCCAGTTTCCATTGAAATAAAAAATAAATAAAAATATGTTTTAGATAGTTTAATGTGTGTAGATAATTGTAATATTTTTCTAAGAATTTTAGGACTTATCTTAGTATTTTTAATGGACTATTTTCTAAAGTGTAGTCGATTTTGTTTCGGTTTAGGTACCTCGGGCGTTTAGGCTTGATTGAATAACTTGCAAACTGATTTTTTTCCACTTCTTTTTGTGTACATTCAGTAGAGTTATGTAGGATGTCATGTATCAAAGAGGAAGTCTTGATTCTAAATTTTGGTATGATTTTTAGGCTAGTTCCTTTAGCGTTCGATTATTGTGCGTTTGTGTACGTTTGTTGTTTGTTTTTGCCCGTAAATGATGATGCAATTGTACAATGCTTTTAATACTTTTTGAGGGCATTCCTAGGTTTGTTTAAGAGGTTTTAGGACCTGGAATTATATTTTTAAATCGTGTCTTCTTATTTTGCTCAAATTTCCTTTCTTACATGTAAATAACTTGTTTTTGGTTGACGATTGTATCGTAACTTGTCCGAATGACCTATAATTTTGTATGAAACTCCTTGGCATGATTTTGTGATTGTTTAGACACATATTAGAGGCTATTTGCTACTGACTTCCATCATTTGATACATCTTTCTAACTTCACTCCTAATTTGAACTCTATTAACTAGTTTTGACCGAGTTTTGTATAGTTTTGTTAGAACTTTGCTTGTTTCAAGTTAATTGACTAACATAGATTGGTATAAGGTCTTGGACCTATAAATGAACTAATTGCTACTGACTTTAAGCTTTGTTCATGTTTTTCATTTGCGTCTTGTTTTTATTAATGGATGTTTGTTCGCTAATTGTTAAGTGGCGATTTATGCGATACTTTGGTAACTCTTTGTGAATATTTTCGTGATGTCACGATGCTTTTGTGTTTGATTTAGGACACTTATTTCCTTGGTTTGCTACTTCCCTAGGGCTCTCTTCTCATCTTGTTGGAGTTGTAACTCCATTCTTTTGCCATGTTCCCTTAGACTCTTCCTTCTTTGTTAAGAGGAATCGAGATAGGTTAGGATAGTTATCCTTGACCTTAGGGCCATTAGACTTAGATTAGAATGACTTAGAATAGAGAATAGGTTAGTTCCCCTTTGTTCATTCTTTTTCTTTTTTCAACTTTAAAACACTAATAAATAAAGATGCGAATCACATTAAGAAAGTGATAGAGAAATGAGTGGGATTCATTCCCTAATCTGTTTCTCAATCACTTAGTGGCATAGAAATGAGTGGGATTCATTCCCTAATCTGTTTCTTGGTCACTACTTAATGGGAGAGAAATGAGTGGGATTCATTCCCTAATCTGTTTCTCAAACATTAATTAATGGGATAGAAATGAGTGGGATTCATTCCCTAATCTGTTTCTTGAACATTATATAATGGGATAGAAGTGAGTGGGATTCATTCCCTAATCTGCTTCTCGATCATTATACATTTTTATGTGATTCGAATCGCAAAGTAAATCCCCTTAAAAAACACTCAACCAAAAACACTTAAAACATTTAATAAAGGCTCGAATTAAAACAAAGTGACGAAGTGGTGCGAAACCTTGTATTGGGTTTTGTTCATCATGTAGTTACATAAAAAACACAAACCCAAGTTCACTCTTTTGCCTTGTTAGGCGCTTAAGAACAAGTTAAGTCCTTTCCAAAACTAGGCGTATAAGTCTCCAAAGGTCGAGCATCGTGGATTGTGACCTTAACCTCTGTTCAACTAAAAAACAAAAAACAAATGGAAACTATGGAGCCGAACTACGGTCGTTCTGATTCCTGAAAAGGATACGTAGGCATTGGGTCGCGGGGCCTAAGCGAACACACTTGTAAATAATTCCTTCTTTTCCCCGTATTTCCTTTGCATTCATTCGCATTTAGGTTTTAGACATTAGACACCCTTTAGATAGAAACAAACATAGGTGGATACCATCGAGTACGATGGGCGTGAGGGGTGCTAGCACCTTCCCCTTGCGTAACCGACTCCCGTTCCCTGTTTCTCTGGTCGAAAGACCTTGTCCTTGTTTCGAGTTAGGTTTTCTGATATTCCTTTCCCGCGATGGGATGAATATATTAGTGGCGACTCTTATTCCATTTTTCGCGGTAGCGACAGCTTGAACCATGAAAACTTGGCCCCATTTGGAAAAAATACATTTTTGAGCAATGTTGATTTCATGCATTTTCCCAAAATTTAGCCAACTTCAACAAGGTGTAAATCCCTCAATTTTTGTCATATGAAGGAGATCTTGCACTTTTTGGAAACCTCAAAGAGTCCTCTAACAATTCCTTTGGTCTCATGTCAAAATGATTTTTGATGCTCCTTGTGTGTCCTTTTGAAAAAAGTGTCTTTTTGTTGAATTTGAAAATGACCTGTAATGTCTTTGGTCATATTTTTCAAATGGTGAATGCAATGACCATGGGATCTATTGCATTTGAAAGATAATTGAATTTCCTTCAAAATGAGCTTTGGTTTGAATTTTTTGGATGAAGGATGAGAGAGTTATGATCAGTCAAAGTTGAGTTGACTTTTCAGGCAAAAACCCTAATTTTGAATCTTAGGGTTTTGTTGATTTTTGATCTTTCCTTGATGAATTATGATCATCCAATGATCAAATGATGAATCCTTTGACAAAATATGGACTTTGACAAAAAAGTTCATTTTTGACTGTCTGTTGACTTTTTGGGTCAAACGGGTCGTCTGTTGACTGTTTGAGCTGCTGACGGTGCGTCTGAGTGAATTGAAGTTTGAAAATTTGTATGATGGTACTTTGAGATATATGGATGTGCATGAAATCCATTTGAGGTCTCAAAAGCTTGTTTCTCCTGTAAAAACAAGAAAACCCTAGTCAGGGACTGTTTGTGTAGGAGACAGTTAAGCGTACCTGATTTTTGTGCAGTGTTGAGTCTCTGCTAATCGCGTGATATTCAGAAGACTTCTAGAACAAAAATATTGGAATTTTGAATTGTAAAAGATTGATTTGATTGATGGTACAAAACACTGAGAATTGTACTGCCAGCAGTTTGGCTGTCAACTGACTGTTCAGGTATTGACGTAGCAGTTAGAGTGAAAAATCAACAGTCAAAGTTAATTTTCTTTTTTTTTGTTTTTGTTTTATGTGAAAGATTAAAGTTTATTTACATGACTTGTTAAAAAAAACACAGACATAATAAATAACTAATATTTACTGTACGCGAGCAAAATTACCGATAATAACCCTGAAAATCATTTAATGCACAGAAAAATGAATATTTGACTGGAAGAAAACACATAAAATATTATCTGAGTAATTAAGCAATATTATGACAAATAGTACAACATTTAATACTGATAGTACAAATATTACATACTATATTGAACAGTACGACGAATAAACGGTACATTTAAGAAATAAGAAATACGGCAAATTTTAAGAATGACGATTGATAACCCATGCTACAAATAGTAACATGTAGATGATTGGGAGCATAAGCATCCCAGGTCCACAGTGTTCCGGGCTATGTAGACATAAGAAAGACATGATCACCGTAGCAATGGTGATGACCATAAGAAAACACGTTTCCCACCGCTTCGCCATTTTGTCGGGAAAGAAGAAAGGATGGATTATGAAGTAGAAATTTGAGAGATGAATTAGAATTTGATGTGAGATTTTTATGAAAAAATGAGAGGTATTTATAGAGTGGAAAGAAGGATAGAGACGTTGGGGAATGATGTGATTCCGTACAAAAGGAGAATTTGAGTGGAAGTGAGATTTGAAAGAAAGTGTATGATAGTGTTTGGAAAAAGAGAGATGTAGAGAATAAAGTTAGGATTTGATTTTTGAAAAAGAGATTTGAAAAGATTTTTGAAAATAATGGAATATAGTACAAAAATCAGTGGGAAACAAAAGATAATAATAATCTACTTGTTACCAGTACAGTTTGAGTTTCCTGATTTTGCGCCTGCAAAAAGATTTAACTCTGTACCAATTGTGTCAGTACTATTTATCTGTAAATAAATAAATAGCATGTGTGAAGTAATAAACAGTATTTGGCGTTTGCGTAAGAATAAATTCAACTGCAAGCCAAATTACTGTATAAGAAAAATTCTAAAAACTAAGTATTTCATATGTCAGGATATTTGTTGAAATAAAAATCCATGATTATATGAGACTCTTAATTTCCAGATTGGAGTTTTCTTGAAAAAAGATGCGGGCAAATGTTGGGGTATAACACTTGTATACCTTGTCGATAGAAAAGGACATGCATTTTCGTTCTTATCATTTCGTATTTAAGCTCTAGAACTACGCTAGACGGAATATGAAATGATGGAGAAGCGTGAAATACAGTAACCTAAGTTCTTGTTAGTTATGGTTCGTCTCACCCCGAGTGAAGCCATAGAACTACGCTTGGCGCTAGGGCGTTCAGGCAAACAAGAACTAGCATCTATCTGGAACGTTAGTAGGATGATCGCAGTTGTGTCGGTTGTTAGGAACCGTAGTATTTTTATCTGAACTGAATTATCCTTGGAATCTCATGCATGCGTGGGACGAGTGAGTGCGCGTATAGCATAACAATCCAAGTTGGGATCTTAACGCTTCGTGTCTGGCTTATTGCCTTCTGAATAAGTAAACCTTGATGAGCAGAACTCTTAAGGTTTTAGCATCCTGGGGAGTATGATTTGAAGGACTTGAGGAACGATGAGCCTATTGGAGGCCTGTTCAGACACTTGTCGGTTGTGACTATAGGATACGCGTGGGGATCATTATACGCCACTGAGGTAGGTTACCTGGATACATGGCCTCGGAGTTGGACCACCATGTTGGTACTACCAGACGGGTATAATTCCACAGTATCACTATCGTGCACAGGATGCGTGAGTCATCCTTTTTCCGACATGTGTGGGACAAAGGTGATCTGAAGCTCAAGGTAGAATTCTGTTTTGGCACTCGTGAGACACAGATCCAGACTCTCATAAGGTATGTGGGATAAGGATCCATACGTCACGCTCGATAGTAGAGGAATAACTAGACAGGCGATGGTGAGATGGATCAAGATCCGATACTATGCTTATAGAGACTGTGAATGATCATGCTCGCGCAAGTTAGAGACAGATTATACCTTGCAGAAGTTCTCGTTTCATGAAGTGTTAAGTTGGAAATTTTGCATGAGTGTCTAGAGCGGGACTCATGTGCGGTCATGATATCCTGGTCAGCGTGGTGAGTGGCTATCATGTACCATTAGCGACCGGTGATGGAATATGCGAATTGTATCTTGGACTAGTTTGATGTGTGACATATCTGGTAGAGTGTCTATAGATACTCTGAGTGAAGAAATGTCAATCTTGGTAAAGCATTTACATTTTGGTTTAAGAACTTCGAGGAGTAGTAGTCGACGATGGATGTATATGGAGTTCTGGCACGTGTTGTAATTGGACAACTGTAGATAAGGAATTATTGTGTATTAATGAAAACTAAGTGAATTATGGATATAACGTGTCTCAGAGGATTTCAAGGTGTGTGACTTTTTAGAATCAGAGTAGCGCAATAGATCAAGGAAGAATCAGATAAGTCTGAGGTAGGAATGAACGGACTATTTGTAGGATTTTATGTCGGGATGAAAGTATCTTCCTAACAGAAATTGTCGAAGCAGCGTTTCGTTCATTCCAGTCTCTCAAGGATCACCATAAACTCGAGAGGTGTTGTCAATGGGCCAGCTTAGGAATACATTTTATGGATGGCATGCGGCCCGATGTTCGTAGGTCATCAGTTTAACTTGTAAATCACAGGGGTTGGACATAGTATCGTGACTGCCGAAATACTGGAGGCTAGTGAGGACATTCAGCTGGCGCAAGTTCTTTGTGGTTATGCCTTGTGTACTATGATTGTACAGGAAGACTGGGACAATGGTTACAGGTCAGTTGTTGAATTTTGCCTCTTATCAGTAGAATCTTGTGTGAAGTTGTCGAATGTCAAGGCTATAGTTGCAAGATGATTACACCTTCACGGTTTACGGTGACAGTTGTTATGTCTAAACTGGAGTAAGGGTGAAAGTAAGGAGATTCAGTTGTATAAGTAAAGGTAACTTGGGACAACCACCCTAACACTTTGGAAACCAGAAGTTAAGACCAAGACCTTTGGCTAACGCCTAACGTCATTGTATGGACTGATGTAGAGAGTAATCTGATGTTTCGTCGTATCGAACAATGTTGTAGCGGGAATCCTTGAGTGGGAAGTGATTCAAGGAACTGAGAAAGATCACAGTAACATTTTCTTAACAAGGATAAGTTAACGGAGATTGAAACTAAGGATATCCGACAAGAGTGGATTGATAGGGTTTCTGAAGTTATGGAGATCCAGTGCAAAGCAGTAAAGGTATAGGACCCTGGAAGGATATGGAACCAGATAGGTCAAGACGAAATATCTGAATAGATGTGTTGTGAGACGACTCAAACTTCTAGTCAGGAATGTTAAAGACGCGATCATATCAGAGAGTAGTGTTCTTGGGTGGAGCGACCTCCAGACGAAGTCGTAAGGTTTATCCAAAGAAGAATGTATGGAACGTTCGCCCCTCGTTGGAGGATGTGAGGACATGTTGTCATGGTAATTGGTAGGAATTCGAGGACGAATTCTATTTAAGGGGGGGAGAATGAAACATCCCTATTTACCTAAGTATGATTATGAAGTACTAAGAGAGAATTATGGATTAATTATGCATTAGGAAGGAAAGTTGTTAGAATGGAAAGAGTTTAGTTATAATTCAACTAATGACATGATGGTAATTATAGCTTAGTTAGAGGGCATAATGGCCGTTTACTTCTATTTGATGGGAACATAAGGGCATGTTTGGTAGAGGAGCTATACAAATCAGAATTTATGAGAGAAAAGAGCTTAGAAGCATGGAGGAGAAAGAAGAGCTTATGTTCAACAAGCCATTTTCGCCACTCTTGGTACAGCTCCACTAAAACGGTAATATCTCTTTGTTGGAAAGCTAACGAAATTCTCTTCGATTTGGTATACTAATTTGCATTCATAGGTGTTGTATTGAAGGAGATAAACGAGTTTGTAGTGGACTGATGCACGCTGAATGTGTATGAAGGTGAGCTACGAATTTCTTGCTAATGGAGATGGAAGTTTGAGTAAGATAAGAGTTCAAAGGCTGCATTAACATCATCTTAACCTCCATTTGATCCAAGGTGAGTCCTTAGTTAGAGACTTTGGGGGAATCATGGGAAATTTCATGTTGGGGTTTGGGGTTTGCGTGAAATTTCATGATGATTAACATGCTTATATGATAAATTGTTAGTTGATAATGTTATGGTATGTTTGTATTGCTTTAATCCTTTGCATGCTGATGATTCTGTATATATGCATGTTAGAAATTCGTTTGGGATTAAATTTTGATGCTTGGAATTAATTAGATAGGTTTGGGACTGGTTTAGAACCCTTAAAATGCAGAAAAATTGATTCTGCTTCAGGGTAGTCAGTTACTGGCTTCTGGGTAACCGGTTACTCTGTAGAAAATTGTGTTACTGGGTATTTTGCATGTCAGTAACCGGTTACTGGCCTCTGGGTAACCGGTTACCCTGGGCAAAAGTGCAAAAATCAACAAACTTTAGAAATTCGTAACTTTTGCGTCGTAAGTCAGTTTCGCGCAAACTTTATATCGTTGGAAAGCTAGCAACGTGTACTTTCTAATAAAATTGGTCCCCAAACCAGGATATTAATTATCACGAGGATTTATGTCTTTCTGATTGTTATTAATTATTATATCATGCATTAAATAGAATGCCCATTGCTATTATGAATATTATATCCATGTTTGAGATGATATGCAGTTATGTGATGTGCATGAAATCCTGTTAACACCGTCGTTTTGGTTAAACGATCGGCATTGATTGTATTGTGTGACTTAGCACTTGTTATGCGTGTGTATGCTTGAATCGAAGCAGGCCGGGGCTAGGTTGGGAACGTGACTCAGACCTTGTGGTCAATGGAGTGTTTCGGACTTTGTGGTCCATGTTATAGATCAATCTTATGATCATTGGGGCTCTCACCTGAGCTACCGTTGCAGTGTGCTTGTGAGTGCCGTACGGGGCTTTTTACTCACTTGACGTTAACACACTTGCATGCTCGGTATGGTGGCGTTATGCGGCTAAGTAGGCCTACGCATAACAGGTAAACCACCTCTAGTGAAGTCAAGTAGACTAAGCACTAGGCTTTCGCCCGGTGGGCCCATGTCTCAAGATGGCGTATTTGTACTCGGCGTTAACACATGTGCGTGAAGATGGTTAATGGGACTATGACGCCAAATAGGCTAAGGTCATCTCGCGGCTATATAGGCTTGTGCGAACCTGTCTAATCATTCTTGCAGTGTGCTTGTACAAGTCTCTTGACATATATGCATGGGAGGTAACCCATCGAGGGTGTGTTTTATAACCTAGTCGAGGCATTAACGCGCTTCTGGATTTCCCATACATGGGTATGGGTTTTGGCATACGTGTTTGTTGTACTATTTGTATACTTGTGATATGATGACTCCTATGGTGGACGATTCATGTGTTTGCTCCGTACTTGTACCAGATGTGAGGACAAACCCCGGATCAATGGTGGATTCGGTTTTGATGCATGTACCCTGTAGATCCGAGTGGACCCATAGGATAGGAGGACTCACTGAGATTTAGTAATCTCACCCCATTCAACTTATCTTCTTTAGGTGCAGTTTAGTAGCTTTTGATAGATAGCAGGTTCGGATTGATGGCTTGAAGTGGTGTTGGCTCGAAGACCGTGTTGGATTTGACATTTTGCTGTGCAAGATCCATTGAAGACTCGTGTATTATGCTTCTTAGTAGAATTTCATGTTGTATTTTATATGGATCAAATATTGTACCTTGACTTGTGTATGTACTCAATATCAATTTTAACGTTTCATGCATAATATACTAATCAGTTATGTATGGGGTGTTACATAAAGTTCTTTATTTTAATAAAACTCTTATATTTTATAAAACTTATCAAATCTCTCTCTATTCTTTATTTTTTTCTCTTTCATCACTTTCTCACTTCTTTCTTCCAAAAAAACAAAAATCTACCAATCTATCTATAATATAAGAAAATTAATGGTTGTGGAAAAGTTCAAAATACCCCTATTTGATTTTTTGCCACCACATTAAAATTGTGGTTTTTTGGTCTTTGTACCATAAAGTTCTTTATTTTATTCTTAAAATAATACAACTCTTATATTTTATCAAACCTATCAAATCTCTCTCTATTCTCTATTTTTTTCTCTTTCATCAATTTCTCACTTCTTTCTTCCAAAAAACAAAAATCTATCAATCTATAATATAAGAAAATTAATGGTTGTGGAAAAGTCCAAAATACCCCTATTTGACTTTTTGCCACCACATTAAAATAGTTGTTTTTTGATCTTTGTTCCATAAAGTTCTTTATTTTATTATTAAAATAATACAACTCATATATTTTATCAAACTTATCAATTATTGATATATATTTTCTTATATACGAAAAGTGGTATTTATGATCGAAATATTTTTTTGTAAAAAATAATATACGGGAAAAATTTATTCAAAAAATTTATTATTGATCTAAATATATTTATATACGAAAATTTTATATTGATCCAAATATTTTTGTAAATGACACCTAAATAAAAATTATATTTGTATACGAAAAAAATCTATTATTTACGAAAAATGGTATTTCTGAAGCATGTCAGAAGGGAAAGTTCTCAAAATACTCTTTCAAATCTAAAAAATTTATTTCTTCCTCAAGACCTTTAGAACTTCTACATATTGATTTATTTGGTCCAGTGAAAACAGCATCAATAAGAGAACATCTGAACAAGTTTGATTTTATGGCTCAAAAGTGTTTTCTGCTAGGGTATTCTGAATGCTCAAAAGGCTACAGAGTATATAATACAGAAATTATAATAGTTGAAGAATCAATCAATATCAGATTTGATGATAATCTTGGCCATCAAAAGCCAAAGCAGACTGAAAATTTGGCAGATATAGAAGAACAACTCTTAAATCCTGATGATTCAGAAGATAAAAATACATCAGAAATCACATCAACCATGGAGAACATGAGAACTTCTGAAGAAAACTCCCATCAAAGATTTCCAAGACTAACTACATATCATTCAGAAGATGTTATCCTTGGCAAGAAAGATGGTCCTATTAGAACTAGAGCATACCTAAGAAATAATGAAAATTCATTATTTGGATTAGTGTCAATGATTAAGCCAACTTCAGTAGATGAAGCACTTCAAGACACAGATTGAATCATTGCTATGAAAGAAGAGCTAAATCAATTCACCAGGAATGATGTATGGGATCTAGTTCCAAGACCTGAAGGATTCAACATTATCGGAACAAAGTGGGTGTTCAGAAACAAAATGAATGAGCAAGGAGAACTCATCAAAAACAAGGCACGACTGGTTGATCAAGGGTATAGTCAGCAAGAAGGTATTGACTATAATGAAACCTTTTCTCCAGTCGCCAGGTTAGAGTCATTAGACTATTAATTGCTTATGCTGCTTAATTTAACATAACTCTATATCAAATGGATGTTAAAAGTGCATTTTTAAAATGGTTACATTGAAGAAGATGTGTATATTCATCAACCCCTGGTTTTGAAGATTCTATCTATCCTGAACATGTTTTTAAATTAAAGAAATATTTATATGGTTTAAAACAAGCTCCCAGAGCTTCGTAAGAACGACTTAGTTCATTTCTTCTAGATAAAGGTTTCACAAGAGGGAAAGTTAATACAACACGCTTTCAAAAATCATTCAAAAATGATATCTTAATTTGTCAAATATATGTGGATGATATTATCTTTGGAACTTCTAATATCTCTCTTGGAAAAGAATTTGCTAAGTATATGCAGGAAGAATTTGAAATGGGCATGATGAGTGAACTTAAATTCTTTCTGGGAATTCAAATAAACCAAACTTTTGAAGGCAGTTACATTTATCAAGAAAAATATGTCAAAGAACTTCTGAAGAAATTCAAATTATCAAGAAGTAAAGAAGCAAAAACTCCAATGCATCTCACTTGCATTTTAGGCAAGGAAGAGGTAAGTAAGAAGGTAGATTAGAAGCTCTACAGAGGTATGATCGGATCATTACTCTACCTAAATGCTTCTAGGCCTGATATTCTGTTTAGCATGCTTTGAATCTGTAGGAATCGTGAACACACTCTGTACTTCAGAACTTCCGAACAAAAGGGGAGCACTGCATGCAGAGTGCTGTGACCGTTTCTTCTTTCATGGAAGATATTATGAACCCATCTAATAGGAGTCTGAGTATCTTGAGTCTGTATTTTGTCATGTTTTTTCAATCAATGAAGATTTCTTCTCTTTACTTCTGGGATAACATGAAAATTTGATTCATATAATTGTTCTACCTGACTAAACTCATACATTCTTATTTAGCATCATTTCTTTTTTATTATGACAAAAAGGGGGAGAATTATGTGTGTAAAAGAAAATAATATACATCTCCTAAAAAATTTAAGTAACCTAACAAGGTCTACAAATCAAAGATAAAATTTCTTTAACTTGTCATATTTAAAACATCTGTGAAGATGCGCGTATACTCAGCCACATCCATCAATCTTCTGAAAGATCTAGTCAAGAAGAAAATTATTCAGAGAAGTAATCCATCATATTTCTCTAAATATTTATTTCAGGGGGAGATTACACATCTAAGGAGGAGATCAATTTTCTTATATCAAATTTTCTTTTGAACGTAAATGTTTTGTCATCATCAAAAAGGGCGAGATTGTTAGAACATAGTTTGGTTCTAATCATATTTTAGTGTTTTGATGATAACAAGCAAACAAATTTTGTATAAAGCAAACATGGTACTCTAATCATATGGTTCTTATTTTTAGAAGATGTACCAGTACCAGCAATCACAACTTGGCACTTATGAGAAGCAAGAGAAACACAAAGCAAGTCATAAAGGAACTTCGGATACCGCACGCTGCAAACATATCTACAACAGAAGTTGAAGAACAAGGCTGAACAGAAGATTATAAGGAATGATTCAAATAAATACCACTGAAAGCAACTTCTGATATTACACCAGAACACCGTAAACACATCCGCAACAGAAGTTGAAGAACAAAGGCTGAACAAGAGATTACTCAGATTGATTCAAATTAAACCGTTGAAGACATAATCATTAGCAAAAAGGCTACAACACTCCAAAAGCGTAATTCCCAAGGTTGATTGAAGAAGTTATCCACATGAAAATCCTTGGAGACAGCAAAAGCAAAGACAACACGCAAACCATTTAATGCTGAATACAAGCTTTTGAGATAACAGTCAAAATTTTTGAAGCTATATATACTCATGATCGTTCGAAGGAAAAATACACTTGATAACGATTGAAAAAGAAGAAAACAAGAAAGAACACACAAGAACGGCGCAACTATGAAAAATCATCAAGTGTGAAAAAAAACTCTCTGAAGCAAAATTTTCTTATTCATATTCTTAGTTCATTACTCTGTACTTAATTTTAGTGAAATATCTCAGTTGTGATTACAGCTTTCTAGAAGCAACATTGCACACTGTCATCAGAAGTTACGTGGTAACTGTATCCTTGAGAGACCAGTTGGGTCAGAAGTCTAGGACTAGTTGAGTCTTAGAAGTTGGTTAGTCACAAACGGTTGGTTTGTGCAGGATTGTTAGTCACCAGCATTTTGGCTCGTGCATTGTATTGTGAGTCACGAGAGTTGGTCGTGCAAGTGTAATCAGGTTATGATTATAGTGGATTAAGTCCTCGTTGAGAGAGGCAAATCACCTTGTTGAGGGTGAACTGGAGGTAGCCTTATTGAGAAGGTGAACCAGGATAAAAATAATTGTGTTCTGACTATCTTTCCTTCATCAAGTTTGTTTAAAGAACCACTTATTCAACCCCCCCCCCCCCTTCTAAGTGTTTTCTCAACCTTCAGTTTTGAAAGATACATTGGTATTGATTTCATGTTTGTTGATCCCCTAACCAAGGGACTTAGGCCCATTGTGTTCAAAAACCATGTTGAGAACATGGGCATTGCCAGTTCTTTTGATGCACTTGATTAGTGGGAGTTTATTCTTCATGTAATTCGCTTATCATATTGTATTTTTTTTGGACACTTTAGGCGTTGGATTATCAAGTGTTTTTTGTAACAGCCCGATTTTATTTCCTGTTTTTAATTATTAGATGTTTTATTTATTTAATTATTATTTATGTGGTAATTAATTATTTGGTGTGTTTTGTGATTATTTGAATATGTGTGATATTTGAATAAGTGAATAGATGTGTTAAGACTAGTAATTAGTTAATGGGCCTAATAAATTGGAATGAGGAATTGGGTGGCTTAAGCTCAAATGACAAACTAGAGATAGGAAGGGTTATGTGAGAAACCTAGAATTAGAGAGATAGAAAGAAAAGATGCAAGAAAGGAGAGAAGAGAAGAGAAGAGAAGAGGAAGAGGAGAGGAGTTCTTGAAGAAGAAGGACTAAAGATTCAAGGTAAGGGTGTGAATTTAAGTGATTGTGAGTAGATATAATTGGATAATGTTGTTTGGATTAGTAAATGCATGATTTGGAATGGGTAGCTTACTATTTCTTGAGCTTGTGTTAGAATTGGTATGTTAATCCCTAAATGATGTGAGAAATAACTTGTATTGATGATTCTATGCATGATTCTATGAATGAGTATGAAAATAACATGTGAATTGGTGAATATGTGTTGATTTTGGTGAAACCCTAACTTTGTAAATTTTGATAGATTCATGAAATGTTGGATAATTAGAGCATGTTTAATGTGATGTAATGATGAACCATGGATAGTAACATGATAGGAACTTTACATATGTGCTGAGATTCTGTTTTGGTGAAGTTTTGTGGATTTTGGGACAATTCTCGTATGCTTCCAAACAGAATTAGAGTTTTCTGTTTTCGCTCAGTTCGCTCCGCGAACCAAGTTCGAGCCGCGAACACCCTGTTTTTTCTACGTTCGCTCCGTGAACTGTAAGCAGTTTTGCGAATTCTTTTATTTGCTTGGATTGTCTTGGGAACTTGTATGCTATTGATTTATGAATGATTAATATGAGTTTTGATTAATTGTTTGGCATGAATTGGATAGCTTATGGATGAAATTTTGGGAGAAAACATAATACTTGAATATGTATGTGTTTATAGTGTCAATTGATGAATAATGATGTAATACATATTATGAGATGCTTGAATACATGTGATTGAATTGTTAGGTGCTAATTGATGCTTTGTTGATTGGTTTGAAGTCATGTTGTGTAATGTTGTGCAATGTTGGAAGAGATGTGATTATGTAGTTTAAGAGGTTGAGAATCGCCTTATTTGCATAAGTCTTATTTGTTGCACACTTACACTAGCATGAGTCTTTGAAAGAGGCAATGTCGGGTAATCTCGTGGAGATTATTTGCTTGTCCCAAACCTAACGAGTATGGGATTTGAAAGCTTAACGAGTATGAGGCTTTGAGGTGGTTATCTAGTCTGAGAGATGGACATTCGGCTTGTCGGAAATGATAATGGGGGGATCCACATGCATATCACATTGAGTCACACCTGAGTCGTATGTGTCGATGTGAAATGTTGTTGTTGGAGTGATTTATGTGATATGAATTGTGTGGAATGATGTTGGTGGATACACATATATGTGGATTTGGTGAATCATTTGATATGAATGGCTGATTTGTTATGGATGTGATATATGTGATTGAAACATATGTGATGTAGATGTGAATATATATGTATATATGTGGATATGTGAATCATGTTTGATTGATGATGATAAATGTGGTAAGAGATGTGATTACTTGTATACTTGTGATATAAATGATATGATTGCAATGATATAAATATATTGTATGATGTTTTTTTGAATTGGGATAGAGATGGATATGTGCATTTGGTGATATATGTTCATACGTGCGATATGTCGGTGAATTGTGTACATGTCTATATATTTGGAAAACGTGTATATGTGACTATGTGAAGATAACTTGTATATTTGGAATATGGTTATGTTTGTATTCAATTGTTGCTTCGTGAATATTGTTAGAAAGGATATGTACTTAGAATCTATATGTTGATGAAATATGATTAGGTACATTGTTTAGTAATCATTTTTTATCACATGGAATTGAATGAGCTATGTCGTATGACATGAACATGTGAATCTTAATTAACGGCATATGATGCATGTTTATGGGAAGAGTGATGAATTCTTGAAATGCATTCTTGTTGTGTTTTACATTTCCTATATTATGTTTATTTATAATGATATGAATTCTCACCCTTCTGTTTGAATGATGTTCAATGCAACATTGCGCAGGTTTCGAGGATAGTGATGCTTCAAAGGAGGCTTAACTCGTAGATTTAGATCTCTTGTAGAGTGTCTTGACTAAGTAGTCATTCGTGCTCTGGTCATGTAACACTTGGGATTGGGTTTTATAGTTTTTAATTGACTTGATGCTATGAGACTTTATTTTACTCATATGTATGTCATATTTGTATCATGTTATATTCTGGATGTGTGGCCTTTGAGCCAAGATAATTGTGATATGGTGGATGATGTATGAGAATCATCTGAATTTACCATTTATTGATGAGATGATTATTCCGTTGTGGTTTGCCATGTTAATTATGAATCTTTAATCATGTGTTACTTGTAATTGACCATTGCATGTGAAGGTGGAAATATTTTTATATTTTGATAATTATGTGTAATGCCCTCATTGTGAAGGCAAGCCTCTACAATACTATGTTTTGATGAAGACAACTATCATGAGTATACATCAATAAAGGATGAGAAAAAAGATAAAATTAGCTATGGATCAATATTGCAACCTTCATGGAGATTAGCTTTGATTGATTGATCTTCATCTCATAATGGTACAAGCTAAATCCTTTTACATTGATATTCCTTAGTGCTCAAAAATCAAATAAACTTTCATGAATATGCATGTCCAAACTTATATATGCATGGCGTAAGTTTCCATATACCAAAAATATGCATTTTCACTCCTTATGTTGAGGTAACCGGTTACCAACATTCATGTAACCGGATACTGAAACTATGAAAAGTATTCCCACTGGTTTTTGTATGGGTAACCAATTAACCTTGTTTTAGTAATCGGTTACTGAGTTAAAAATTTCAAAAATTATGAACGTTGGGAGTGGGTAACTGATTACCCTGCTTTTGGTAACCGATTACCTACTGAACCAGTGCCTTGTTTCACTTTGCTTTATGTTCAAATGTGAATATATTTTCAAACCTTAAACATTGCATTGTTTGATCATTTTATAATCTTTCTAAAGGATGTAAATACCTATATAAATACCATAAACTTTTTATTTAAATCTCACCTCTTTCATTATAATTTACCACCTTTTTGTCATACATTTTCATACAAGTGTTTCATACTTGAACTTTCATTGAAACTTTTTATGCACATTGTTAGAAAAGTTTCTCATTCATACATAAACACTTGAGCACTATTATATCATTGTAAATTGTCTTGCTTGAAAGAGAAGATCAATCCTAGTGATTGATATATGTTCATCAACATTTCTACTCAAATATATTTGGTTATTATTGACTTGCTATCTAGGATGGTTGGAAGAAAGGGTTTTTGATTAGTGAGAGGATTGTTCTCATAATTAAGTTAGTAAATCCAAGAGGATTGTTCTTGGTGGTTGAAATCTTGTTGTCCAGGATTGTTGGAAACAAGTGAGTCATTAAGGGAGGATTGTTCTCTTAATGTACTTAGTGAAAATCCAAGAGGATTGTTCTTGGTGTTTGGTATGTCTTGTGTAAGTTGTAGCAACCTGCCCTAAAAATAAAGACTTTTAGAGTCGCCACCTATTCTACCAGGGCGAATAGGAAACCCTACGCAGTTAAGAGATCGGGGTAAGATTATTATAATCAGGTCGAGGGAAGGTGTTAGGCACCCTCAACCCTTTCCTAAGGTTTTATTGAAGATAAGGTTTATGGCTAAATTTATTAAGGTTAATAGCTAAGGAAATGAAAAGGGTGAACGATAAGATTCGAACCTGATTAGGATTTTGGGGAAGGGGACTCGCCTTGTTGCCAAGTGCCTACGTATCTCCTTAGGGAGAATCAGAGTCAACGTAGTTCGGGCACAGGGTTCTACGCCTTAGAATTGATTTTGAAATTGTTTTGAAGGCTTTTTGAATGGCCTATCGTAGTTTGAATTTGTGATTTGAAAGGCATTTTGAGTTGCCAGATCGAAGTGATGAAAATCCGTAGTTTGAATGTGTGTTTTAAGATTTGGGCGAACAACCCTGGTTTGATGTGTTTTCGTTAGGTGCGATGATCAATAGATTTGATCATTATAATTAACGAATTTAGATAATGTATTGCTGGTCATTCTGACCGATAGATTCGATCGTCACGAGCAGCAAATAAAATATGTTTTAATTTTGTGTAATTAAATTATGAGTTTTATCATTATCTCTCATAACCAATACATTTGGTTATTACATGATAATGAATTTCAATGTTTATGTTTTATTATTTTATCTCTCGTCAATGTGACCAATAGGTTTAGTCGGATCGAGGAGAGAATTAGCCAAGAACCCATTAAATCAGAATTAATAATAAATTAATTAAATTAAATTTATTTCTCGCCAATGCGACTAATAGATATAGTCGGATCGAGGAGAAAATCATATTAATCAAGAATCAATTGAATAAGAATTAATATTTTTTTGCCAAGTGGTAGCGGGATTGGGCAAATCCTAACACGTCGTAAACCTTCCTAGAGTTTTTGTGATTTATAATGGTCAAAACCAATTAAATAAATTAATCGAAATAATCGAATAATCGGGGAAAATATTATACTCCTAACCCTAATCCTAGTTTTATTATTCTAAACCTAATTATATTTCTAATCCTAATTAAATAAATAAATTAAATTAAATATAATTGATTAATCTAAACATTTAAATAATAAAATAAATAAAAAAGGTATAGAAAACCTGGTAATAATCCTGTATGGCGCTTCCTTGAGGACTTATTGTAGATTGCTGTTGTCTGGCCCCTTAGATCATGATTGAGAGAGATCCAACGGTTGCGTATGATGGTGCATTGTAGGCGTGTATTGATCACACGTACTGGATCGTGAAAACAGGGAAAATATGAAAAAAACTTGCCCCCAACCTGGCTCGAACCCAGGTGATGGAGGTGAACAATAGTACTTCAACGCCAGCTAACCCATCTGCGCTTATTGTTTTTTAAACAGCGCGTGACTTACATAACCTTTGGAATATCATGAATGCTTTTTAAAAAATAAATTCGCGCCCAGGTAGCCATCTTCTTCCTCATCCGAACCTGCAAAAAAAGATACCTTTGGCTACGGTTTTGGTGCGTAGCTATAGGCTATACCAACGGCCAAACCGTAGCAATAGCTTCTGCCCTTGTCAAATTCCTCACATAATCCAAATAAATCCAAAATAAACACCCAGATTAACTAAAAGACACCCTCTGAATGCAATGGAACTATTAATTTCGGCCAATTTTGCGTCTAACTTAATGTTCCCAATTTGAAAACTCAAGAACCCTAAACATGGTGTATCCCTCAAACTACAACCAAAATCCAAATAATTGTCCAGAAAGCTTTACAACATCAATCTAAACACCAACATATATTCAAAACTTGTTTAAGATTCCTATATTAACGTAATCGAAAAAATCAAAAAAAGTTACAAATCGTGATACTATGTGGGATTGATTCACGCAACCTTGGCCAATGGTAATGATTCGGTTAGCTTCAGGACATGTCCAGGAACGTGTTAGCACCCTTCAAACTCCTTGAATCGGCCCGTGATCTTGAACTCGAATTTGATTTTTTCCTTGATATTTTTACGGTTCTTGGAGGCAGAATCCTCCCCTGGTTCTATGAAATTCATCTCCTTTTATAATGTCAATTTAGGTTTTCACAAATAACTCTTGATTGAATCTGATTAAATGCTGATTGAGATTTTTTGCAATATTTGTTTTGATGTTGAAGATTTGAAGAGATTTGGAGTGATATTTGGGAAGCTTGCAAATCTGATTTTTCCCCATGAAAATGTGAACAAACTTGTACAATTTGGCTAATTTGATTTTTTTCTTCATTTTAATAGCCTAATAATAATAATAATAATTAATAGTAACAATAATAATAACATTAAAATACTAATATAATATATTTTTATTTAACTAAAAGAAATCAAATAATAAAAATAATAATGATAAATAACAATAATTAAAACTAATATCAATGATAATTCTATTAAAATTAATTAATAACACTAATCAATAAATATTAACCCTAAATAATAATACTAATTCTAATAAGACTATCATTACCCTAAAAATAATCCTAATATATATAATTACTAAAACATAATTACAATAATAAACCTAATTAATCCTAATACTAATCATAATACTACCTAATAATAATCCTATTAATACTAACAATAATAATAAAAATTAATAATGCTAAATACTAATAGTTAGTTATGATAAAATAATAATAATAATAATAATAGTCGAAACAAATGTTTGTAAAACCTAAAATACCCCAAAAAATGATAAAACCCTTGTAATAATTGGGCCCAACGTTTGGGTCCTAAACATCTATTAATTACGTCCTTGTTTTAACTCAACCTGATTTATAAGAGAGCGGGTTTGACAATAGAAATGTCAAACCCCATGACTCTTAATTTTGAACCTTGATGGATTAACAGACGTAGATTTGATCGGGCAAATTTTAGGGTATGACAGTTGCCCCTGTTCAATCTTCTTGAACCTGAAGAGTCAGATAGGCACGTCTGCCTATCGTGATCTAAAGGTAGAAGATGATTGAACACTGAAATGACCTGAAATTTGTATTTGTTGGGAAGAAGTTCCGTGGGAGATGGGCTTAAAGATGCCATCCAAGGTAAATACCCCTCTTTTTTTTAGAATATGAAGCAGACGCTTTCGAAAGGGACCACTGCGTTTTGATTGTAGCACGGCCTAAAAAGGCACCCTGAATTTTATGCAATGTTATGATGCATGCAATGTGTGATGTAGTGAGCTTCCCAAAATAAATGAGAGCGGTGTATGTATGCTTTATGTATGAATGAGGTATGTTAATTGAATGATGCATGACTGTTAGTTGTGTTAGTTGAAGTATGTTAGTAACTTTGGAAAAGAAAGATAAAACCTTTGGGTGTTATTGATGATGCTTTGGAGAAGATCACTGCCGAGGGACTAACGTGATAAACCTAACTGAGGAACCCTTTGAAAATCTTATTGTAAACCCTTTGTAAAACCCTTTGTAGTCTTGAAGAATATCACTTCTGAGGGACTAACGTGATAAACTCAATCGAGGAACCCTTTGAAAAACCCTGTTGTAAAACCCTTTGTACATTCGAAGAAGATCACTGCCGAGGGACTAACGTGATGAATAAACCCGATTGAGAAACTCTTTGAAAAACCCTGTGTAAAACCCTTTGAGAAACCCTTTGTAGTCTTGGAGAAGATCACTACCGCGGGACTAACGTGATAAACCCTATTGTAGAACCCTTTGTAAAACCCTTTGATCACTGCCGAGGGACTAACGTGATGGGTAAACGTAACTATCAATAGCGACGACTCGCAGTTTGTTGTGTAGAAGATAGTTAACTTGCTATAGCGCTAGCAAGCTTTCGTAGTTTGTGAACCCCAAAAGGATCACTTGCTATAGTTTTATCAAGCTCACCCGCACCAATATGATCACTCGCCATAGTTCTGACGAGTTCACCTGCACCAATAGGATCATTTGCCCTGGTTCAGACAAATTCACCTGCACCATTAGGATTACTTGTCATAGTTTTGACAAGCTCACCTGCACCATTAGGATCACTTGTCCTGGCTCGGACGAGTTCACCTGCACCATTAGGATCACTTGTCCTAGTTCGGACGAGTTCACCTGCACCAATAGGATTACTTGTCATAATTCTGACAAGCTCACCTGCACCATTTGGATCATTTGCCCTGATTCGGACAAATTTCACCTGTACCATTAGGATTATTTGCCCTGATTCGGACAAATTTCACCTGCACCATTAGGATCACTCGCCCTGGTTCGGACGAGTTCACCTGTACCAATAGGATTACTTGCCCTGGTTCGGACGAGTTCACCTGCACCATTAGGATCACTTGCCCTGGTTCGGACAAGCTCACCTGCACCAATAGGATTACTTATCATAGTTCTGACAAGGTCACCGCACCATTAGGATCACTTTCCCTGGTTCGGACAATTTCACATGCACCATTAGGATTACTTGTCATAGTTCTGACAAGCTCACCTGTATCATTAGGAGTCACTTGCCCTTGTTCGGACAAGCTTACCTGCACCAATAGGAGTCACTTGCCCTTGTTCGGACAAGCTTACCTGCACCAATAAAAATCATTTGCTATAGTTCTAGCAAACTTACCTGTATCAAAGGAATTACCTGTCATGGTTCTGACAAGCGCACCTGCATAAGAGGAATCATTTTCTATAGTTCTAGCAAACCTACTTGCACGAAAAAGATTCACTTGCTATAGCGCTAGCAAGTTTATCCACATAAAGTCCTTGACGGTATCCTGTAGATGTATGAAGATGATGCTCGCGACTCGAGGGTCGGAAAGAAAACGATATGTTTAGAAACTCACGACTCGAGGGTCGGACACTCACGACTCGAGGGTCGGAAACTCACGACTCGAGGGTCGGAAAACACACCTATCGCAACGCGAGGGTTGGAAACTGGGCTTTTTGTAGTATGTGAACGCGCTAGATGATATGTATATGCTAATGCGTACGTATGTAATTTATGAGTGAAATGAACACCAAGGTTGCTATCATCGGTAAGGTTACCGGGATACATCAATCATGTGATTGGGGATAAACAAACAGTAAGGTTACTGTTATCGGTAAGGTTACCGGGAAGCAGGTGGACAATGTGGTTTAGCACTAGAGTAATGACTTGGATGTCTTGATGTATGGGATAATGCTTATGCTCATGCATATGTTGATTGATGTATTGAGTGGAACGAAGCAATGTCTTCTATAAGACTACCTGAAAAGGTTTCTGGAATGGATATGAAAATTTGTCTTAAAGAAGACTACCTGAAAAGGCTCTTAGAAAGGATAGGAGTTTGTCTTAAAGAAGACCACCTGGAAAGGCTGAAAGATGTCTTAAAAAAGACTACCTAAAAAGGTTCTTGGTGTGGCCGATGAATGTCTTAGAAAAGACTACCTAGAAAGGTTCTTAGAAAAATAATGTCTTGAAGAAGACTACCTGAAGAGGTGAAGGATAGAAAAACACTTAGAAAGGGGGGTTTGAATAAGTGTAGCTTTAAAACTTGTAAGATAAAAACTATTTGCACAATGATTTTTATCCTGGTTCGTTGTTAACTAAACTACTCCAGTCCACCCCCTTGGAGTGATTTACCTCACCTGAGGATTTAATCCACTAATCACACGAGATTACAATGGTTTTCCACTTAGAAACACTCTAAGTCTTCTAGAGTATCCTGATCACAACTTGATCACTCTAGGAACAATCTGCTTAGACAACTTCTAAGACTTGCTAGAGTATACTGATCAACAACCTGATCACTCTAGAACTTACAAATTAATATAAACAAATTCTTTTAAGAGTTACAATGCTTCTTATAAAGCTATTATCCCAACTGTGATTTTCTCTTAAGTTTAAGCTTAAATCTCACTAAGATATTACAACAGCAATGTAGTGAGCTTGATGATGAAGTTTGAGAGCTTTTGAATTCGACAGAGTTTGTGCAAGATTGGTTCAGAGTTCGTAACGTAGCTTCTCATTAGAACTTCATATTTACAAGCACTTGAGAAGATGACCTTTGGGAGCATTTAATGCTTTGCGTAATCCGTACAGCATTGCATTTAATGTTTCACTCTTTTGTTAACTACCTCGAGCCTTGTTTTCGCTGTGTCTACTGACGTTGTTTTTAATAGCTTCTAACGTTCCTTTTGTCAGTCAGCGTAGCCTGCCAGTCTAGTACTTGCTTTTGATCTGATGTTTGTGTAAACAACGTTTGAATGTCATCAGAGTCAAACAGCTTGGTGCAGAGCATCTTCTTGTCTTCTGACCTTGAAGTGCTTCTGAGCGTGATACCATGAGAACTTCAGTGCTTTTGCTTCTGATCTCAAGTTCTTCTGATGCTTCCATAGACCCATGTTCTGATTCTGCTTGACCATCTTCTGATGTCTTGCCAGACCATGTTCTGATGTTGCATGCTGAACCTTCTGAGTCAGTGCTTCTTGCGCTGATTTTGTGCATACTCTTTATATAATTCCTGAAATGGAAATTGCATAGTATTAGAGTACCACATTATCTCATACAAAATTCATATGCTTGTTATCATCAAAACTAAGAATATTGATCATAACAAATCTTGTTCTAACAATCTCCCCCTTTTTGATGATGACAAAAACATACATAAATGATATGAATTTGCGATCAGAAAATCAGACGGCTAAAGACAATTACACAGCTATAGCATAAGCATATAAACATAGTGTGTGAATATGTCTCCCCCTGAGATTAACAATCTCCCCCTGAGATAAATAATCTCCCCCTAAAATAAATACTGGAAGAATTTTAATAAATAGAGGACTTCCCTGAGTATTTTCCATTTCAGTTGAGACGATCACATATGCTTAGATCTTCAGAACATTCACAGCTTCTGATTCTTGCTTCCATAGGACAGCTTCAGAACTTGAATTTCTTCGATTTTCAGAACATTCAGCTTCTGATTCTTGCTTCCATTGGACAGCTTCAGAGCTTGAATTTCTTCTTGAATCATTTCATGCTAGATTGTATCAGAACATTGTTGAATGTACCAGAGCATCATCAGAGCATCTCTACATCCTGAAATGTTACAGAACAAGCTAAACGACAAAAGTCAGCATGAATGAATCAGAACATAAAATATGTATCAGAACATATAATTATGTATCAGAGCAAAAACAAGTAATGTTACAGAGCATATTTTATAACTAAAAACATGCATCAGAACATATAAGGAATAAGAATGAGTTGGAGCATATTCTTTCATCAGAATATCAGAACATTCTTCCTTCTTGCTTCTGATCCTTGAAGCTTTATAGCACTCAACTTGCTTCAATTTCCATGAGCTTGTTTCTATATAGAATTGCTTTTCCCCATGTCTTTGCTTCTAATTTTGAGCTTTTAAAGAGGATCTTCAATTTCTGCAAAACACTCAAAGACATAGAACTTTGCAAGTTCTGTTAGAAATGTGGAGCCTTTCTCCCAGCAACTGATAAAATAAATCAGATCATTTATCACATTTTTCTCCCCCTTTTTCTCATAACATCAAAAACATAAAAGATACAGATGAAAAACAAGACAAACAATATGAGAGAAGAAAAAGGAAAGTTTCATTGATAGCAAAGAGAAAGCAGAAGTACAAGAGTACATGGAAGATGCATAAAAACAGATGCAGCAAACAAAAGAAAACAACTAAGACTCAATGACTAAGATGACCCTAGCTTGGACATGATCTTGGCCAGCATGTCATGAATCCCATTGTTGCTCTCATTCTGCCTCTCCATGAAAGCGCGAAATTCAGCATTGATCGATCTTTGCTCATCCTGGTTCTTCTGAATGACTTCTAGAGTCCTTGCAAGACGAGAAGGTTCATCAGAAGAAGCTTCACAACTTCTGTCCAGCGGGATGGTATTCTGATCCGCAGCTTCCATAGTCAGATCATTTCCAAGATTTTCCTCAACAGGAATAGCTTCAGCAACATGATCTTCAGCATCTACTTCTTCCATAGAAGCATCTCCATACTCTACAACAGGAACCTCAGAATCTCCATTCTCAAGAGCTTGAAGAATGGCAGCCAGATTCGTAGGAGCAGAAGGATCCTCAACTTCTGGTGGGTCAACAACTTCTGGAATGACCAAGCTTGGGTCTTCCTCAGAAGGATTTTCCCTCAGAAAGTCAAAGAGTGACCTGAAGTCTCCAATCAGAACTGGATACTAAGGTCTCCAGACTACAATCTCTCTGCAAGGGTTAGCTTCCATTGCAGCAGCAATTCTTGCTTCCTCAAGTTCATCCACAAACCTCTTCTCTTCAAAGATATATCTCCCTCCGAGACGAGCGAACCAGAAGTCTTCATAACTTCTCAGAATTCCACAAGGCCGTGGAGCAGCTTCTACACAAACTTCCTGAAGTTCTTCAAAACAAGCATCTGCTTTTCTTCGGAAGATTCTCCAGAACTTTCGCATAGCAACATCATTCAGGCCAGAACTTTCTGCAATTCTGAGAGTATCAAAGACTCTTCTGAGATTCCTCTTTACCATTTCAAAAATTACACCAATAGGGTACTCTAGGCGGGATTTTATTTTGGTTATTGGGGAATCAGGGTTAGGAACAAAATAGGGTTGAGGCTCTCTATCCAACCGAAAAGATGATTCTGCTTCGCTCTCAAAATCTAACACTACCGTTTCAGCTTCAGGACTAGGCTTGGGAGTGTAATTGCAGTCACGGAGCAATTGCTCATGTGATGCAGAATCTGGAAGACCAGAACCAGAGGGGTTGTTTTGAGAGTTGGAAGGAATTGGTTCATAGTTTGCATGTGGAGGTGGTTGAGAAGTGGGTATAATTGTGTGAGGTGGAAAGAGAGTTTGTAGGGGTGGTATATCAAGAATAGGGTTTTCAAGGACCTGGTCAGAAGCAAGGTTGGTTGTGGGTGGAGATGAAGGAATGGGGGCATTTGTGATGGGTGAGGAAGGAGGAGTAAGAGTTTAGGTTACAGGAGAAGAGGGAGGAGTGAGAACATGGACATTTATGGGTGATTCTGATGGGGCTTTTTCTGGTTGATTTACTGGTTCAGGGGTTTGAGCAACAGCTATTGGTGCAACTTCTGAACGTAAAACAGGAACAAAATCAGGTTCAGAGAGATGTATACCTTTGGATACCTTCTGAACAGCTTCAAACACCGCTTCAAGCTTCTTCTGCTTCTTACTCTTCTGCTCTTCCATAATCTTTGCCTTTCCACGAGAAATTTCTCTTCTTCTGGCAGATTCCAGAGCTTCCTTCTCATTATCAGCAACCTTCTGACCTTCAACTGCTTGAGTTGTTGGTCCTTGAAGGATTTCTATCTGCTGATTCACAGCTTCTTGAATATCCTCATCTTCATCTGAGACATCAATTAATAATTTTCTTTTTCTAATCTTCTTCTTCTCAACAACATTACCAGTTTCAACATTTTTATTCAACTTCTCCTTCTTATTCTTTTCAATTTCAATTGAAACAGCCTGAACAACTTCAGCAACAACTTCTTCTGGAACAGCTTTTTCAACAGTAGTAGCAGTAGCTACATTCTGAACTACCTTCACCTGATTATCAGAAGGATGATCAAATTTTCTTTTGGTCCTTCTTTCCTTCTTTTCAGCAGCTTCTGAAACATCTTCCGAGGCAGCAGCCCTAGAAGTAGAAGGTTTCTTGCGACCCTTTTTAGCAGGAGCACCTTTTTCTTGATCTTTTACTCCTTCATATTCTTTGAGTGACTTCAGATATCTGGTTCTTACTTCTGGTACCTCACTTCTGAAGAAGGGTTCAAAGTCAGCAAGAATAGGATCTCTTTTGCTTCTTGCTCTAGGAAGAGGTTGAGGGGTTTTGATAATAGCATCAATGACACTCATCTTTCTCAAAGTGAGAGCATTCAAGCAACTTCCAGTGGTAACGACAAGGTCTTTGATGGTACCTTCAGCTTCCAGGTTCTCAACAATCTTGGAATGAACCAGAAGGTTTGTAATGATCCTTCCAAAAGGAATGATAGTACACTTCTTCACTCTGAAGGCATTTCTGGAATCCCTCACAACATTCCACATGTGATTGAAGATTATGTAGATAACATCAACCTTCTTCTGAGTAGCAATGCAATACAGAATGTATTTTTGCTCATTGTTGACAAAGTCTGCAACATGTGTTCCTTTCCTGTGATAGAAACACCCCAGAAGAATCTTGGTCCAGATTTTATAAAGATCCCTCATGTCCTTGACACGCTTTGTCTCCTTTACATCTGTGTAAAGAGTAGACAACACTTCATCCCAATCAGCCCTTTGATCAATTTCATAAGCACCCTCAGGGTTTCTTAGATCGAACATCATTCTCAGAATGTTCTCAGTAACGACCACAAACTTCCCATGGACGAAAGACAGAATAGATTTAGGAGCAACAACTGCATGCACCCAAAATTCCTTCACAAGATATGGGTAAACTGGTCCACAGAACTCAGCAAATAACGAGGTCCATCCTTGAAAGAGTATATCTTCTTTAAGACGAAAGTTATGTTCTTCGAGACTGTCAAAGTCTACCATGAGTTCACAGATAAATTCCAACTCCTTTTTGGAAATAGAACAGGCAATAACCGGAGTGATTTGCTGATCTTCTTCTTGAAGATGGAGAGGGACAGATGAGCCAACATTGTGAGATGATGAAGCGGCCATTGAAACAGAACTGAAATTTGAAGAACAATTTCTGGGTTTGCGCTTAGGGTTTGAGAAGAGACCGAAAAGGTTGCAAAAATGCATGCAAGAAGAAAGAGAGAATGGGAGCGAAAAAGATAAACGTTGTGATTTGAAATGTATTTATAGAGACGGATTTGAAAATGAATGCAATAAAGTTATGAGAATGAACAGTTACAGAATCAAATGAAATCAATTTCATTAAATGATGAGTGACGTTAGGTGAGAGATCGTGGTAAATGAAATGATTTAACACAGTTACCTAGGGCGGCGTCCCATTAGATTAACTCACGCTTTTACCAACCGTACATACACGTGTTCACCATCGGAATACTCTTGATGACAGCTGTGTGGCACTGAATAGAACTTTTCATCTTCTGATTCTGATCACTGCTTCTGATTATTGTTCTTTAGAAATGATTTGGATCTGATAGGATCATCTTTCTTTCCAAGGATCACATCTTCTGAGTGAGCTGAGGTGAGTCTAGAAGATCTTCTGACAGTTGGCTCTTCAGAAATTCTGAGATTCTCTAAAGATGCAGCAACTTGATCTTCTGATTCTTTGCTTCTGAGAATTTCAGCTTCTGGAGCTTTGCTTCTTGGTTCTACAGTTTCTGATATGTCAATATCTATATCTGCAAAATTCTCAAACTACTTTGGCTTTTCAAGACCAAGCTTATCATCAAATCTGATATTGATTGATTCTTCTACAACCAATGTTTCAGTATTGTATACTCTGTAGCCTTTAGAGCGTTCAGAATATCCAAGAAGAAAACATTTTTGTGCCTTAGAATCAAACTTACCAAGATGATCTTTAGTATTCAGAATAAAACACACACATCCAAAAGGATGAAAATATGAAATGTTGGGCTTTCTGTTATTCCACAATTCATAAGGAGTCTTATTTAGAATAGGTCTTATAGAGATTCTATTCTGAATATAACATGCAGTGTTTATTGCTTCTGCCCAGAAGTGCTTAGCCATATTAGTCTCATTGATCATGGTTCTGGCCATTTCTTGCAGAGTCCTATTCTTTCGCTCTACAACTCCATTTTGCTGTGGAGTTCTAGGGCAAGAGAAATCATGGGCAATACCATTTTCTTTGAAGAACTCCTCAAAGAATCTGTTCTCAAATTCGCCACCATGATCACTTCTGACCATTATGATTTTACACTCCTTCTCAGATTGGATCTGAGTGCAGAATTCAAAGAACACTGAATGAGACTCATCCTTGTGTTTTAAGAACTTTACCCATGTCCAGCGGCTATAATCATCTACGATGACTAATCCATATTTCTTCCCTCTGACAGATGCTGTTTTGACTGGTCCAAACAGATCAATGTGCAGAAGTTCTAACGGCCTTGAGGAAGAGACAACATTCATAGATTTGAATGCAGGTCTGGAGAACTTTCCCTTCTGACATGCTTCACAAAGAGCATCTGATTTATATTTCAGATTTGGGAGTCCTCTGACCAGATTTAGTTTGTTAATTTGAGAAATATTTCTCAAACTAGCATGTCCTAATCTTCTGTGCCAGACCCATTGCTCTTCAGAAACAGACATAAGACAAGTCACCTTCTACTTCTCAAGATCAGAAAGATCAATCTTATAAATGTTGTTCTTTCTCTTGCCTGTAAATAGGATTGAGCCATCCTTCTGACTTACAGCCTTACAAGACTTTTGATTGAAGATTATATCATAACCATTGTCACTTAATTGACTTATGGACAATAAGTTATGCGTTAATCCTTCTACAAGAAGTACATTAGTTATGGAAGGAGAGTTACCAATACTTATGGTTCCAGAGCCAATAGTCTTGCCCTTCTGATCTCCTCCAAACTTGACTTCTCCACCGGATTTAAGCACCAGGTCTTGGAACATAGACCTTCTTCCCGTCATGTGTCGCGAGCACCCAGAGTCCAGGTACCATGACATTTTGTGCTTTGTCTTCTTTGCTGCTAAGGATATCTGCAACAGAAATTATCTTCTCCTTAGGTACCCACAATTTCTTGGGTCCTTTCTTGTTAGTTTTCCTCAAGTTCTGATTGAACTTGGGTTTAGCATGATAAGTAACAGGATGAACAGCATGATATTTGTCATACCCCAATTTTTGACCTAAGATACCACCTCATATCATTTGCATATGCATCATTTGCATCTCTAACAAATTGCATAGCTTGTGTTTGTTACTTGTGACTCAGCAGGATTTAATCAGGAAATCACTCATCAATACAAGTAACAATCAATTAGGGTTTTGTTCTCCCTTCATTTCAAATGAATCATCTTCATCAACAACCAACATTTGGTCCTCAGAGATTCATTTCAACAAACTCAACAGCTTTGAATCGACTGAATTAGGGTTTTGACTGAAGATAGCATACTCCTGACTTTTGCTCAGAATTTGATCTAATGACTTGGGACATGACCTCAAGACCCCAAGTGCATCATTTTGACCTAGTCCATTGGCTCAGAACATCTCTTACACAAAGATTGATCAGACAAATCCTCAGATCAGGGTTTTGAACTATCAGGGACTGAAATCAGGGATCATATTTGGGAAACCCTAAAAATCCCCAGGGAGTCAATCAAAGGTTTCAATCATCTTCAAATAATCCCTATGACAATATACAATGGAAATTGTATCTCAATTCAAGATCCACAGTCATCAATTTCATCAGGTCGACAATTAGGGTTTTTGACCTAATTCACTGAACAACTGACCTTTTTAATCAGGACATGGTGCCACAACTCAAACTATGATTCAATATCCTCTAATACCTCAATATGATCCATTCATACTATTCATTTGATGAGGATAGCCTGTTTCATTTGAAATCTCCAGAAACGCGATTCGTCTGAAAAAGTCACTGTACAAGATCACCATTGACTTTTGGGGAATTTTGGTCAACCATGACTTTTGAAGTTTTGAATCATCAATATATGATATGAGAAGTCATTTGATCAAGGAAAATCAAGAAAATCAATCAAGAATCAAAAGTCAAAAGTTTGACTTTTCATACTTAGAAAAATTTCTAAGTGTTTTTCAATGGTTTTTTCCAAACTTTGGAAGGGAATAACTCAAAATTTCACCTACAAACTGAAAAAAACTTCCAACATGAAAGTTGTAGATTTTGATCCAATAAACAACTTTGACAAATATAAATTTTTTCCATAAGATCAACCATTTAAGAGATATGGTGCTTCAAAGTTGGTACTTTTTGAAAACTTCACTTGAAACTTCATTTTCTTCAAAGTTCATGGATCTTTTTCACCCATTTCCTTAAAGGTCTTGAAGAAACTTTCAACTAGGGTTTTGAAGTGTGTAACATGAGCTTTCCAAAATGTCCAAGAGCATGAAAAAATTTGAAGTGTAGCTATGGTTTTGAATTTTGACATTAGTGATCATTTTCACTTGAATTTTCACCATTTTTCACTAAGTTTCAAGACTACATGACCTATAATTCAAGTGATGACACACCAAAGCAATGATTGAATGATATTTTTCTGATTTGAGATCAGAATGGAAAGAGATAAGAAGCTTAGAGAAATAACCATGGTTAAGTCACTTTAACCATTTTGCATTAAATGGTAAGATTCCTTTCTATCTCCAAATGCCAAATCATCACTTCTTGAAGCAAGTTGCAAAGCTTTGAGTTCAGAATCCTTGGCCTATAAATAGAGGTTCAAATCACTCCTCAAACTCACACCAAAACCTCATAAACATAGGTTTTCTCTTCCTTTCTTAGAATGCAAGTTTCATGGTTTTCAAAGAGGTAGAAAACTCAACCTCTAAACCTTGCAAGTTCTGAGCCAAGTAATGCTTCCCACAAGCCACAAACATCATATGGGATGTGTTTGATCCATCCATACACCCCAAAAACACCTAAAACTCAGAATCACTACCTCACTTCCCAAATATGCATAACACTAGCCTTATCATGCCAAAATCAAATCCAGGCCAATTCTGTCCAAGCTAATCATCCAAACACATTCCATATACCATATATGAGCTATCCCAACCATCATTCATGATCTGAAACACCTCCATCTTCAAATTTGATTCATACTTGGAGCAACTGCAGTTCGGGTGCCATGGCCATGCTCAGATGAATTCAGCTTGTTCCAGACATCCAGACACCTTCCATAATCATCATTGAAGCTATCCAGATTGATACAAAGCATCTGTAACACCTCCTTTGCAAAATTCAATCTCCAGCTTGGCCGTTTTTGAGGTAAGTGCACATGAACTTCAAACTCTATCATTCACGCATCATAAATGAAATATTGCTTTGCCATCCTGTTTCTGCACCTATGAGGATCATTAACCCTCAATCAATTGCATCATAACTTGCACATACACGATTTCACATTGAATTTTAGTTTTAGGATTCTTCATGTTCATGCGAAAATTGACCCCCTTAGAGTGAAAATAAATGAAATTAAAGACCACCATCATGTTCGTCGTGAAAAACCAAGTGGAATAGACCCTTTACCTGATCAAAACAACACAAATTTGAAGAAATTCAAAATTCAGTTAGGGTTGTGTTCTTGGCGCGTTTTTTCGTTCAAAGAATTCAAATATTTGTTTTAAAATATAATGCATTGGAAGCGTATGAATAACAAGCTGCACGCGCAGCTCGCTTGGTTCATGTTTTGAGTAGTAAACACAAGGGCGTGGGTTCAAGCCCTTTGGAAGACAAAACCAATTTTTTGACACTATTTTTCTTTCATTTTTTTACAAACTTCACCAATTAATTTAACCCATCAAATTAATTCATTTTTCATTCATTTTTTACACACCTCTTATTTAATATACATATTTTGACAATATAAAAAAAAATCACAAAAAAAGATTTATTTAATGTGTTTTTAATTAGGTTTAAAATGATACATTTTAAGTGTTTTTAAATACTTTAAATATTGTTTCTTCATTTAATTTTCAAAACCTAATCACTTGTAAATACTTTTGTGATCAAACCCTAATCACTTAGGTCTTAATTAAGCATTAAAATTTGATTTAAACTTAATTAAGTTGACTTTTGTCAAATTCAAATCGTTTTAAAACAAGCGATCGCATTTTTCTTTAAAGACGATAAACCATTTCTTTTTGAAACTATTGATTAAATCTTTTAATTGATCAATTGATTTTCAAAACGAAGTGGGGCCTCTCGAATATTAGAGAGTGTAAGTCCCATTTCTTTTCTTTTTATATAGTCTTCAAAACAAATAAACTTTTCAAACAAATCTTCAAACAAAAGCGAAACCTCGCGTCCTGTAAAACAACAATCAACCATGTTTTATAAAATAAAACACGGGCCTCCACGTAGGTATAAGTCCCAAGCCCCTTTTGTACATGCCCATTCCTGTACATGAAATTAGGTATTTCATTGTACACACACCATTTTGTACATATCTCAATCAGTTTGATTTTTTTAACTTTGAATAACAAACCAAAAATGAAGGTTTTTCTTTAAATCTTCCCAAAAATATACCATGGGCCTCCATGTAGGTATAAGTCCCGAGCCCTTGTGAAAACCTGTTTACATAGCTTTGAATAAATTCAAGTGGACCTCTCCCCGAGTGTGAGTCCCGAGCCCTTGTATACAAATGGATCATGCTTACAGGTATATTTCCTTCATAAACTCCATTATATACACACACTTTGTCATATATATAACTGTTCATATCTGTTCATGTACTTGTTCATATTTGTTCATACTTGTTCATACTTGTGATTGTGTTATATATGCTTGTTCAACTTAGTACAACACTAGGTTCCCCATAGCCTCCTATTGGGCTTCGTGCAAAGAATCTCCACTAGTTTAGGTTAGGACATAGAGTATGGTTTCCCGGTGAAATCGCTCTAAGAGCTCAGACCAACTATACCATGCCTCCCCTTGGGCTTTGTACAAACGAGTGATCCTCCCATAGCCTCCTCTTGGGCTTACGATGCAAGGACCCTGGATTGTCCCTCCCATAGCCTCCTCTTGGGCTTACAATGCAAGGACCCTCGGATAGCCTCCTCTTGGGCTTCGTACAAGGACCCACGGGCTTCTTATAAGCATCCCCAATATCCAAATCAAAAACCCTAGGAGATTAGACATTTATCATCTCTATGATAGGAGTATCTCTTCTATATCATCACAAATAATCAATCAATCAAACTTTTTTGCCACAAGGCTGGCTAATCAATCAAACTTCTTTGCCACAAGGCTGGCTAATCAATCAAACCGTTTTGCCACCATACTGGCTGATTAATCAAAGTTTTGTCACAAGGCTGACTTCATTGAAACTTTTGCCACGAGGCTGGCTGATTAATCAAAACTTTTTGTCACAAGGCTGACTTCATTGAAAGTTTTTGCCACAAGGCTGGTTAAACAAAAAAAACATCTTTATCATTCTAAGCACCCTAAGTGGCATGGCCCCGGGCTTATAATGAAAATATTTTCAAACAAAAATCAAACAGATGTATGTGATGATATAGATTAGATACATCGAACATTTAGATGACATTTGTCTCTTATCCTTTGCTTCCACTAGCATAAGTGGGAACTACGATTGCTCTGACTTTCTCAACATCCCTTTGAGAATACGTAGGCACAAGGTCGGTCCTTGGCGAGCAAAATAAAACAAAAAAACCATTCAAACCTTAGCACCCGTAGACCCCGAGCTACAGATGCTCTGATTCCCTCTAAGGGATATGTATGCAGAGGATCACGATGATCTTTGCGAGCATAATCAAACAAACACCTTAGGTCCCACCTATTTCACAAGAACCTCCACCATAACAAGAATGGAATAAACAAAACAAAGAAACCTATAGAGTACTATAGATACGTTGGGTGCTAATACCTTCCCTTCGTATAACCAACCCTCTTACCCAAGATCTCTCCCCCACTTTTAAGGTTATTGCAACTTTTTTCCTTTTCCTCTTTTGGAAACAATAAAAAGTTTGGTCCGTACAAAAGAAAAATCATTTTTTGAGCACTCGAGCCCAAAGAAGGCATCAGGTGTCTCATCCCGAAAAAAGACAACGATTTTTCCCCGCGACAGAAAAATGGCGACTTCACTGGGGAACATCTTTTTATTGTTTCCAAAAAAAGGGTTATTTCTATTTGTTTTATTTTTATTATGTTCTTGTTTGGTTCTTTGGTTCTATTACTTGCGTGGTTCTGTTACAAGTGATACATTATGGACAAATCCTAACCCGGATTAAGTACACATAAGAAATTAGGTGGAGGGTATAGTCATGTGCAGGCACACGTGAGAATCCTTCCGCTCAGTGGAGGTTCCTTGTTGGTAATATATGTTTAGCATGTTTCGTAGCGAAGACATTATTACTTTCATTGAACTGTAGAAGCTGAGTTGGCCGTAGAACCCCAACCCATCCTAGCCTTATTAGGTTGTGGTGCAGAAACTATTCAGGTGAAGACTTGGATTAGTTGTCATGCGGAGAACCACACTCAGACGAGTTTTTCTTGAGAATATTACTGGCTCATGAGTTTAATTGTGGAAGGCCGGTAATATCCGAAAGAAAAATGTAGACTCTGACGTATCAGTAGAACATGTTGTGCAGGTGATTAACTAGAACTATCCCATTTTTTGGTTCTCTGACCTCATGCTCGTGACTTTGGACCTTTGAGCCTATGCGTACCATGTTTGCGTCACCATGTTTGTGTACCATGTTTGTAGTACCATGTTAGTGTTACCATGTTTGAACTACCATGTTTGCTTTACCATGTTTGAATATGTGGCATCCATGCATCCACGCATGCATACATTCATTAAAAAAACCCATCTTTTTCCATAAAAACATGATTTTTTCCAAAAAAATTTTAGAGAATTTTCTTTGCAAACATTATAGGATTAAGTTATGGAAAAAAGGTATTCCAAAAAGTACGGTTTCAAAGCGCCCGATGTGGAAAAACTGAGAGAGTTAGCATCTTCTGTACAAGATCCTTGCAGTTTTAGGAAAAGTTATGGAAAGCTTTTGCCTATTCTGAACACTCATGTTGATGAAGGACTTCTCAAAACTCTGGTTCAGTTCTATGATCCCGTCTACCGTTGTTTTACCTTTCCAGACTACCAGTTGGTACCGACCTTGGAAGAATATGCCAATCTTTTAGGTATTCCTGTGTCTGACAAGATACCCTTTAATGGTTTGGAAGCCATTCCCAAGTCACACGTCATTGCAGCAAGTATCCACATGAAAAAGTCTGAAGTAGAGAGTAATTGGACTACCAAAGGAAACCTCCCGGGTTTAACTTCACACTTCCTGGTAAAGAAAGCCTTTGATTTCATCGAGACTGGTAGCATGATAGCTTTTGAAGCTATACTAGCCTTGCTCATCTATGGGTTGGTTCTGTTTCCCAATGTCGACAACTTTGTTGATATCAATGCCATAAAGATCTTTCTGATTGGAAATCCTGTTCCGACTTTGCTTGGTGACATGTATTTCTCTGTCCATCATAGGAATCGCCAAGGCGGTGGAATCATTGTTTGTTGTGCACCTTTATTGTTCAAATGGATTGTTTCACACTTACCTGAGTCTCCTATTTTCACGGAAAACCGAGAAGGTTTGCGTTGGCCTCGAAGACTTATGTCTCTTACTAATAATGATATCCGTTGGTATACCTTGGCTCGCTGCGGTACAGAAACCATTGAAAGTTGTGGAGAGTTCGCCAACGTACCCCTCATTGGTACGCAAGGAGGAATTAACTACAATCCGGTCCTAGCCCGACGACAACTCGGGTATGCAAATTCAATTAAACCCATTGGTCCTACAGTGGAAGGTTACTTCTACCGAGAAGGGGATAATCCTAAAAGTTTGAAAGCGAGAATGGTGAAAGCTTGGTACGACGTCCGATGGAAAGAAAAAGGCGAGGAAAGAAATTGCATTGCCATGGACGCCTACACCTGCTGGGTAAAGAAAAGAGCAAAAGAGTTTCAAATGCCTTATGATTATGAAAAACCCATGTTCCCTGTGGTGCCTCAACGACCCAACATTCCCGCTATGGAGGAATACCAAGACACTTTGACCAAGATGAGGATAGAGAAAGACGCTTGGAAAGAAATGTTTCGAAGAACTGATGTGGAAAATAGAAAGTTGAAGAAACAAGTGAAAGAACATGAAGAAACTCTTTACCGTCAAGATGGATGGCTCATGAGCAAAGATGAGAAGATTCGTCGGAAATATGCCGCAATCAGAAGATACATCAAAGAAAGCAAGAAAAAGCTTGAAGGCTCAACAAGCAACGCTCCGATACCTGACAATTGGAAGAATGTGGTTGACAAGCTGAGAGCTGAAAAGGCCGAGTTGAAAGCTCGCTATGGGAAAGAAATCATGAAGCTCAAGCTACACAATGCATTTGGTTCTTCGTCCGATGAAGATGTTTAGGATTTATTTAGATTTTCATGTATCATTTGATTCTGTAAGGAGCTACGCTCCAATGTTGTAACATTTCCCATTATAGTAATAAAAAAAAAATAAAAAAAAATGATGAATAAAAGATTTGTTTGTGTTCAAATGTTTGCAAAGAAAATAATCTTTAAAATGTTTGTAAAAATCATAAATTTCTTTTTGCATACATCATTCTGCATATCGAGTCCGTTGTATAGAGTCTCATCTTTTGGATCTTTCTCCAATAGATCGTCAAGCTGTCGCGTCTCAAAGTTTCTCGACCGCGCTCGCAATCAGATCACAGATACAATACTCGTTCGAACAGAAGAAGAGTAATGGAACACTCTGAGCAAGAGAATATTGAGTTCCGTGGTACAGTGACCACTCTTCAGGAAAAAATTGGAAAGTCTCACTACTCTGGTTGACTCCTTAATGGCCGCACAGAATCAGCCGCCGCCACCTAACAGTCAAGCAGCGGTAACATCTGAAGTCACTACTCCAGTTTCTACAGTTGCGTTCGGTATTCCATCTTTCTCCATGCCAGAAGGTTGGGGCCCGCCTTTCAGCTTTGGTACAGGATTCCGCCATAATGTTTCTGGGGTTCAAACATCCACGACTGAAGCGCCCGCTGCACAAAGTTCACAGTTTACTCCAAATCAGGGGGTAACTTTTTCTCAAGTCACTATGGCACTTTCTCAGCCCACTATGACAGTTCCGACTCCTACGGTTCACACTGTTCCTTATGATGGCAATGAGATTTATCATGATCAGGGTGATAGCACAAGTCAGCGTAATCTTGTAGGAGATCTCCAAGAGCAATTCAACAAGATTCAGCTGGAAGTTAAAGCTATCAGTGGAAAAGATTTGTTTGGAAAGAATGCCCAGGAGCTATGTTTGGTTCCCAGTGTACAGATACCAGCTAAATTCAAGGTCCCAGACTTTGAGAAATACAAAGGAAGTTCTTGTCCACAAAGCCATCTTGTGATGTATGCCAGAAAGATGTCTACTTATGCAGATAATCATCAGTTACTTATCCATTACTTTCAAGACTGTTTGACTGGTGCCGCACTGAAATGGTACACAGGCTTGGATAGCACTAATATTCGAACATTCAATGACTTAGGTGAGGCCTTTGTCCGACAATACAAATACAACTCGGATATGGCTCCAGACAGAGATCAGCTTCGATCCATGGCTCAGAAAGACCATGAAGCTTTCAAAGAATATGCCCAACGATGGAGAGAAACTGCTGCTCAGATTAATCCACCGTTAAAAGAGAAAGAGATGACAAAGATCTTCTTGAATACTCTCAGTCCATTTTACTATGAACGCATGATTGCTAGTGCTCCAAGTGATTTCACCGAAATGGTAAACATGGGGATGCGTTTAGAAGAAGGAGTCCGAACCGGACGTCTAACTAAAGAAGGTGGATCTTCGAGTGGAACCAAAAAGTTTGGAAGTGGTTTCCCAAAGAAGAAAGAACAAAGTGTTGACATGGTATCCCAAGGAAAGCCAAGAGGAAATGTCAATCGTCAACGACAGGTAGCTGCTATCGCGCCAGCCGTTAATACAACACCGAATCCGGGTTTTACTCCGCAGTTTCAACAACAACAGCCTCGACAACAGGCTCAGCAGTTCAGCAATAATCAGAACCGTGTACAAAGAGCTCCACAGTTTGATCCGATTCCAATGACTTACACATAATTGTACCCTGCTTTGATTGAAAGGGGTCTCGTTCAAACTAAAGCACCACCACCCGTACCTGAGAAACTACCATGGTGGTACAAAGCTGAGGTCTCATGCCCTTATCATCAAGGAGCACCTGGCCATCATCTCGAGCATTGCATAGCTTTGAAACATGAAGTTCAGAGGTTGGTAAGATCTAATCTCCTCTCTTTCAGAAATTTGAATCCAAATGTGCAAGCAAATCCTCTACCCAATCATGGAGGGCATGTTGTGAATATGGTGTATGGATGTCCTGGTCCATACCGAGTCTATAATATCAATTTCTCAAGAGCAGATTTGGTACAAATGCACGCCACTCTCTGTCGAGGGCAGAATTTTCGCCAGCATCGCTATGGTTCCTGTAGCATATGTTGTGTAGATCCTCACGGATGTTCGATTGTGAGAAGAGATCTCCAAGTACTGTTGGATAATGGTACTATTCAAATCTACAGAAATAGGAATGAAAATGAAGTTAACATGATAGGATGCTATCCGCATGAGCTTTTAGTCTCAGATATCAACTCGGAAATGCCTACAGTTAACATCATCGTTCCTCATTTCAACATGCCTGAGCGCATGGAAGTTACTTATAACAAGCCGAAGGTTCCTGTTGCTCCTTTGATCATTTGTCTACCTGGACATGTTCCCTATGACTCTGACAAGGCAGTTCCATACAACTACAATGCAACAATGATAAAGAATGGACAAGAAGTTCCTTTACCTACTCTTTCATCTGTCGTGAACATCGCTGATGTGAGTCGAGTAACAAGAAGTGGACGCGTGTATACTCCACTACCTTTAAAGCAGCCTGTTGCTCCTGTTACCGGGCAAAATTCTATCAGTACACCAGTGGGAAATCCTGTGGAAACTCCTGTCAGTAATACAAACACTAATGTTGGTCAATCCAGTGGAACCAATGTGAATCATGATTTTGATGAAATTTTGAAGCTTATCAAAAGAAGTGAATACAAGATTGTGGATCAGCTTATGCAGACTCCTTCAAAAATCTCAATACTTTCATTGCTGTTAAACTCTGAAGCACACAGGGAAGCCCTGATGAGAGTCTTGGATCAAGATTTCGTCGATCATGATGTGACTGTTGACCACTTTGATGGGATAATAGCCAACATAACAGCTTGCAACAATTTAAGCTTCTGTGATGAAGAACTCCCCGAGGAGGGTAGAAATCACAATCTTGCTCTACACATTTCTATGAACTGTCAGTCAGACTCTTTGTCCAATGTGTTGGTAGACACCGGATCTTCCTTGAATGTGATGCCAAAGACGACTCTTGCTCGTTTGTCTTACCAAGGAATGCCTATGAAGTTCAGTGGTGTAGTTGTCAAAGCATTTGATGGATCGCGAAAATCTGTTATCGGCGAAGTCAACCTTCCCATGACAATTGGTCCACATACATTTCATATCACCTTCCAGGTCATGGACATTCAAGCTGCTTATAGCTGTCTGTTAGGACGACCATGGATCCATGAAGCAGGGGCAGTAACTTCTACGCTCCATCAAAAGTTAAAATTTGTAACAAATGGAAAATTGGTAACGATAAGTGGAGAACAAGCCTTGATGGTGAGTCATTTATCCAATTTCTCTTTTATCAGTGCTGATGATGTGGAAGGAACTCAGTTCCAAGGTCTCTCTTTAGAAGACGAATCTTCCAAAAAGAAAGCATCGATATCTTCTTACAAAGAGGCGGTGAGAGTAGTGAAAGATGGAACTACCACTGGTTGGGGGCAAGTTGTGATTCCGACCAAGAATGAAACTAGAGCAGGTCTCGGATGTTCACCAACATTCTCAAACTGCACTAAGAAGGATGAAACCCTTCGTCCGATCAAAGAAACGTTCATTAGTGGAGGGTTCCTTAATCCAATCCCTCAAGAGGTTAATGTCCTTATCGAAGAATGTATCGAAGAAGGTCTACCTGATCCTGAAGAAGAATGGAAATGTTATCTCAATGACTCGGGATACATATCTCAGGAAGAACCATATCCTCCTTCAGAGAAATTCAAAGGCAAAGAAATTGAGCCTGTTCCTACAGAGGTCTGGGATACCTTGGGACAACCAAGTGGAAAATATGATTATATGGTGAAATATACTGCGCCTGAAAGTTACAAGATTGCGATTGAGGATATCCAACCAACTGGATGGGGAGATTCCTTTGAATATAATAGTCAACCAGAAGAGGCTTATCAGCCATGTCAATTTTCTCAGCAGCCTGAAATTACTGAAGATTTCAGCTTCAACGCATCTGCCAAGATTGATAATCCTGAAGATGGTTATTATCACATAAATGCCATTTTTGAAGATGAAGGGGAAGACGATCCCGCAGTTGACTTAGAAAGTGTCGCTGACAATGAGTCTCTTCATCCTGAAGACTGGGAAATACATCCTGAAAACTCTGAAGATTGTGACTCATCTTATGCTCTTCAAGAAGTAGAAGAAGACCGTTTCGACTCTACAAAGAACAAGGTTGACAAACCAGGACCTTCAAATCCTGCTCGACCAGCAAACGATGTCAATACTGAAGATAATTCTGGGGAGAATTTTCCTGAATACATAATACACAGAGGAGTTCGTTGCTACTGGAAAGCTGTCGACGTTCCGAATGTTGTTCGCCGCTCAAAGTAATCACCTCGCTGTTATTTTGACCTCCTGCCTTGCCCAAAGCAGAGAGATGTTTTATAGGGCTTTGCTTTAAAATGTTCCGCCCAAATAACTTTGTGTACAGGGCTTTGTTTTAAAAGTTTCCCTCTTTGTCCTGCCCAAGACAAATGAGTTTGTGTTTAGGGCTTTGTTTCAAAAATGAATCATAAATAAAGTGTCATTTTGAATTCCCTACACTATGTGTTTTATTTTTTTCTTTTTCTGGAAATGGTAATCCTAAAAAACCAAAATGAAAAAAGCTTTTCAAAAAAAATCTGCATACACTCTTGCATTCATAAATTTTCTGAAATAAATATAAATCATATGTGCAGATTAACTATTGATAAACCCATTGAATGCAATAACCCTATGCCCTCTCCCAACTTTGAGTTTCCTGTGTTCGAAGCCGAAGAAGAGGAAGAAGAGGAGATCCCGGACGAGATCTCTCGATTACTTAAGCACGAGGAAAGAGCCATTCTGCCTCACAAAGAGCCTTTAGAAAAGATCAACTTGGGTTCTGAAGAAGACAAAAAAGAAGTGACCATTGGATCGCTGCTTGATGCTGATGTCAAGAGTAAGTTGACAGACCTTCTCAAAGAATATGTTGACGTGTTTGCCTGGTCCTACCAAGACATGCCTGGGTTGGATACCAATATTGTTCAGCATTACTTGCCATTAAAGCCAGAATGTCCGCCAGTTAAGCAGAAATTGCGAAGGACTCACCCTGATATGGCTAACAAGATCAAAGTGGAAGTTCAGAAGCAACTCGACGCAGGTTTTCTTGTCACCTCTGAGTATCCTCAATGGTTGGCCAACATAGTGCCAGTTCCAAAGAAAGATGGCAAAGTCAGAATGTGTGTTGACTACCGTGATTTGAACAAGGCCAGTCCAAAAGATGACTTTCCATTACCACATATCGACATGCTGGTTGATAACACCGCTAAGTTCAACGTCTTTTCCTTCATGGACGGGTTCTCTGGTTATAATCAGATCAAGATGGCTCCTGAAGACATGGAGAAGACATCTTTCATCACCCCATGGGGTACCTTTTGCTACAAAGTGATGCCATTTGGATTAAAGAATGCAGGCGCAACTTACCAAAGGGCAATGACTACTCTCTTCCATGACATGATGCATAAAGAAATTGAAGTTTATGTGGACGACATGATAGCCAAGTCCAGCACAGAAGAAAAACATATTGAGTACCTTTTGAAGTTGTTTCAACGACTAAGGAAATATCAGCTTCGCTTGAATCCTAACAAATGTACTTTTGGGGTTAGATCTGGAAAACTCTTGGGTTTCATTGTCAGCCAAAGAGGTATTGAAGTAGATCCCGACAAAGTCAGAGCTATTCAAGAGATGCCTGCACCAAAAACTGAAAAGCAAGTAAGAGGTATTCTCGGACGATTGAACTATATCTCCAGATTTATCTCTCAAATGACTGCTACATGTGGGCCAATTTTCAAGCTTCTCCGCAAAGATCAAGGGGTTGTATGGACTGAAGATTGCCAGAAAGTGTTTGACAGTATCAAGGAATACCTGTTAGAACCACCGATATTGATTCCTCCAGTTGAAGGAAGACCATTAATCATGTACCTTACCGTGTTGGAAGAATCCATGGGTTGTATGCTTGGACAACAAGATGAAACCGGTAAGAAGGAGCATGCCATCTATTACTTGAGTAAGAAATTCACAGACTGTGAGTCTCGTTACTCCATGCTCGAAAAAACATGTTGTGCTTTGGTTTGGGCTTCAAAACGTCTCCGCCAATACATGATCAACAATACTACTTGGTTAATCTCCAAAATGGATCCGATCAAGTATGTCTTTGAAAAGCCTGCCTTAACAGGAAGGATTGCCCGATGGCAAATGCTGTTATCTGAGTATGACATTGAATACCGTGCTCAAAAAGCGGTCAAAGGAAGCATTCTCGCCGATCACTTGGCGCATCAACCAATTAATGAATATCAATCTCTCAAGCTTGACTTTCCTGGTGAATATGTCATGTACTTGAAGATGAAAGATTGTGATGAACCGTTACCTGAAGAAGGTCCTGAGCCCGGATCAAGATGGGGCCTAATTTTTGATGGAGCAGTAAACGCTTTTGGCAATGGAATTGGGGCAATCATCATCACTCCCAAGGGTACTCATATCCCGTTCTCCGCCAGATTGCTATTTGATTGCACCAACAACATCGCAGAATATGAAGCTTGTATCATGGGTCTCGAAGAAGCCATTGACTTAAGGATCAAGATCCTCGACATATATGGAGATTCAGCTCTCGTGATCAACCAAATCAAAGACAAGTGGGAAACTTACCACCCTGGCTTGATTCCTTACAGAGATTATGCAAGACGTCTGTTGACTTTCTTCAACAAGGTTGAATTGCATCATATACCTCGAGATCAGAATCGAATGGCAGACGCCTTGGCTACTCTATCTTCCATGATTCAAAGTCAATCATTGGAACGATATGCCTACAGTCAGAATTACACGCCTTGAAAGGCCCGCCTATGTGTTTGCAACTGAAGCCGTCATCGATGATAAACCGTGGTTCCACGACATCAAACGCTTCCTTCAAACTCAAGAGTACCCACTTGGGGCATCAAACAAAGACAAGAAAACTCTAAGGAGGCTTTCTGGTAGTTTCTTCCTGAACGGAGATGTGCTATACAAAAGAAACTTCGACATGGTTTTGCTCAGATGCGTGGACAGACACGAAGCAGACATGTTAATGCATGAAGTGCATGAAGGGTCCTTTGGAACTCATTCAAATGGGCATGCAATGTCCAAGAAGATCTTAAGAGCAGGATACTATTGGTTGACAATGGAATCTGACTGTTACAAACACGTGAAGAGATGTCACAAGTGCCAGATCTACGCAGATAAGATCCATGTGCCACCGACTCTACTCAATGTTCTCTCATCTCCGTGGCCTTTCTCCATGTGGGGTATTGACATGATTGGAATGATCGAACCGAAAGCTTCAAACGGTCATCGTTTCATCTTGGTAGCAATTGATTACTTCACCAAATGGGTCGAAGCAGCATCTTACGCCAATGTTACAAGACAAGTGGTTGTGAGGTTCATCAAGAACAACATCATTTGCCGATATGGTATTCCCAGCAAGATCATTACTGACAATGGTTCGAACTTGAATAACAAAATGATGAAAGAACTGTGTGAGGAATTCAAGATTGAGCATCATAACTCTTCTCCTTACAGACCAAAAATGAATGGCGCCGTTGAAGCCGCTAACAAGAACATTAAGAAGATCGTCCAGAAAATGGTCGTCACTTACAAAGACTGGCATGAAATGCTGCCATTTGCTTTACATGGGTACCGTACTTCAGTACGTACTTCAACAGGGGCAACTCCCTTTTCTCTAGTATACGGCATGGAAGCTGTGCTCCCCGTAGAAGTTGAAATACCATCAATGAGGGTCCTCATGGAGACTAAGTTATCAGAGGCTGAATGGTGTCAAAGCAGATACGATCAGTTGAACTTAATCGAAGAAAAACGTATGACTGCTCTATGCCATGGACAGTTATACCAAGCAAGGATGAAACAAGCTTTCAACAAAAAGGTTCGACCTCGTGAATTTCGAGAAGGTGACCTCGTGCTTAAAAAGATCTTGTCTTTTCAACCAGATTCTAGGGGCAAATGGTCTCCTAATTACGAAGGCCCGTATGTTGTCAAAAGAACATTTTCTGGCGGCGCCATGACTCTTGCAACCATGGATGGTGATGAACTCCCACATCCTGTGAATGCTGATGCAGTCAAGAAATACTTTGTCTAAAAAATACAAAAGAACAGCTCGGTAAGTTGAAAACCCGCAAAGGGCGACTTAGGCAAAAATGAGCGTCTCGGTGGACTGAAAACCCGAAAGGGCGGTCCAGGCAAAAATTAGAGACAATAAACAGAAAAAATTCATCCTGGTAGATTGAAAACCTGAAAGGGCAATCTAGGCAAAAATTAGGGATTTATGACAAAGTAACTGCATCAGTCCGTACTTCGTCACCTGAGGAGTCTTTTCATCAAAGGATCTTCAATTAAATCATCACCAATCTGAAGCGACAAGCACAATCGGAACTCAAAGTTGTTGGGGAATAGTGGTTATTGCTTTCAATGTAGCCTTTTCCGCATAATTACCATTTCCAACTTTTGTAAATACTCCGTGGAATCATGCCTTTAGCTGATTTCCATCTTATTAAATAAATTTGAGCCTTGTGCCCATTTGTCTGCAATCTCTAATTTCTTTTAGCTTGCAAAATGACGCTTTAATTGTGTTATTCGCTTTTGAAAAAAAAAGAGAAAAAAACAAGTTTTAAATGAATTTACTTCACTTTTCTTTTTCAAAATAAAAGCGAAATTTTCCTTTGAGTTGTGAACAACGGAAGGAACATCAGCAGTCGTCTCCATAGGATGAACAAAAGGGTTCTCCCTGAAAAATTGTTGAGACAACGGTATTCTAGTCCCAGAAAAGAATTCTTGAAGCAATTACCCCTCGAGGTAAAGAAGCTCTTCTATCCCCAGTGAAGAAGGTCTTTTATCCCTAGTGACGAAGATTTCATCTCCAGTGAAGAAGCTCTTCCATCCCAGTAAAGATGCTTATCTTCCCCAGAGAAGTTTAAAGCACGCAGCACCATTCATCACCTGTGTTATCTGCACCGTGTTGAAGAACATTTGCCAAGTATCTGGTTGTATTGCGACGTCGGTCCCTCTCCAGTATACTTCTTTGTCTGTCTGTATTGTCAGCATGCATGCTACATTCATGACATTCATCATATTTGCATCATTTATGCATTCTTGCATTTTTTAATAATCACTTGTTCAGGATATATCTATCCTCAAAAAAAAAAAAGCAGAAAAAAGAAGAAAAAGAAAAAGAAACAAGTATGGGCGTGTCATCTCTCCAAGTAGGTTATCACCCATAAGCAGAAAAGAACATTTTCTTTCTCCAGTTCCCCACTGAGATCATTCCTCGTGGAAGAAGGTTGCTTTAGTTTTTCCTTTCAAAACAAAGGAGGAAATCCCCAGTTGAGTTCATTCCTCATGGGTACAAAGTCTTGTTTGACTATTTCTTTCCAATTCATTCTTGGATAGAATCCTGTCTTTACCAGAGATTCAAATTCCGATTCCTCAAATAGAGTCGTGAAAAACAGACAATAAGCAATAGCCTCATCATCTGAGCAGCTTATGTCTCTTTCAAAACAATATTCCTCTCAAGGAAATCAATCATGAAGACCATTTGACAATCAGGGTCTTATTACTGTTCACAAGGCTGAATATCCAGTAATTTCCCTAGCAAAGTCTCCAAGATCATTTTATCACTTGGCTGATAATTGATCATGTCTTCAAAACCACTATCACGAGGCTGGTAGTCGGTAACCTTTTGTTCTGGTTATATTATTCAACATGTCTATCACCCTGCTGATATTCGGTAATATTAACCAAACCTTTGAAACTCTTTTTACCTTGTCAAGTCTATCACCATGCTGGTAGTCGGTAACACAGTTTCATACCTTTCACCTTCGCATTATTAAACAAGTCTATCCTTGTGCTGATAGTCGATAATGTCGATAGGTAAGCTTTCTTTACAAAGCTATCATTCCCCGGTGAAGCATACACTTGCTTTCCCAAAAAGAACAAAAATGGATTCTCTTCCTTAAAACAGATTGAGGCATCCTTCCCAATCTCTTTTCCCCAGTGGAGTCAGTTCTTGATATTCCCTCGGTAAAGATATCCTTGCATCATTCGCAATTTTGGTATCTTAGGTCCAAAATTTGCGTCTTCTGATATTTAAGTCTCTTCCACCTTATCAAAATAAAGATTTTCAATCTTCATATCTCAGGTTGAAGAAACTTAAATAGGGGCATCTGTCATACCCCAATTTTTGACCTAAGATACCACCTCATATCATTTGCATATGCATCATTTGCATCTCTAACAAATTGCATAGCTTGTGTTTGTTACTTGTGACTCAGCAGGATTTAATCAGGAAATCACTCATCAATACAAGTAACAATCAATTAGGGTTTTGTTCTCCCTTCATTTCAAATGAATCATCTTCATCAACAACCAACATTTGGTCCTCAGAGATTCATTTCAACAAACTCAACAGCTTTGAATCGACTGAATTAGGGTTTTGACTGAAGATAGCATACTCCTGACTTTTGCTCAGAATTTGACCTAATGACTTGGGACATGACCTCAAGACCCTAAGTGCATCATTTTTACCTAGTCCATTGGCTCAGAACATCTCTTACACAAAGATTGATCAGACAAATCCTCAGATCAGGGTTTTGAACTATCAGGGACTGAAATCAGGGATCATATTTGGGAAACCCTAAAAATCCCCAGGGAGTCAATCAAAGGTTTCAATCATCTTCAAATAATCCCTATGACAATATACAATGGAAATTGTATCTCAATTCAAGATCCACAGTCATCAATTTCATCAGGTCGACAATTAGGGTTTTTGACCTAATTCACTGAACAACTGACCTTTTTAATCAGGACATGGTGCCACAACTCAAACTATGATTCAATATCCTCTAATACCTCAATATGATCCATTCATACTATTCATTTGATGAGGATAGCCTGTTTCATTTGAAATCTCCAGAAACGCGATTCGTCTGAAAAAGTCAACTGTACAAGATCACCATTGACTTTTGGGGAATTTTGGTCAACCATGACTTTTGAAGTTTTGAATCATCAATATATGATATGAGAAGTCATTTGATCAAGGAAAATCAAGAAAATCAATCAAGAATCAAAAGTCAAAAGTTTGACTTTTCATACTTAGAAAAATTTCTAAGTGTTTTTCAATGGTTTTTTCCAAACTTTGGAAGGGAATAACTCAAAATTTCACCTACAAACTGAAAAAAACTTCCAACATGAAAGTTGTAGATTTTGATCCAATAAACAACTTTGACAAATATAAATTTTTTCCATAAGATCAACCATTTAAGAGATATGGTGCTTCAAAGTTGGTACTTTTTGAAAACTTCACTTGAAACTTCATTTTCTTCAAAGTTCATGGATCTTTTTCACCCATTTCCTTAAAGGTCTTGAAGAAACTTTCAACTAGGGTTTTGAAGTGTGTAACATGAGCTTTCCAAAATGTCCAAGAGCATGAAAAAATTTGAAGTGTAGCTATGGTTTTGAATTTTGACATTAGTGATCATTTTCACTTGAATTTTCACCATTTTTCACTAAGTTTCAAGACTACATGACCTATAATTCAAGTGATGACACACCAAAGCAATGATTGAATGATATTTTTCTGATTTGAGATCAGAATGGAAAGAGATAAGAAGCTTAGAGAAATAACCATGGTTAAGTCACTTTAACCATTTTGCATTAAATGGTAAGATTCCTTTCTATCTCCAAATGCCAAATCATCACTTCTTGAAGCAAGTTGCAAAGCTTTGAGTTCAGAATCCTTGGCCTATAAATAGAGGTTCAAATCACTCATCAAACTCACACCAAAACCTCATAAACATAGGTTTTCTCTTCCTTTCTTAGAATGCAAGTTTCATGGTTTTCAAAGAGGTAGAAAACTCAACCTCTAAACCTTGCAAGTTCTGAGCCAAGTAATGCTTCCCACAAGCCACAAACATCATATGGGATGTGTTTGATCCATCCATACACCCCAAAAACACCTAAAACTCAGAATCACTACCTCACTTCCCAAATATGCATAACACTAGCCTTATCATGCCAAAATCAAATCCAGGCCAATTCTGTCCAAGCTAATCATCCAAACACATTCCATATACCATATATGAGCTATCCCAACCATCATTCATGATCTGAAACACCTCCATCTTCAAATTCGATTCATACTTGGAGCAACTGCAGTTCGGGTGCCATGGCCATGCTCAGATGAATTCAGCTTGTTCCAGACATCCAGACACCTTCCATAATCATCATTGAAGCTATCCAGATTGATACAAAGCATCTGTAACACCTCCTTTGCAAAATTCAATCTCCAGCTTGGCCGTTTTTGAGGTAAGTGCACATGAACTTCAAACTCTATCATTCACGCATCATAAATGAAATATTGCTTTGCCATCCTGTTTCTGCACCTATGAGGATCATTAACCCTCAATCAATTGCATCATAACTTGCACATACACGATTTCACATTGAATTTCAGTTTTAGGATTCTTCATGTTCATGCGAAAATTGACCCCCTTAGAGTGAAAATAAATGAAATTAAAGACCACCATCATGTTCGTCGTGAAAAACCAAGTGGAATAGACCCTTTACCTGATCAAAACAACACAAATTTGAAGAAATTCAAAATTCAGTTAGGGTTGTGTTCTTGGCGCGTTTTTTCGTTCAAAGAATTCAAATATTTGTTTTAAAATATAATGCATTGGAAGCGTATGAATAACAAGCTGCACGCGCAGCTCGCTTGGTTCATGTTTTGAGTAGTAAACACAAGGGCGTGGGTTCAAGCCCTTTGGAAGACAAAACCAATTTTTTGACACTATTTTTCTTTCATTTTTTTACAAACTTCACCAATTAATTTAACCCATCAAATTAATTCATTTTTCATTCATTTTTTACACACCTCTTATTTAATATACATATTTTGACAATATAAAAAAAAATCACAAAAAAAGATTTATTCAATGTGTTTTTAATTAGGTTTAAAATGATACATTTTAAGTGTTTTTAAATACTTTAAATATTGTTTCTTCATTTAATTTTCAAAACCTAATCACTTGTAAATACTTTTGTGATCAAACCCTAATCACTTAGGTCTTAATTAAGCATTAAAATTTGATTTAAACTTAATTAAGTTGACTTTTGTCAAATTCAAATCGTTTTAAAACAAGCGATCGCATTTTTCTTTAAAGACGATAAACCATTTCTTTTTGAAACTATTGATTAAATCTTTTAATTGATCAATTGATTTTCAAAACGAAGTGGGGCCTCTCGAATATTAGAGAGTGTAAGTCCCATTTCTTTTCTTTTTATATAGTCTTCAAAACAAATAAACTTTTCAAACAAATCTTCAAACAAAAGCGAAACCTCGCGTCCTGTAAAACAACAATCAACCATGTTTTATAAAATAAAACACGGGCCTCCACGTAGGTATAAGTCCCAAGCCCCTTTTGTACATGCCCATTCCTGTACATGAAATTAGGTATTTCATTGTACACACACCGTTTTGTACATATCTCAATCAGTTTGATTTTTTTAACTTTGAATAACAAACCAAAAATGAAGGTTTTTCTTTAAATCTTCCCAAAAATATACCATGGGCCTCCATGTAGGTATAAGTCCCGAGCCCTTGTGAAAACCTGTTTACATAGCTTTGAATAAATTCAAGTGGACCTCTCCCCGAGTGTGAGTCCCGAGCCCTTGTATACAAATGGATCATGCTTACAGGTATATTTCCTTCATAAACTCCATTATATACACACACTTTGTCATATATATAACTGTTCATATCTGTTCATGTACTTGTTCATATTTGTTCGTACTTGTTCATACTTGTGATTGTGTTATATATGCTTGTTCAACTTAGTACAACACTAGGTTCCCCATAGCCTCCTATTGGGCTTCGTGCAAAGAATCTCCACTAGTTTAGGTTAGGACATAGAGTATGGTTTCCCGGTGAAATCGCTCTAAGAGCTCAGACCAACTATACCATGCCTCCCCTTGGGCTTTGTACAAAAGAGTGACCCTCCCATAGCCTCCTCTTGGGCTTACGATGCAAGGACCCTGGATTGTCCCTCCCATAGCCTCCTCTTGGGCTTACAATGCAAGGACCCTCGGATAGCCTCCTCTTGGGCTTCGTACAAGGACCCACGGGCTTCTTATAAGCATCCCCCATATCCAAATCAAATACCCTAGGAGATTAGACATTTATCATCTCTATGATAGGAGTATCTCTTCTATATCATCACAAATAATCAATCAATCAAACTTTTTTGCCACAAGGCTGGCTAATCAATCAAACTTCTTTGCCACAAGGCTGGCTAATCAATCAAACCGTTTTGCCACCATACTGGCTGATTAATCAAAGTTTTGTCACAAGGCTGACTTCATTGAAACTTTTGCCACGAGGCTGGCTGATTAATCAAAACTTTTTGTCACAAGGCTGACTTCATTGAAAGTTTTTGCCACAAGGCTGGTTAAACAACAAAAACATCTTTATCATTCTAAGCACCCTAAGTGGCATGGCCCCGGGCTTATAATGAAAATATTTTCAAACAAAAATCAAACAGATGTATGTGATGATATAGATTAGATACATCGAACATTTAGATGACATTTGTCTCTTATCCTTTGCTTCCACTAGCATAAGTGGGAACTACGATTGCTCTGACTTTCTCAACATCCCTTTGAGAATACGTAGGCACAAGGTCGATCCTTGGCGAGCAAAATAAAACAAAAAAACCATTCAAACCTTAGCACCCGTAGACCCCGAGCTACAGATGCTCTGATTCCCTCTAAGGGATATGTATGCAGAGGATCACGATGATCTTTGCGAGCATAATCAAACAAACACCTTAGGTCCCACCTATTTCACAAGAACCTCCACCATAACAAGAATGGAATAAACAAAACAAAGAAACCTATAGAGTACTATAGATACGTTGGGTGCTAATACCTTCCCTTCGTATAACCAACCCTCTTACCCAAGATCTCTCCCCCACTTTTAAGGTTATTGCAACTTTTTTCCTTTTCCTCTTTTGGAAACAATAAAAAGTTTGGTCCGTACAAAAGAAAAATCATTTTTTGAGCACTCGAGCCCAAAGAAGGCATCAGGTGTCTCATCCCGAAAAAAGACAACGATTTTTCCCCGCGACAATATTCTTTGGGTTTGTCAGCATGATATCTTTTAGGTTGTGTCACATGCTTCTTGGTGTGTGTAGTGTTAAAACTTTGTGCATGTGAAGTGAGCTTGATATCATGTGAGTGGCCATATTTGAACTGATCATACAATGGCTTGTATGTGATTTTCAAATCATCAACAGGTTCAAATTTATGTGAGGTATCACCCTCATAGCCAAAACCAAACCTTTTGTTTCCAGAAACACCATATATCATAGAAGCAAGATGACTTCTGCCAATACTTCTAGATAGGAACTTTCTGAAGCTCGAGTCATATTCTTTCAGAATATGATTGAGGCTAGGAATGGATTTTTCTGATTCAGAAGGAGATCCAATGTCTTTGGATAATTTTAAAACTTTTTCCTTCAGTTCAGAATTTTCCACTTCCAGCTTCTTAGTTTCAAATTCAAATTGCTTTTTCAGCTTTTTGTATTTGATACTAAGATGAGCATTGAGTTCCAGAAGTTCTGTTAAACTGGAAACTAACTCTTCTCTAGATAGTTCAGAAAATACCTCTTCAGAATCTGATTCTGATGTAGATTCTGATCCATCATCCACTTTAGCCATCAGTGCAAAGTTAGCTTGCTCTCCTTCAGAGTCTGATTCTGATTCTGATTCAGAATCATCCCATGTTGCCATAAGACCTTTCTTCTTATGAAACTTCTTCTTGGGATTTTCCTTTTGAAGTTTTGGACATTCACTCTTGAAGTGTCCAGGCTCATTGCACTCATAGCAGACGACCTTCTTCTTGTCAGATCTTCTGCCACCAGAAGATTCTCCTCGTTCAAACTTCTTTGAACTTCTGAAGCTTTTGAACTTCATTTGCTTGCTCTTCCAGAGTTGGTTTACCCTTCTGGAGATCATGGACAGTTCATCGTCTTCTTCTGATTATGATTCTTCAGAATCTACTTCTTCAGCCTGAAAAGCGTTAGTGCATTTTTTAAAATTAGATTTTAATGCAATAGACTTACCTTTCTTCTGAGGCTCATTTGCATCCAGCTCTATCTCATGGCTTCTCAAGGCACTGATTAGCTCTTCCAAAGAAACCTCATTCAGATTCTTTGCAATCTTGAATGCAGTCACCATTGGACCCCATCTTCTGGGCAAGCTTCTGATGATCTTCTTTACATGATCAGCCTTGGTGTAGCCTTTGTCCAGAACTCTTAATCCAGCAGTTAGCGTTTGAAATCTTGAGAACATCTTCTCAATATCTTCATCATCCTCCATCTTGAAGGCTTCATATTTCTGGATTAGAGCAAGAGCTTTAGTCTCGTTGACTTGAGCATTTCCTTCATGGGTCATTTTCAATGACTCATATATATCATAGGCGGTTTCCCTGTTAGATATCTTCTCATACTCAGCATGAGAGATAGCATTCAACAAAACAGTCCTACATTTATGATGATTCTTGAAAAGCTTCTTTTGATCATCATTCATTTCTTGTCTTGTAAGCCTTACGCTAGTAGCTTTCACTGGATGTTTGTAACCATCCACCAGAAGATCCCATAAGTCACAATCCAGACCAAGGAAGTAACTTTCAAGTTTATCTTTCCAGTATTCAAAGTTTTCACCATCAAATACTGGTGGTCTAGTATAACCATTGTTACCATTTCCATTGTATTGCTCAGCAGAGCCAGATGTAGATGTATTTGTTGGATTTTCACCAAACATCTTTTACTGAAGCGTTTTTCTCTTCCTGAATCTTTTCTAAACACGGTTAAGTGCTTGCACCTTAGAACCGGCGCTCTGATACCAATTGAAGGATAGAAAAACACTTAGAAAGGGGGGGGGGGGTTGAATAAGTGTAGCTTTAAAACTTGTAAGATAAAAACTATTTGCACAATGATTTTTATCCTGGTGCGTTGTTAACTAAAGTACTCCAGTCCACCCCCTTTGAGTGATTTACCTCACCTGAGGATTTAATCCACTAATCACACGAGATTACAATGGTTTTCCACTTAGAAACACTCTAAGTCATCTAGAGTATCCTGATCACAACTTGATCACTCTAGGAATAATCTGCTTAGACAACTTCTAAGACTTGCTAGAGTATACTGATCAACAACCTGATCACTCTAGAGCTTACAAATTAATGTAAACAAATTCTTTTAAGAGTTATAATGCTTCTTATAAAGCTATTATCACAACTGTTATTTTATCTTAAGTTTAAGCTTAAATCTCACTAAGATATTACAACAACAATGTAGTGAGCTTGATGATGAAGTTTGAGAGCTTTTGAATTCGACAGAGTTTGTGCAAGATTGATTCAGAGTTCGTAACGTAGCTTCTCATCAGAACTTCATATTTATAGGCACTTGAGAAGATGATCGTTGGGAGCATTTAATGTTTCATTATTTTGTCAACTATCTCGAGCCTTGTTTTCGCTGTGTCTACTGACGTTGCCTTTAATAGCTTCTAACGTTCCTTTTGTCAGTCAGCGTAGCCTGCCAGTCTAGTACTTGCTTCTGATTTGATGTTTGTGTAAACAACGCTTGAATGTCATCAGAGTCAAACAGCTTGGTGCAGAGCATATTCTTGTCTTCTGACCTTGAAGTGCTTCTGAGCGTGATACCATGAGAACTTAAGTGCTTCTGCTTCTGATCTCAAGTTCTTCTGATGCTTCCATAGACCCATGTTCTGATTCTGCTTGACCATCTTCTAATGTCTTGCCAGACCATGTTCTGATGTTGCATGCTGAACCTTCTGAGTCAGTGCTTCTTGCGCTGATTTTGTGCATACTCTTTATATAATTCCTGAAATGGAAATTGAATAGTATTAGAGTACCACATTGTCTCATACAAAATTCATATGCTTGTTATCATCAAAACTAAGAATATTGATCAGAACAAATCTTGTTCTAACAAGAGGTTCCTGGAAAGGATAACAATTCGTCTTAGAGAAGACTACCTGAAAAGGTTCCTAGACAGGATCGTGCGATTTGTCTTAAAGAAGACTACCTGGAAAGGCTGGAAGATGTCTTAAAAAGACTACCTAGAGAGGTTCCTAGAAAGGATGATAATTCGTCTTAAGGAAAATTACCTGAAAAGGTTCCTAGAAAGGATTGTATGATTTGTCTTAAAGAAGACTACCTAAAAAGGTGTGGTGTAATGTATCAACCAATGTATGTAATGCATGATTTATATGTATTTGAATGATGCTCCAATGATAGGTTGTTGATAACCAAAGTGTATATAGCTCGCTGGAGTTGTAGGTTTGTTTGATAAGGTGGGGTGTGATGCTAGCGCGACTTCCCAATCCCTATTTTTTTGAATTTTGAAGGTCGTGCTTAGGAGGAAGATTTGTTCGATGTTGTAAAGTGTGAGAACGCCTTTTCCTCATGTTGTGCGCCTTTCCTTAGTTTGGCTTTTTGAAATACTCCGCGCCTTTAACCTTGTGAGGTTCTCCACGTCCTTTAACCCTTGGAATTCGCACCTTTAACCTTTTAGAGGTTCTCCACCCCTTTAACCTTTTGAATTTTCTACCTTATGGATTTGATATCCAATGCCTCACTGTTTAGTGGAAAAAGATGCCTATGATCTCCAAGCCATGAAGGAAGTGCCCCGAGAAATAACCTTGTCATATGCTTCGACGTTTAGATTAAAGGGAATGCCCTTGATCTCCAGGATATGGAGGGCTATCCATAGTATTCTATCCTTTTGAATTTGAGTTCTTCCCATGTTTGACATGCCCCTGTTTGTTATTGATTCGAGGTGTGCCCCAAGTCGATTGAACCTTAGGAAGAATGCCCTAGTGAATAGGATGTTTGATTGCATGCCCCTGTGATCCTTGAAATTTTGCCCCTGTTTAGGAGAACCCTCTGGATATGGTTCCCCCATGCAAAGGTCTTTATTAGAAGTGGTCACCCTAGATTAACCAATTTCGAAATTTCCTTGATGCTAAGTGTATATTCGTAGATGACGTTGTACCCTTTGGGAAGTAACTCCGATGCAATGTGGATACAAGTATTGAAATTGAAGTCCGTTATGAATTAGGACTGGATGATTAGAAAAGAATGCTTGAAGAAGCGCAGCGGTTAGGAACGGTTTTAACAAACTTGGGAGTCAGTATAATAAAATCCTGCTTGATATGCTTTCGTAGTTAACCTTGCCTCAATTAGGACTTTTGAATGTTGTAATTTGGCCTGGTTTATGGTTTTAAGAAACAACAGATACAAGGCTCAAAATTTATTTACCCCTCCCCTTCCTTCATGATGTTCCCCAAATCCTAAAATTCGTCTAATTCAATGGATGTGCTTTGTATGTAAGAGAATCGTTTTAGTTTCGATGTTGAGCAGAAGCTTCAGTAGAGACGTAAGCACCGATGAAAATTGTTGTAAAGATCCAAGCATTGATGTGAAGCTTTGATGGTTTAGCAGTCACAAGATTATCCTTCTTATTTCGCCTTTGTTTTGTTTTTATCCCTTATTTTTGCATGAACCAATTCCTTTGAATTTGATCCATCGGGATGCCCTAATTTTTGCCTAAGTCATTTTGTTTTCCATTTTGACTTAGCGGGCGCTTTTCTCCTTTTTTTGTTTTGAATACCCCTTTGGAAATATTGATCCTTGAATGTTGTGACTGCCATGTTGACTTTGATTTGTAAGCTTCGAATTTGATACGTCCTTGATCTTGAATGATGTATTGAGGAAGAAGATTGTTGTGAATGTTATCTCTATTGCTCCCTCATTCTTGAATGAACGCAAGGAAGAAGACATGCTTGAACCTTTGCTTTGCTTGATCCTTATGCTTGAACCTTTGCTTGGATCGACTGATTCTCTTGACAACCAAAATACACCATTGAATTAACCGAAATCTACCCTGCCCCTGGTTGAAATCAAGGTTTATTTGTAAAGTAGAAACAAACTCCAACTCCTGGCTCGAGGGGGTGACGAGGGATTAACATCCTAATATCTCCACTGTTTAGGAATCGAAATAATGCCTGTACATCGTCGGCTCGGTCTTACCTTGAAAGCATACGTTTAGCGAGATTTAGTTATTTGTATTCGTCATTCTCCCTTAAGTCTGTTAGTAATCCTAAATTTGAGATTGAAAATAGAATAGAAGTGTGAGAGTGAAAAGTCGTAGTAGTGAGCGAATGAATTGACTCCAAAACCTGCATGGTCATCCCATTAGAATTTCTAATTCGAAGGTACAACTTTTATCCTGAGTACACTTAGTGACCGTAGGGGTTGAAATTCTTAGAATGACAAAACCTATTGATCCTAGGGACAATCTCCTTTGTAAATCCATTGACCTTATTTTACTCCTTAGTTCTTAGACTTGTAGAAGTAAAGGGTAACCTTGAATTCTCCTTGGGCACGTCAAATTTGTCGGGAATAAATTGTTAGCGTTGGGTTTTCTTCGTTTCGGAACTTCATGAGTTTCCATAGACTGAACCTCTTTTGCTTTTCCAGAGGATTGTATCACACCATTTGCAACCTCCAAAGTTTGTAGATTGGTAACGCAATCCTATGACCCTTTTGCCCCTTGGTGGGGAGCTGACATATGTCGCCTTCCCTCCATCGTAATTATGCCTCTTTAGTCGGGGTATTGCCCCAGTTGGACTGACCATTGCCCTCCAGTTATCGTAGAGCGTCCTTGTAAGCTTTGCTATGTTCATAGATGAACCCCTTAATGACTAGGTACATCTTGAGTGTATCTATGAGGGAACTTCTTTGTTGAACTAATCCTTGCTCAACCATAACCTTGGTTATATTCATGATCCTGTTACGACAAGGCATCGACATGCGACTGGCATGGTGAAAGACATCCTATTTTCCTTAGTAAGACTAAGATCATTCTCAATAGTTTATCCTCCTTTCTCCACAGTTTATGATCCTTTGGATTTTTCTTTGCGAGTCTCGGGAAATCGGCTAGGACGGTAAGTATGGATGCGGGCGAAGATAGAAATGAAAAATGTAAATGTATGAATGCATGAAAATGCAAATGCATGCGTATGCGAAAGACTCCTTTATTTTTGTATTATAACTCCTTGTATGCAATGCAGATGTGGGACATATAATCCTAGGGATAGCCTTAGAGGCGACATTAGATCCTAGTGGAATCCTTGCAAGATAGATTTCATGACACGCCAATGGAAATCCCTTAGATTTGGAAGTATGCAGAAGGTAGCAGCTGGTGACCGTTCAAGACAGTTACCAAATCTCATGGCCATCGAGAGGCCGTTCGACGTGTACCGATGAAGTTGTCCCTCGTGGGAAGGTTCTCTATGCAGAACACAACCTATCTAAGGAAGATATCAGACGAAGTGGAATCCCTATAGGCTAGGGATTGAAGATGCATAAATGGAAATCCAAACCCTACAAGTTAGAGGGTGCGCGGGAATAAGCACGGGGTGACTGTTCAAGACAGTCACTAGATCTCATGGCCATCGTGAAGCCAATCTACGTGCGTTAATGGGGACGTCCTTCAAGGGAAGGACGAAGTCATTGTAAAAACACATGGACATAAAAGAAAATCCCTACAAGTTAGGGAGTGCGTAGAAGCAAGCACGGGATGACCGTTCAAGACAGTCACTAAATCTCATGGCCATCGAGAGGCCAATTGACGTATGCTAACAAAGATGTTCTTTGTACGAAGGATGCGATTTTAGAAATAGAATCCCTACAGGCTAGGGAATGCATAGATGTAAGCACATGGTGACTGTTCATGATAGTCACTAGGTCTCATGGCCATCGAGAGGCCAATTGACGTGCGTAAACGAAGATGTCCTTCGTGGGAAGGACACGTAGTTGTAAAAATACAAGATATAAAAAGAAAATCCCTACAGGCTAGGGAGTGCATAGATGCAGGCGCGAGGTGACTGTTCGAGACAGTCATTAGGTCGCATGGCCATCGAGAGGCCAATTGACGTGCATAAATGGAGGTGTCCTTCGTGGGAAGGATATGGTCCTGGAAATAGAGTCCCTGCAGGCCAGGGAACACGTAAGAATACCTGCAAAAATTAAAACGCAAGACATTCGCGGTATATAAATTGCAAACATATAATAAGCACATAAGCACATAAGCCCTAGGTTCATAGGTTCGACGTAACGGCTTAGGGTGCCTACCCTTCCCATTGGTATGTTCTAGAAGGTCTCATGGGGTCGTTCGTAGCCTGCGAGACTTTTTGTCTCTTTGGATTTTAGAACAACTCATTTATCCATGAGGTTCGAGTTCTAGGGGTAGGTTCCTAGAGAGATCAGCTAAATACCAAGTCCTGCCCTCAACAAAGTCAAGCTTCGTATCAGACGTTTCCGGATATTCAACCAACTCTGAGTGGAATTATAATAAGACTCGTAGGCGATGTAATTCCCCTCTGGTCTTAAATATAATTCCTACGCTTAGGTTTTAAGAACAATTTATATACAACCCAAACCGTTTACCAAAAACCTAAACCCTCTCAAGCCTTAGGAGCATAATAATTCACCATTATAGTTATCCCCAGCAGAGTCGCCAGCTGTAGCAACCTGCCCTAAAAATAAAGACTTTTAGAGTCGCCACCTATTCTACCAGGGCGAATAGGAAACCCTACGCAGTTAAGAGATCGGGGTAAGATTATTATAATCAGGTCAAGGGAAGGTGTTAGGCACCCTCAACCCTTTCCTAAGGTTTTATTGAATATAAGGTTTATGGCTAAATTTATTAAGGTTAATAGCTAAGGAAATGAAAAGGGTGAACGGTAAGATTCGAACCTGATTAGGATTTTGGGGAAGGGGACTCGCCTTGTTGCCAAGTGCCTACGTATCTCCTTAAGGAGAATCAAAGTCAACGTAGTTCGGGCACAGGGTTGTACGCCTCAGGATTTGATATGAAGGTGTTTGAAGGTATTTTGAGTTACCTATCGTGGTTCTTGAAATGCGAAGTTCGCAAGGTATTTTGAATTATCTTATCGTAGTTGTTTTGAAAATCGTAGCATTGAAGAGATGAAAATCCGTAGTTTGGAGGAGTGTTTTAGGATTTGGGCGTACAACCCTGTTTTAATATGTTACCGTTAGTTGCGATGATCAATAGGTTTGATCACCATAGTTAACGGATTGAAGGAAGGATTGCTAACCATTCTAATAGATAGATTCGACTATCACGAATAGCAAATGAATGTGTTTTTTATAATTTAAATTATTTATCGTTATCCCTCATAATCAATAGGTTTGATTATTACACGATAACAAATTTCATTATTGTATTCGATTGTTTTATTTCTCGCCAATGCGACTAATAGATTTAGTCGGATCAAAGAGAAAATTGATTAAGGATAACTAATGGGATTCGGGCAATCCCTAATACTTTGATAGCCTTTCTAGGGTTTTTTGTGATTTTATAAGTTACAACTAATTAAATAAATTAAATCGATATAATCGAAATAGTCGGGGAAAATCCTAAGCCTAATCCTAATTTATTCTAATCCTAATTCTAATTAAATAAGAAAATTAAATTATATATATACTAAAAAAAACATATTAAGATAATTAAACAATTATATAAATAAGATATAAATAAAAAAATAAAAGAAACCTGGGCAGAAATCCTGAGTGAGAAACCCTTGGGGTCCGTGGTAAAGCTCCAGCCTTTTGTCCGTTAGATCAGGGTTATGGGAGATCCCGTGGCTGATAATTGAGGGCGCATTGTGGCATTTCGTGGGGTGCACGCATAGGATCTGCAGATTGTTAGCAAGTAAAAATAACTTGTCTTTGATGGGGATCGAACCCCCATCTCTAGACTCACTAGTGCCACTTTTTATCATCCTTGCTGCAGTAGTTAGTCGTTTTATAATCATAAACCAATAGATAAATATTTAAACAATTTTTGAATGGACCATTTAAACGAGCTGGGCCCACACGCCCCTGAAGGAACCAATGGGATGCTGAGAGAAATGTATTGACTCGTTGACCCACAAATTAGAGATGGAGAGAGGCTATACCAAATTTGACGGACCAATAGGAGGTCCTGATGGAGCCACGCGTGCCTGAATGGATCCCTGCATTTTCCGATCCACCGCCCGCGGCTGCCTCCACCTTCGTCTCCGGAGGCCACCTTTGGCCAAGCACCTGCAAATCGAGCCTAACAGAAGACAAACAATGGTAACTCACTTTCTGCACGTCAGAGCTTCAATGTAATGATTCAAAACTTCCTTAAACTATATCAAGAGTCTAAATATATGGTTAGATTGAGTTAAAACGTGTTAATATACAGAATACGAAAAAAACAAAACGTGAGTGAAGATGATGAGCATATGATCCGTGTTCATGGTGTCATAAGCCCTGGCTCTCGATTCAATCCTGCCTTTTAATACCTTAGGAGTAAATTGAGACGACTGGAATGGACTGAAACTCACCGAGAAGGATTCCCACTCATGCCCTAGTTTGATGTAATTTTCCCATCTTGAATCCTATGCCTCCTCCTTTCCTTTTTCGTCCCCAAAAAACCTCCCCTTGGCTGCAACAATATAAGCTATATATATGATAGAATTTAGGGTTAAGTCTTGGGAAAAAATCATGAGAAAATTGATTGGAAAATTTGCATAAAAACTTTCTATCTTTGGTTCTATCATATCTCTTTCTCTCTCCACGAAATTCCCTTGATTTATTCTCAAAATATTCCTCCAAATTGGATAGTAACAAGATCTCATTCCAATCTTTAATTATTTTCATAATTTATTTAGTTTATATTGATTTTTATGAATAAAAATCCAATATAAAAAATAAATAAGTAAAAAAAATAAGAATAGAATTATGGGCTCATAGGCCCATTAGTCAAAATAAGTGATTTTGCTCATTAACTTTTGTGTATTTCCCCAAAATTGTCCAACTTCATCAATACATAACTCTCTCCATTTCTATGATATGGGAGTGTTCTAGGAATTTTTGGATAGCTCAAAGGGTCCTCTAAACACTCCTTTTGGTTTCATCTCGGTTGAAGTTTCCATGCTCAAGTTATGAGCTTTGACGCAAAAGGTGTTTTTTGTTGACTTTTTGGAGGATCTATAATCTCTTTGACCATATCTCTCAAATGAAGCATTTCTGGCCTTGTCTTGTGAGAGACAAAGTTGTAAAGAATCCAATTTCCTTCAAAATAGGCTCTGGTTGAGAAATTTTTGATACTCGGTGTGAAAGTTATGGCCAGTCAAAGTTGAGTTGACTTTCTCCTTAAAAAACCCTAATTTGAACCTTTTGACTTTGTTCATTTCTGAGTTTTTATTAATGGATCATGATCAACCTTTGATCAAATGATGGATATAACTTCAAATACTTGATTTTTACCAAAAGTCAGGAGTTTTGACTGTACTTTGACTGTAATTGACTTTTAGGTCAAACTAGTCGCCTGTGGGTCACCTGAGCCATTGAGTGAGCAATCCTTGGAATTGAAGCTTGACTTTTGACATGGAGATGTTTTGATACATATGTGACACCTTGAGATCCATTTGAGGCCTCAAAGATTCAAAACCCTTTGATAAACTGCAAACCCTAATTTTGAGAGGCCCTCGATTAGGAGAATGTTGCTTGCATAAATCCTTGAACCTTGAGCCATTGAAGATGAATAGAGGAAGGCAAGTTTTGGTTGAGTGAGAAATCCTTGGAATTGAAGCTTGACTTTTGACATGGAGATGCTTTGATACATATGTGACACCTTGAGATCCATTTGAGGCCTCAGAGATTCAAAACCCTTTGATAAACTGCAAACCCTAATTTTGAGAGGCCCTCGATTAGGAGAATGTTGCTTGCATAAACCCTTGAACCTTGAGCCATTGAAGATGAATAGAGGAAGGCAAATTTTGGGGTATGACATAAGTCACAAACAATAGTAAAATCTGTTTCATGTTGAAAGGGGACTGGAGTACTCTCGGATTGTTAGGGGAACCAGTATACATCATTGCGTTCTTTACTTTTCCGCATTTACCGCTTTCACAAATCATAACCAGAAAAGAAAGTAACACATTTCTAAACTCTTGCACCAAACCAGAAAAATAAGAACAACAAGTATTCAAAAACCGGATAAATATTCAAAGTCCTAATTCACCCCCCCCCCTTAGGCACACTCAATAAACTTACAATTGGTATCAGAGCAAGTTATAGGTAACCTGTTCCTAAAAGATCCTTATGGCTTCCGCAAATCAAGATCCGGTTTTTAGAGATGGTGGTAGCAACAACAAACCTCCATTGTTCTGTGGACAATACTTTGACTTTTGGATAATTCATATGAAGGCTCACTTAGAAGCATAAGGAGAAGAAGAATGGGAGGTTGTCCTAGAAGGTCCTCATGTTCCTACAACTGTTGTCGATGACGTTGCATCAGATAAACTTAAAGCCTCATGGAATAACGATGATAGGAGAAGAGTTCTTGCTGACAAAAGGGCTATCAATCTTGTTCAAGGAGCACTTAGTATGGACGAGTTCTTTCGTGTTTCGGCATGTACAACGACTAAACAAATATGGGATACGTTAGTAGAAACTCATGAAGGAACCGTTGAAGTTAAGAGATCTCGACTGAATACTTTAAGTCAAGAATATGAATTATTCAGAATGCAGCCCGGAGAATCCATCCTTGAATTACAAAAAAGTTTTGTTCATTTAATAAATCATTTAAGTGCTCTTGGAAAGAAAGTCTCTACCGAGGAAAAAATCTAAAGGTGCTTAGATCTTTAACCAGAGAATGGCAACCGAAAGTAACGGCAATATCCGAGAAGAAGAATATATCTAGAATGACTTTGGCAACATTGTTCGGTAAACTTCAAGAATATGAAACGGAACTTAGAAGATTGGAGAAGCATGAAATTCAAGTAAAAGATTCAAAAGACATTGTCTTAGAAACAAAAGTCAAACATCATGATAGCAATCAAGAGGATTAATCCACTAGTCAAGAAGATAATGAGTTTATCAAAAAGTTTGAAAAATTTCTAAGAAAATAAAGGAAAAAGGAGATCATTAAAGGGGAAGCACCAACAAGGAAAGTTAAATGCTTTGAATGTGGAGAAAAAGGACATGTCAAAAGTGAATGCCCTACACTTGAAAAAGAAGAATAAATACTTCAAGAGAAAGAAGGACAAAAGGCCAAATAAAGCATATGTAGCATGGGATGACAATGAAGTAAGTTCGTCTTCCGATTCCAAAAGCAAAGAATGTGCAAATCTAGCATTCATGGCTTTGCACCATTCCGATGAGGAAACGATGAGGTTAGTAATGAATTTTCCATTTATGATAATGATGTACAAGGTGCCATAAATGAACTCTTGAATGAATGTAAAATGTTATATAGAACCATATTAACACAAGAGAAACAAATCAAGTCTCTTGAAGAGAAAATTGATACTATGCAAAAAGATTTCGAGGTTGAAAAGAAACAATATGTTGATAAAGAAATACAAAAGTCTACATGTAATAATTGTGAATCACTTTCCTTTCAAATTGTCCAATTAAAGAGAGTCCTTGAAAGATATGAAAAAGGACAAATTGGTTTAGAGGGTGTTCTTAGTCAACAGAGATATTCTAATGATAAAATTGGGCTTGGTTATTCAAAGTTCTCAAAACCAAGTTCTAACAAAACTGTTTTTGATAAAGATAGTGACCAAACATCCCAAGAGAAAGTTAACAAGCCTAAAGTGGTTCACTACTGATCGTACCTGATCAGAAGAATCGTCAAGGCAGCGGAATCTGGCTTGGAGAGCAAGATGGGGGGGTACCTGCAAGGTTCTCCGATGCTTAAGTTAGTAGCTATCAGAGAATGAGGGTTGAGAGTGAAGAATAGAATACCTGACCCTCTGGTGAAAGAGGATATTTATAGCCCCCAGTGTTGGGCCAAGGTTTCCTAATTGGGCCAAATCCAATTGGAGGCCCACGTGCTAGGAAACTGCCAGAACGTCCTTGTGCTAGGGCTGAGTCAGCAGGTGACCCACGTTCTGGATGAGCATAGCATAGGGTTAGGAGATGGTTGACCGAATCCCCCGCTGCGTGACGCGTGGTCTTCGCGCGTGGATAACTCTTGACGGTTATCCAGTAAATGGGCCCAATGACTTGGGCCTGCTCGGCTAGTGAGAAGAGCTGGGCCTGCTCGGCCTAGGCCAGAACAGGAGCCCCCCAAGTCATTAGTCTTGTGAGAGTGATGACTTTAGCCAAGAGGCTGGCCGAGCAAGAGTACGAATGTTGGTCGTCAACTGGGATCTCGTCGTACGATTAAGTATGCATGGAGAGAGGTTGCTGCTGGGTATAAGAGCCAAGGGTGGTCGGGTGGTGTCCTCGAAGACCAATCGAGGAGACGGCTGTCCCTTGGTTTCCTCTTGATACGTTTTGGTTGCTTCTTGTCAGTGTGGCTGACAGGTGGCAGTTGTGGAGACTGTCATCATTGCAGCGCCGTTTTTAGGCATAAATGCAGACTGCGCCGCTTGGGTTTTCAAATTTGTTTCGTGACGTGGCATCTTTTCGTGGATGGAACTGCCTTGGGGGTGTAATCAATGATGGCGTCTCCTAGGCTGCCTAGACTATCATGACACCCTTTGGCCTCCTTTCCCTATATAAGGAGCGAGAAGACCATTCATTCGTCACTTAACATTTTGCAAACTTACAAGACTCGCTCACAGCTCTCTTCTTCGTCTCGCACATCTTTCCTCTGCTTCTTCAAGTAAGTTCCTCGTCTTCTTCTTGCTTTTATTTATGTTTTATGTTTTAGCTTCGAGTGCGGCGGGCAGGATTGATGAGTGTGTCGAGCAAGGTTCATGAGTTTGCCGAGTAGTCATAGGAGATCGTTATTTCTTTCATGCGTTTGCCGAGTGAGATTTGAGTGAGCGGGGAAGGAATAGTTAAATTAGACGTCCAGGCTTTAGATTTAATAAAGAATAGTTTGAATGAGACGAGCGAAGGAGATTGCATGCCTCAGTTAGGGTATGAGTTTGCCGGAGAGCTAGATGCACCTGCCGTCCATCGCTGTACGTGGCGACTTTACTTTGCGGGTGCTTCTAATTTGGTTCGTCGGTATCCGATGGGAGGTGGAATTCTTTCCTCGTCTCTTTTCCTCGCCCTTTCACTTGACTTGCGGTGGAAGGGTGGATTTGACCAGTCGAATTCACTGTTTCCTCTGCTTTTCAGGTAAATGGCCGACGAGAACAAAGACGATGTCGTCTTCGACATATCAGAAGGGGATGAAGCTGTTGGTTGCTCGCAGGACGAGGGTGTTCCCGTCGTCGAGACTTCCCCGAGGAAACTTGAGGAATGGGTGGCCGTGTCTCCGAGGACGATTGCGTCGCGCTTCTCGACGCGTCCTAAGGAAGCCTTTAACGTCATCGAGGACCTTGACCAGGACGAGGAGCCTTCTTGGGCCGCCTTTGTGCCTAAATCTCATCAGAGGATCTTCTCGCAATTCCCCGGTCCTCGTTTCGCAATGTATGAATTCGTCTTTAAGGAGGCTGGTCTCCGGCTTCCCTTCACTCATTTGCAACGGAGAGAGTATCTTCAGTTGGTTGCGCTTGTGCTCGTCTCAGCTTCATCCCAACGCTTTAGCATTCTTAAGAGCCTTCGAAGTCGTATGTGGGTACTTGGAGGTCGAAGCGACTCTGCCTCTTTTCTTCAGAGTGTTTCATTTGCAGAGGTTGCGCGATCCGGACGGCAAGTGGAGTTGGGTGTCCTTTAAACAGCCGAAGAAGCTGTTCGCCATTTATCAGGACTCTATCAAGCATTTCAAGAGTCGGTATTTTATAATTAAGCCGCTCACTCCTGAGGCCGAGAACCATTTGTTCGAGGAACGCGAGTATATTGAGGATGGGGTGAGGAGAGTGGGCCCATCTGCCCGGTTCCCGTTGGAGTGGCAGCCTGACCACTTCGAGCATGGGACCGACTATTACATCTTCCGGGACGAGGATCTCAATGAGCGCGATACGGGGGGGTATCAGCGGCTCGCTTCTTTCGTGGACGGGTTTAGACCGGCAGTATGTACATATCCCAACGGGGATCCCTTATTCGAGGAAGATGGAGGTCCCATGCTGGAGCCTCGGCATATCAACACAAAAGCCATCCTCGAGTGTGGGAGTTACGGGGATGCGATAATTTTGTTAGGTGAGATAACTATTTCTTGTTCGAACAATATCCTTTCGGTTCTAACTCTTTATTTTGCAGGAAAAATGGCCGACCTGCATGACAAAGTTGTGAAGATGAGGGCAAAGAACAAGGGTCCCGTCATGCTGACCGTGAAGCGATCGCGGGTCGAGGAGGTCAAGGCGGCTGCTGCTGGTGCGCCTGATGGCGGCTCCCCTTCGTCGGTTGGGACGAATTTGGGGGGTTCTCCGGCCGGGAAAAAACAAAGGAACGAGGGGACCCCCGAACTTCGCCCCCTTATCAATGACAACCCTTCCGAGGATGACATAGTGCTGCCCTCATGTACTCTGCACAGGGGGATCTTCTCGAAGAGAAATGTGCTGCTAGAGCGCGAGGAGGTGAGGCATATAGTCAGGCGTGATCGGGTGGCTCGGGATAAGGACCTGTCTGAGGATCTTGAAGGGATGATGAGGGTGGCCGCCCTGGCCTTGGCCCTCAATGCCCAAAGGGTATGCCCTCAGAAGGACTATGATGCTCTGCAGACCATATATGATGAGCTAGAGCACGAGTTTGAACAGTACAAGGATAAGTATGAGGTTCAGAGCGGCATTGTTGAAGACCTCTGCAAAGAGCGGAACAAGGTCAGGGCTTTGGAGGCCGAGGGAGAAAGGCTCCGTGAGCGAATTGCTGAGTTAGAGAGGTCTCATCTCCCTGCTGCCGAGGAAGATGAAGACGAGAAAGCCTTGGTGACCCGCTCCCAGCTTCTGGGCAAGGTGAGGGAGCTGGAGGTCGACTGTGTCGCTACCCTGGGGGTTGGATTTAAAGTCGCGGTGGATCAGCTGAAAGTCCTCAATCCGCGCTTGGTGACGAGGGGCATCGGTCCGTACAACAAGGTTGTGGACGGACGGATTGAGCCAAATCCCGAGTTCGAAGACTGGGAAGATGAGCAGGAGCCCCATGGTGAGGACAACGGTGCCGAGGAGGAGGATGGTGACGTCTAACCAGTTTCTTTTTGATAGTGGCCTGCGTGCCAATCGTTTTGTGGCCTGCGTGCCAATGTTTTGTGGCCTGCGTGCCAAAGTAGTCAGTTGGGCGATGCCCGGATAATTTTTGTAATATTTGGATATCTTCGGCCAATTTGGTCGGTTTTTAATATTGTTCTGCGTTTTATGCTCCAATGTTTATTTGTGCTTATCTGATTTTTATCGTCGAATATTTATGTTTGCGCTCGGCCGAGGTTTATAGCCCGGGCGTGTAGGGAACGGTCCGGGTGCGCAAAGTAGGTGTGCGCTATAAGCGAGCTCGAGGCCGCGGTCGGGGCCAGGTGCTCGCGGCGTGAATGATCCCATCGCGAGCTGGGGTTCTGCCTTGCAGGTACTTCCGCGGAGGGTCTGTGTGTAAGGCCCGCCGCGTAGTCGGCTTTGCCTCCTGACAGGGGTTATCCGACCGTAGCTGTCGTGGAGCGTACGCGCTTGTACCATGGCGCGAGTCCTTGCCCAGTCTTTCGTCGTGTTCGCTACGAGCGGCCGGGTAGCGTTAGGTTGTTTCTAACTGTAGTAGCGTCTGAGTTTTTAAGCGTTCCAAGGTCGAGCAAGTTTTTCGCCGAGAAGGTTTTCGAGGTAATATGCACCGTTTTCGGTTTTATCGTAGACTCGGTACGGACCTTCCCAGTTCGGGGCTAGTTTGCCCTCGCGCGAATCTTTCATGTTTCTGCGGAGAACCAAGTCTCCGATTTCGAATCCGCGTTTGATGACTTTAGTGCTATGGCGTAAGGCTATCTGTTGTTTCAGTTTCGCTTCTCGGAGGGAAGATCCTGTTCGGATTTCCTCGACCATGTCGAGCTCTTCTCTCATAGCTTCGTCATTGAGTTCCTCCTTGAGAGGTGACTCAGTCCGACGAGATGGTTCTCGGATCTCCACGGGGATTACGGCTTCGGTGCCATAGGTTAACTTGAACAGTGTTTCGCCTGTGGTCGAATGTGGGGTCGTCCTGTACGCCCAGAGGACGCTGTGTAGCTCTTCGACCCAAGCCTTTTTCGCCTCGCCCAACCTTCTCTTTAGTCCACAGAGAATGACCCGGTTGGCGGCTTCAGCTTGTCCGTTCGTTTGAGGATGTTCGACTAAAGTGAAGTGCTGTTTCGTCCCGAGTTTGGTTACGAACTCCTGGAAATTTTTGTCCGTGAACTGGGTGCCGTTATCGGTTATGATCGCCTGTGGCACCCCGAACCGAGCGAGTATGTTCCGCTTATAAAAGCGGAGTACGTTTTGGGACGTGATTTTGGCGAGCGCTTCAGCTTCTATCCATTTCGTGAAGTAATCCACAGCGACCACTAGGTATTTATTTTGGTAAGACCCGACCGGGAAAGGTCCGAGGAGGTCCATTCCCCATGTGGAGAAAGGCCAAGGCGAGGAGAGAGATTTGAGCTCGTTCGGGGGCGCCAGGTGCATGTCGGCGTGTCGCTGACATTTATCGCATTTCTGGACGTATTCTTTGGCATCTTGCTGCATGGTCGGCCAATAGTAGCCGGCTCTGAGGGCTTTCCTCTCCAGTGATCGTCCGCTGAGGTGTTGGCCGTTGATTCCTTCGTGAAGCTCTTGGAGTACCTCAAGTGCTTGCGAAGCGTCGATGCATTTAAGGAGAGGGATGGAGAAGCCTCGTCGGTATAGTTTGTTTTCGATGATAGTATACGAACAGGCTCGTCTTTTAATCGCTGAAGCTTTCTTCGCCTCAGCGGGAAGTTCGTCTTTCGTGAGGAAGTTATATACTGGGGTCATCCAGCAATGGTCGTCCCCGGTAGCGAATATTTGTAGAGCCCGTGCGTTTTCGCCTATGCTTGGCCTGGGTAGGATTTCCTGGATGACCGACTTGTTTCCTCCTTTCTTTCTTGTGCTCGCAAGTTTGGATAATATGTCGGCGCGCGAGTTGTGTTCTCGGGGGATATGCTCGACTTCTGCTTTGATGAATTTTTTCATCTTATCCTTGACGAGCGTGAGGTACTCGGCGAGTACGTCGTTTTTGGCTTGGTAATCGCCGCTGATGTGGGATGCGACGAGTTGGGAGTTTGTGTAGATCTTGACCTCTCGTGCGCCCACATCCTCGGCAAGTCTCAGGCCTGCAAGGAGGGCTTCGTACTCGGCCTGGTTGTTCGACGTGTTGAAAGATAGGACTAAAGATACTTCGATGATGAGTCCTTCGTCGTTTTCTAAGATAATTCCTGCCCCGCTTCCCGAATTGCTTGAGGCGCCATCTACGTAAATGGTCCATTTGTTCCTGGTCGGGTCCGGGGAGTCGGCTATCGAGGTCATCTCTGCTACGAAGTCTGCTAAGGCCTGAGCTTTTAATGCCTTCCTGCTTTCGTACTGTATGTCGAACTCCGATAGCTCGAGGGACCATCTCAGCATTCTGCCGGCCATATCTGGTCGGCTGAGGAGCTGCTTGATGGGTTGATCTGTTCGGACGAAGATGGTGTGGGCGAGGAAATAGTACCGCAGCCTTCTGGCCGCTATCACTAGGGCCATGGCGACTTTCTCGATCTGTTGGTATCGTACCTCGGGCCCTTGCTGGGCTTTGCTGGTGAAATATACGGGTTTTTGCCCGTTTTCGTTTTCTCGGATCAAAGCCGCGCTGACTGCTTCGTTTGAGACGGCTAAGTACAGATATAGAGGCTCGTTGTTATCGGGTCGAGAAACGACGGGCGGTTTGGAGAGCACTTGTTTGAGGTGTGAAAGTGCTCGCTCGCATTCTTCGGACCATTCAAAGGTCGCTTCTTTTCGTAGCAGTTTAAAGAAAGGGAGTGCGTGTTGGGCGGATTTCGCGACGAAACGCGATAGTGCGGTGAGCATCCCGCTCAAGACTTGGATGGATTTTTTATTGTTAGGAGTGGGGAGTTCAGAGAATGCTCGGCATTTATCTGGGTTGGCTTCTATTCCCCGTTCGGTCAAATAGAAACCGAGGAATTTGCCTGCTCAGACGCCGAAGGTGCACTTCTCCGGGTTGAAGCGCATCTTGCAGGATCTGGCCCGCTCAAACACCCGCTCGAGATGGGAGGTGTGGTCGGTGTCTTCTCGAGATTTGACGATCATGTCGTCCATATATACCTCGAGGGTGTCGCCGATCTCTCCTCGGAACACTTTGTTCATCATCCGTTGATACGTGGACCCAGCGTTTTTGAGGCCGAAGGGCATTACGTTGTAGTAATAGTTGCCCGACTCTGTCATAAACGCTGTGCACTGCTTGTCGCTCCTCGCCATGGGGATCTGGTTGTAACCTGAATAAGCATCCATAAAAGACAATAGTTTATAGCCGGCCGAGTTGTCGACCAGTCTATCAATGTTAGGTAAAGGATAGGCGTCTTTTGGACATGCCCGGTTAACATTGGTATAATCAACACACATTCTCCATTTTCCATTAGATTTCTTAACAAGTACAACGTTTGAGAGCCAAGTTGAATACTTGGCCTCGGAAATAAAATTTGCCTCTAGGAGGTCTTTTACAGCTTTCTCGGCAGCCTCCGCTTTCTCGGGAGACTGCCGACGCCTACGTTGAACTACGGCCTTCGCGGCTGGATCGATGGAGAAGTGGTGGCAGGCGACCTCGGGGTCGAGTCCGGGCATTTCTGCGGCGCTCCAGGCGAACAAGTCTGCATTGGCTCGAAGGCAGGCCACGAGCTGCTTCCTTGGTAGATCTGGGATGCCCTTGCCGATCTTTACCGCTTTGTCGGGGTTGTCGCCCAATGGGACCAGCTCGAAATCTCCGTCGGGGATAGGTCGGACGGGATGAGGTGCCTTTGATCGCGTTTCTTCCCCGATCTTCAGTTCTTCTTCTGTAAACCGTGCATCAAGGTCGACTGAGCTGACGTTGGTTGTCTGATGCTGGTCTTCTCGAGGATGTTTGTCTTCGGCTCTTGGCTTTTTGTTGGAGCTGGTCGGAGGGGCGATCAGTTCTAGTCCCTTGACGGAGGCGTCGAAGATTCTCCTGGAAGCTTCGATATCGGCGTTGATGGTGGCCACTCGTCCTGTCCTCGTGTAAAACTTCATCTTTAGGTGGACAGTGGAGGGTATGGCGGTTAGCTCGGCTAGAGTAGGGCGTCCGATAATGCAATTGTACAGGGTTTTGCAGTCGATCACCAAGAATCTGGTTTTGACTTGCCTGGAGGCTTCCCCTTCTCCGAAGGTGACAATCAGCTCGACGTAACCCCATGGTTTGGTGGTAGCTCCGTTGAAACCTTGGAGGTCCGAACCCACATAGGGAGTGAGGTGTGAGTCGTCCAGCTGGAGTGTCTGGAAGAGGTGGGAATACATGATGTCGACCGAGCTGCCTTCGTCGACCAGGACCCGTCGGACGTCGAAATTCGCCATTCTAGCTCGGACGAGCAGGGGAATTGTGGCGTTTGGAGCTCCGCCGGGCAGTTCTTCCAGGTAGAAAGTGATTGGTTCTGACTTTCCCCGGAACTTCCGCAGCGTAGGGCCGAGGTCCGCGTTGGCGCTGAGCAACTCATCGAACTTTCTCTTGACTGAACTGATGGTGAGGGAGCCTGGATCCCCGCCGTTGGAGACGACCATGGTGAATGGGAAATTTTCCCATTTGCTGAGTGCGGTAAGGATCCCGACTGATGGCATGAAATCCTCTGGGCGAGTGACGGACAAAGCTACTTGTAGGGGCCTGTTATCCGGCGAATTCCCTTCGTCAGAGTTTCTGTGGTCGTCCCTTCGGGAAGGTTCCCCTTTCTTTGTGTATCTCGAAAGGCGACCCTCCTTGATCAGTGTTTCAATGGCATATTTGAGATGGATGCATTCCTCGGTCAGATGGTCGTGACTTTTATGGTATTTGCAGTACTTTTATTTGTCAGTTCCTGGCCTTGCGGGGTTCAACTTCGGGGGTCTGATGTTTGATTTCTTGAAGTCGGTGTTTTGGCATTCGGCCAGGATCCTCTCTCGCGAGGTGTTCAGAGGGGTGTAGTCGTTGAAGCGACCAGATGGTCCTCGGCGCTCTTTGATGTCGAGAGATCTGTCGTCTTTCCTTTTTTCATGCCCTCGCTTCGAGCCTGGGTGCTCATAGTTTGAACTGCGAGCGGCGTCACTGCCTCGCGAGGCTTTGATGGCAGCAGCCTCTCCTTCCTCGAACGCGATGAAAGCTTGAGCTTTGCGAAGGAGGGCGTTCATGGAGTGAACCTTCTCAATCTTGATGGCCTTCTTAAAGTCACTGCCGGGGAGAAGTCCTCGTTCTAAGAGGTATCTCTTCATGTAGTCTTCTGTTTGTACTTGGACGACCTCCTTGTTGAACCTGTCGAGGTAATCCCGAAGAGGTTCGTTGGGCCCTTGTATCACGGCCTCGAGATTGGCCTCTGATTTCGGTTGTCGTCGGGAGGTTGTGAAATGGCTCAAGAAGAGTTCCTTGAGGTCGGTCCAGGAATGGATGGAGTTGGGACGGAGGTTTCTGTACCACGTCATTGCTCCCTTCCTGAGGGTGGTCGGGAAGATGCGGCACTTGATAGAGCCCTTGACGACGTGGTAGTCCATGACCGCTTTGATGCTCCGAATATGGTCGTCGGGGTCAGTGGTTCCATCATATTGGTCCAACGCCGGGGGTTTTTCCATCCCTCGAGGGAGGCGGGCTCTTCGGATGTTCTCGGATAAAGGGCTGCGGAAGTCCTCTTCGTCGCTCGGTCTTGGTGAAGTTGAATGTCTGCCTCGCCGGGGTCTTCCCTGGTCATTGCTGGGGCTGACGCGATTGTCCCGAGGAGAAGGACACTCGCGGGGTTTCAGCACAGCCTTGGAAGGGCCCCGATGACCCTGCTCGGGGGAGAGGCTTCTTGCTTCAGTGGCCTCTGGTCTCTGATTCTTCCTGCTCTTTCTTGGTGGAGAGCAGGAATATGATCTCCGGCAGCGATGTCTTCTAGGTGGAGAGCGTGAAGAAGATGGGGAACGCCGACGGTGTCTCCTCGGAGGTGAGCGCGAAGAGGAATAGGAGCGCGACCGGTAATGTCTCCGCGGAGGGGAGCGGTGCCGTCGCTTCCTTTCCAGCTCGTGGATACGGTCGTCCTGAAGTCGGAGGAGGCTGTTCGTCTTTTGCAGTTCTTTGAGCAGGCGGACAGTGATGGGGTCAGTATCCTCGGGGATGTTGAGCGGTTCCTCCTCTTCTTCATGACGGGCTCTCTGCTTGTCGGAGGTGTGGGTGAATGAGGAAGCAGCGTGCCCGTCTCTGGCGTCAGTCTCATTCTCATTTTGGGGATGTTCAGGCCCATTGTGGGTTCGGGCCTGCTCGTCTTCCCCGTTCTGAACGTGTCCCTCGGGAGAGTTTTGTTTGACATTCTGAACCTGTTGGAGGCCCTGCAGCTGTTGGATGTTCTGGATCCGCTGCCTCCTAGGTTACGAGGTCTCATGTCTCGGCCTTCTCTGTCCGGCAAGAACATGTTGTGGTTCTTCTTGCCGACGACGATTCGTCACCTCGCGGGTGGAATCTTTGATCAGATGTTCCAGGAGGAAGGGATCGGAGTTTGGGATGTTGTTGTTGTTAGCCATGACGATCGTGAAAGGTTATGCTTTGATCTTTGTTAAAGAAGGGGGAGCAAGATTCCCACAGACGGCGCCACTGATCGTACCTGATCAGAAGAATTGTCAAGGCAGCGGAATCTGGCTTGGAGAGCAAGATGGGGGGGGGGGGTACCTGCAAGGTTCTCTGATGCTTAAGTTAGTAGCTATCAGAGAATGAGGGTTGAGAGTGAAGAATGGAATACCTGACCCTCTGGTGAAAGAGGGTATTTATAGCCCCCAGCGCTGGGCCAAGGTTTCCTAATTGGGCCAAATCCAATTGGAGGCCCACGTGCTAGGAAACTGCCAGAACGTCCTTGTGCTAGGGCTGAGTCAGCAGGTGACCCACGTTCTGGATGAGCATAGCGTAGGGTTCGGAGATGGTTGACCGAATCCCCCGCTGCGTGACGCGTGGTCTTCGCGCGTGGATAACTCTTGACGGTTATCCAGTAAATAGGCCCAATGACTTGGGCCTGCTCGGCTAGTGAGAAGAGCTGGGCCTGCTCGGCCCAGGCCAGAACAACTACCATCCTAAGAAAAGATTTCATAAAAGGAAACTTTATGTTCCTAGATATATAAGTAATTTTGTTCCTACATGTTTTTATTGTGGTATTGTTGGCCATACACCTAATGCTTGCTATGTTAGAAACTTTAGTGTGGCAAGTGGTCATTATGTGTGGGTTAAGAAAGGAACTAACTATGATGGACCGAAATCACATTTGGTACCAAATTAAACTTAATTTGTTTTGTAGGTTTGCTTGAGGACCACTTAAAATCTATGGTGTTTTTGATAAGTGGTGGTTCTAAGCATTTGATGGGAGATATAAACTAACTTTCAAATCTAGTTATAAAGTCCAAGGTTGATTTCACATATGGAGAACACCTTAAAGGAAGAATTCTTGGCATTGACAAAGTTGGAGCACTAACTTTCATATCCATTGAAGATAAACTTTATGTTGAAGGACTAAATCAAATTCTTCTAAAAAGCAAAAGTCAACTATGTGACAAAGGCTTCAAAATCATATTCACAAAAGATGAATGTTTTGATGAAGTCACTCATGAGGTAAAAAGGTTGTCAAACTCGTGAGTCTACTCAGACTCGTAAAGGGTTCGTAGACTCGACTCGCAGACTCAACTCGTAAACTCGTACGAGTCTATGGAAAATTAAAATTACTTTCAAAAACCTTTAAGTGACACATATATGACACACTCATATACTTTTAAACTTGTAAATCCCTCATATATGACACAAATATATATAACAGAACACATATTAACATTAAAACTTAAATGTCATACTTCATAACAAATTTGTTAGCAAAGAGAAATCGACAATAAAACTAAAAAAAATAGCAAAGTATATAGTTAAAGACTTAAAGTACTAAAATCCTATCAATTGGCTACTACATAAAGAAAAAAACACAAAACATATATGCTAATGGCTTTAAACATCGAAAGCTCTAGTAAAATTATCACCACCAATATCATCACCATCTTTTTCATCGGTATCTTGAGTATCATCATCAAACTCTACCCAAGAGGAAACATCTTAATCATTAGCCAATGTTAAATTTTTTGAAGTTCCACTTCCACCTAATTCAACATTTCCACCACCACCACTTCACAACATTAGTAACAACAACATCATCTTCCACAATATTATTAATAATATAATCATCTTGCTCAACATTAAATTCAATTTGCATATTTTCTTCATTAGGATCTTCAGTTATCCATTCATAATCTAAATGAATATATTCAAATGAAGAACAACACTTTTCACTTTTCCTTTTCTACTTTTCAATTTCAAATTGCACATTAAATAAACTAAATTATTTATTTATGCAACATATTTCTTCTCTTGGAATGAACTTGCAAAGCAAATAACAATTAAACTCAATGTTTCTAAAAAATAAAAATCAAATTCATAAACAAACAAATAATAATTCATTACCGTTTTAAAGGAACTCCAATTTCGTTCACAACCATATGAGTTGCAAGTTAAGCTTCGAACACGAATTGCAAACCTCTTTAATTTTGGAGTCATATCTCCATGGAAATACCATACAAGAGACTAGGAGAGAGACTTTCTAATTCTCGTACAAGCAAAACAACATAAGGGGTTTTTTAAAAAATAAAAGAAAATCTTTTGGGGAATTTGGACCTTTTTTGGTTAAAAAATCAAAATAAAAAAATACTGATAGACTCATAAACTCGTGGTAAACTCGCGAGTCCATACGATTTTGTGCGAGTCTACCCATGTCTACTCGATTCTATCAAAAAACGATTCTATGTGTGAGTCTACTCGTTTATGCTTCCTAGACTCGTAAACTCGTACGAGTTTACGAGCCTACCCGCGAGTTTGACAACCATTTACTCATAGGTAAAGAAGTAATATTTGTTCATATTTTATAATAATTTATAGTTTTCCCATCCTTTTTTATAATGACAAAGGGGGAGAAGTTATTTGTGTATATGTGTATGCTTGCTTGTCTCTAACATTTGCATCCACAAAGAAGTAAAATTCTCTATAAATCAAGGGAGAGCTTTGATCAAGGGGGAGTTATCAAAGTTAGGGGGGGCATTCACATAAGAACATTACAGTTCAAATCTCAAAGGTTGTCATCATCAAAAAGGGGGAGAATGTGAAGGCAAGCCTCTACAACACTATGTTTTGATGAAGACAACTATCATGAGTATACATCAATAAGGGATGAGCACAAAGATCAAATTAGCTATGGATCAAGATTGCAACCTTCATGGAGATTAGCTTTGATTGATTGATCTTCATGTCATAATGGTACAAGCTAAATCCTTTTACATTGATATTCCTTAGTGCTTAAAAATCATATAAACTTTCATGAATATGCATGTCCAAACTTATATATGCATGGCATAAGTTTCCATATACCAAAAACATGCATTTTCACTCCTTATTTTGAGGTAACCGGTTACCAACATTCATGTAACCGGATACTGAAACTATGAAAAGTATTCCCACTGGTTTTTGTATGGGTAACCGATTACCCTTGTTTCAGTAATCGGTTACTAAGTTAAAAATTTCAAAAATTGTGAACGATGGGAGTGGGTAACCGATTACCCTACTTTTGGTAACCGATTACCTACTGAACCAGTGCCTTGTTTCACTTTGCTTTATGTTCAAACGTAAATATCTTTTCAAACCTTAAACATTGCATTGTTTGATCATTTTATACTCTTTCTAAAGGATGTAAATACCTATGTAAATACCATAAACATCTTATTTAAATCTCACCTCTTTCATTACAATTTACCACCTTTTTGTCATACATTTTCATACAAGTGTTTCATACTTGAACTTTCATTGAAACTTTTTCTGCACATTGTTAGAAAATTTTCTCATTCATACATAAACACTTGAGCACTATTATATCATTGTAAATTGTCTTGCTTGAAAGAGAAGATCAATCCTAGTGATTGATATATGTTCATCAACATTTCTACTCAAATATATTTGGTTATTATTGACTTGCTATCCAGGATTGTTGGAAGCAAGGGTTTTTTATTAGTGAGAGGATTGATCTCATAATCAAGTTAGTAAATCCAATAGGATTGTTCTTGGTGGTTGAAATCTTGTTGTCCAGGATTGTTGGAAACAAGTGAGTCATTAAGGGAGGATTGTTCTCTTAATGTAGTTAGTGAAAATCCAAGAGGATTGTTCTTGGTGTTTGGTGTGTCTTGTGTAAGTCACAAACAATAGTAAAATCTCTTTCATATTGAAAGGGTGTAGCAACGTGCCCTAAATAATATAAATTTAGAGTCGCCACCTATTCTACCAGGGAGAATAGGAAACCCTACGCAATTAAGAGATTCGGAGTAAGTTATTATATTCGGGTCAAGGGAAGGTGTTAGGAACCCTTAACCCTATCCTAAGGTTTTGAGTTTAAGGCAAAGGTTCGTGGCTAAAGACGTTAAGGTTTAAGGTTTATAGCTAAGGACATGAATAGGGTGAAAAGTGAGATTTGAATGAATTGAGGTTTTGGGGAAGGGGACTCGCCTTGTTACCAAGTGCCTACGTACATACTTATGGAGGATCAGATTCTACGTAGTTCGGGGCAGGGTTGTACGCCTTAGATTAATATGAGGTTGTTTGAAGGTATTTTGAATTACCTTATCGTAGTTTTGAAAATCGATAGTTTGAAGATGAAAATGTGTTTTGAATGTGGCGTACAACCCTAATTATTGTATGTTCTATTAATCGCGATGATTAATAGATTTAATCACCATAATTAACAGATTTAATAGGAATTGCTAATTATTTTAATCGATTGATTCAATTATCACCGTTAGCAAATTGATGTATTTTAATTATTATTAATTATCGTTACTCCTCATAATCAATAGATTTGGTTAAAATAAATAACGAATTGATAAAAAATGCTAATCATCGTAACCAATAGAATTAGTTAAAACCCTTTAGCAAAATAAATGTATTTTAAATAAATTATTTGAATTGTTTCGTATAAGTTATTTTGAAGTTTAAATAAAATAATTTATATCATTAACTATCGCAATCGATTGGTTCGATTAAAACGGTTAACAAATAAGCTTTTAACAATAATTGAGTAGAGCATGTATTAATCTTATTATTATTATTTTTATTTAAATATGCTCCTCACCAACGCGATTAATAAATATAATCGAATCGAAGAAAAGTCATAAAAAAACAAAATTAGACCAAACTACATAATATTAACAAGTAAATTAATTTTATTTTTTGATTTCGCGGGGGGTGTATGTTGTATTGGATAAGAAAAATTGGAGGGTGTTAAAAGTATTGGGTTAGGCCCACTTGAGGTTGAAGTCCGTTAGATTAGGTGTGGTGCAGGCGCATGGCCTCGGGTATGCTTGCAGCGATCAGGACCGTTTATTCACATCAAACGGCCTGCATGTATAGTTAGTGAAATGTGCGTCGTCGTGATGAACCAATCACGTGGCCTGTTAGTGGCCACGTGTCACGCGAAGCTTAGAGAGAAAGAGGTGAGTCTCCATCCATTTTCCATTTTCCCCAAAAGTTCTTCCCCTTCCCCACTCGGTCTCTCTCTCATTCTCCTCACCCTCTCATCTTCTCTCACTCTCCATCCCTCTCATCTTTTTGTTATCTCCACCTTCTTGCATCCAAAACCCAGAAGACGCCACCAACCACCGTCCCTCCGCTATGAAACCCAGGAATCCGATGAAGATCCTATGATCTTCATCCCCCACAACCCCCAATCTCCGTACCCTCCAACCCAAAACCCAGATTTTAGCCTCATCCTTTAATCTCAACCTAGAACCCTAACCCTAACTTCATCCCAAGAACCCTAACCATAGTTATTAAGAACCCTAATGTCATACCCCAATTTTTGACCTAAGATACCACCTCATATCATTTGCATATGCATCATTTGCATCTCTAACAAATTGCATAGCTTGTGTTTGCTACTTGTGACTCAGTAGGATTTAATCAGGAAATCACTCATCAGTACAAGTAACAATCAATTAGGGTTTCGTTCCCCCTTCATCTCAAAAGAACTATCTTCATCAACAATCAACATTTGGTCCTCAAAGATTCATTTCAACAAGCTTAAAGGCACTGAACCAACCAAATTAGGGTTTTGACTGAAGACAGCATACTCTTGACTTTTGCTCAGGGTTTGACCTAATGACTTGGGACATGACCTCAAGACCCCAAGTATATCATTTTGACCTAATCCATTGACTCAAGACATCTCCTACACAAGGATTGATCAACAGTGAAATTTCAAATCATCAGACTAGGGTTTTGAACTATCAGGGACTGAAATCAGGGATCACATTTGGGAAACCCTAAAAATCCCCAGGAAGTCAATCAAAGATTTCAATCATCTTCAAATAATCCCTATGACAATATACAATGGAAATTGTATCTCAATTCAAGATCCACAGTCATCAATTTCATCAGGTCGACAATTAGGGTTTTTTGACCTAATTCACTGAACAACCGACTTTTTAATCAGGACATGATGCTACAACTTAAACCATGGCTCAAGGTCCTCCAAAAACTCAATATGATCCATTCATGCACTCATTCTTTGCAAGATAATTTCATGTTCGTGGATGTTTTCATTTTAAATGCGCCATTTGCCGATTGGTGTGATTTAAAAGAGACTTGCTTGGAATTTATTTCATGGTTTTTTGGTCCGTGGATTGCTCATGGTGAAGATTTGAATCATATGAATTATTTGATCATTCATGGGAATTTCATCAAAGTTGCAAAGAAAATGTCCATTGTTGGAAAATTACTTCAAAAATGATTCAAGATCATGAGTTCAAGGATTTTAATTCAAGATCATTTCAAATTCATGGTGCAAGAATATATTCCAAGACTTGAAATTCAAAACTTCATTACTTCAAGGATATTCCACCATTTCCTTTTGAAAAAGGATCATTCAAAGGAATTCAAGAATTGATTCAAGACATAGAAATTGCATTTGAAATTCATTCAAGAAATATTCAAGTTTCATACAATTTCATTCAAGGATTCTAAGAGAAATTCAAGCATTTACAAATGGAGTTCTTTACATGAAAAAGTTCCAATTTTCAAATGAATTACAAAAGGGACTTTATCCAAAATTCAAGAATTACATCATTTCAAAATTCCATTCATTTTCAATAATACAAAGTTCATACAATTTTAAAGTTGGAATGAATTGGAAATTACAAGGAAAATGATAACACGAAAACGTATCACATATTTGGCTTGATTTACATACATTATTTCCCTATTTTATCTTAATTATGTTGCTTTATGTTGGTATTATGCTGGTATTTTCATTGTTTTGGGTTTTATGTTCGTTTTGAGGACTATTTGTGAAAAGGAAAGAAATGGAGCTAAAATCACTACTATTTGTGCCTAAAAGATGAAAAATGGTGCTGAAATGAAAAGGGGGTGCAAACAAGGCTCAACCATGCTAAAGGAGACCCAAAGGCCCAAAGAGACAAAGTCAGCCCACGAAGTAATCAATTGTGCGTGGCCCAAATCACACAAGCAAGTGGAGACGCACGTCTCCAATGATCCATGCCACGTCACCAATGAGGAGACGCCCGTCTCCAGCTCCTCCTACATTTCCTCCACTTGAGACGCACGTCTCTGTCGCACGCTCGCGAAAAATGAACAGAGTCGCCACCAATATATTTATCCCATAAGGGAAAGGAATATCAGAAAACCTAACAAAGGGTAAGAACAAGGTCTTGCGACCAGAGAATCAAGGTACGGGAGTCGGTTACGCAAGGGGAAGGTGCTAGCACCCCTCATGCCCATCGTACTCGATGGTATCCACCTATGTTTGTTTCTATCTAAAGGGTGTGTACCTATGTCTATGTCTAAATGCGAAATGAATGCAAAATGTAGGGAAAATAAAGAATTATACTCGCACGGGCCCTACCCCGCTGCCTACGTATCCTTTTCAGGAATCAGAGTTACCGTAGCTCGGCTCACGATTTTCTATTTGTTTTGTGTTTTTTAGTTGGGCGGCGTTAACGTTCGCGCTCTTGCATAAGGGATCGCCTAGGATGCGTACGAGCGGAAATAACGGTGCCCTTAGGTGCCAACGAGGCAAAAGAAAAAGAAATGATTGGTTTGTGTCTTTTAGGGTAATTCCATGATGACGAGAACCCACTACAAGGTCTCGCATCACTTCTTTACTTTGTTTTTAATCTGACCATTTATTAGTGTTTTAAGTGTTTTTGGTTGGTGTTTTTTAAGGGGAATTTATTTGTGATTTAGATCATACTAAAAAAAGATTTTGTTTTTTTTAGTATTTAGAGAATGCACATCGAGGCCTACGCCACAATCGTTTCTCTAAATAACGGTTAAGAAATATATCGAGGCTTCACACCTCAATCATTTCTTCTCCGCTAAGTAAAGGAAATACAAAAAGGAATTATTTTGTGAGTATTTAGAGAATGCACATCGAGGCCTACACCACAATCGTTTCTCTACACAACGGTTAAGAAATACATCGAGGCTTCACACCCCAATCATTTCTTCTCCGCTAAGTAGGAAAGAACATACATCGGGGCCTACACCCCAATCATTTCTTTCCTACTATGAAATATAGTAACGGTATGATCTTCATCGATATTTATTAAGTATTTTAAAAGTTGGAAAGAAAAAGAAAATGAAAAGGGAACTATTTCTAAATTCTAGTCTAAATTGTCTATACAAGGGAATTAAAATGAAAAACTATACAATTTATTAATAGGAAAAAGCTCTACATGGAATAGGTAGAGGAAAATCAATATGCGACAAATAAAATTGAGAATTATAGCAAACGAATGATACTCACAAGCACACATACATCCATTAATTCTATACAAAAGATCGAGACTAAGAATTAATTCCTAAGTCTATTAGAGAATTATTTACAAAGAAGTGTTAATCAGAGAAAATTGAAACATATTGTGAAGAAAAAGATTTATTAAAAGGGTTAAAACAACTAAGAAAAATCAACAAAAATCATGACAATTATTTACACACCCTACAATACCTAAAAACAATTTTTATACATTTTTTTATGTGATTAAAAAAAGGGATTATGAGTTAAAAAGCTGAAAGAAAACAAAATTAAAATAAAATCTACAATCTAGACAGCAGGGGGGTGCATCAGTAGTTTTCTAATGAACTGAAATCAATTAACAGCAATTCTGGGCTTAAACAGGGGTGTGGGAATAGCAAGGGCGCTAAGGCCCAAACTATGTTACAAACGTGTACACCAGCAATGAAGGGGTGTGATCTGAAGGTGGGTGAGGGCCCAGCACACGTGAGGCCCAACGCTCACACTCCTCACCATTTTTATTTCATTTGTTATTTCATTTAGACAGCATATGCATTATTATTATATATGACATGAAGCGTAACGTGAATAAACATACACACATGCATCAACCGGTCAAGTGAATCTAAGTCACAAAAGACAAAAACGAATAGCTTGAGCCAACCATAGCGTGACAACACATCAACCCAATGATTTGAATAAAACAAAATAGCAGCAAAATGGGAACACAGTCCAATCTATACGCGCCACGTGTGCAAACGGTATCCAAACCGAAAGCGAACTCAGATGCCGGAGCTCCGCCTCCGGTCATCTTCCCCAGCCGTGTGTGTCGCCGGTGAATAGAAAAAGTGCCCAGAAAATAAAGAAATCACCATGATTCAACTCGGAATTCCACACTGAGTCCGAATCCGAGCCTAGTTTTTATTAATTCTCCCTCTAAAACGCTAACCGGAGACGTTTCCAAAACCCTAATCTTCGACACAAACAGTTATAACTCATGCTACTACTAACAAACACGCAGATCCAACTACTAAGCTCAAGAATAAGGTCTATATCCAGAGAAATCACCTTTCCACGTCATGATATCACAAGTTCAGATCCATACACATAACGCCATACGATATCTTATGCATATGTCATTAGCATGTTTGAAAGTTTAGAGCCCTTACCTGCTCAGAATCTCGGATCTCTAAGGCGAAGAGGAAAGCCTATGGCTCCAAGCTCCAAGTTGATGAGAGAGTTCGTGCTTGATGTAGATCCTCGCCGTGAATCTTTTACCAAGAAATGAATTCAGTTTCGTTTGAAGCTTGTGCTAGATCTTGATGGAGGTAGCATGTAGCGTATTGTACCGATCCGGCTCTTTGTGAAGGAGGTGACGACAACGGTGGTGCTGTGACAGTGATAGAAGGAAGGTTCAGAGATAGTTGATGAATCGTGGAGGTGGCTGCGGCGGAGTTTGTTGCTACGGTGGTGGTGATTAGGAGTTTTGTTGCTATGGTGGTGGTGGTTAAGAGTTTGTTACCATGTGTAACAAACTTTTCAGAGAAGAAAAGAGTGGAGAGCGATGAGAGAATGAAGAGGAGAAAGAGAAAATGAGAATGTGGAGAAATTTTTGGAAAAGTGAAACGTGTTGTTGTGATTTTGTGTAGGTTCTTGCTTTTATAGTGTGAGTCCATGTGTTGTATGGTGAGGGTGAGTGTAGCATAGCATGGTTGAATGGAGTATTGTGGAGTAGCGTGTAGCTTCATGTATGGTGGCTGCAAACTTCCATTGCTGGATGCAATGCCGGTGCCGTATTGGAGGCCATGTAGCCTACTTTGCATACTTAGAACTTTCTCCATGGGCCATCAATCTACTCAAGTTTGGGATCAATGTAAAGGGGTAACTTGGTAGAGCAAGCTTCATGTTGAAACTGTTGCAAGACAAAAGTTACAAACCCTTCAAAAGTATGCTATAATGTGATGACACACAATTAACATGGGGCTTGCGCGCTTGACTCGACCTGGCCCCTTATCTATGGTAGATACACAATTCTCCCAGGGCATGACTTTAGGCCTTCATATCTTGATCAATATGTATCCAAAATTAGTGAGATTGGGTCCAATGGGTAAGGGACATGGCAGAGAACACCTTAAGATCATACTTGTTCAATGTGGAAACTTGTGGAGGGAGAAAAGCGCGTTTGAATTTAGCCCACCAAGTGTTTGTGGAAATGCCAGGTCGTGACCTGGATTTTGGGCCTGCCTGGTGCTGCATCCTGGCTAGTGTGAGGGTGCTACTTTGGAAGCTTGCCTCTCACTCAATACTTGTTCAATTGACTCAATTCTTGTTTCAATGGATAGAGGAGATGGCAAGGAAGAGATGCATACCTAGTTTGCATTCATGGCACTTTTGTAGGGCTCTAAAACTGGCTCGAGATTTAGCATGCCATGCGTTTGTGAAAAAGCCAGGTCATGACCTGACTTGTGACCTGGAATATGACTTGGTTCAAATGAGTTTCCAGCAACTTCACACCACTTTAACTCTTCATACAAGCTTCAAAATGAAAAAGTGTCCAACTACAAAGTTGTTCTCCTCCATGAGAGAAACAACTTTGATGTTGGAAATTTCTCCAAAAAACGCCATTTGCCACGTGTAAATCAGGGCTGAAGTGGACTGCTCATCCAGATTTAAAACCTTCAAAAATTTTCTAAGTGTCAAAACCTTCCACTTTTGTCATTTTTCTATTTTTGGCAACTTTTTGTCAAACTCCCGATTTTATCCATTCTTCGACTTTTCTTGATTAATTTTCCACCAAAAGTCGATATTTGAATAATTTTCCCGATTTTGACCCGAAAGTCAACCGTCCCGATTTTTCCGACTACTGATGAAATTCCCGATTAAACCTCTTCCAATCGAATCCAGTCAAACAGACACCTCCACAAGGTCAGCATGAGAAGTTTTCCACACATAGGAGCCATTCCCGATTAAATGTTGACCAGAAAATCAACTGGTTGACTTTGGTCAAAGAAACCCTTATTTAAAGGACCTGACACTTTGCAAGCTTGCACTCTTCACTCAATGCCCTGATTTGAAGTAGAGAGAAACCCCAATCCAGGGGGACTTAGGGGACTTTCTTGAACATAGAACCACATGATTATACCCTCCTTATTCTCTGATCAAAACTCTTTGCAACAGAGCTTTTTCTTGCTAGCCTTTGAATAGTACCCATGGTATGGATGCATGACTATGGATTATGACCTAAGTGATGTATGTACATGGATGCAAAGCCTAAGCCAGTTAGAAGTTAAAGGGTAGGACAAATTTGGGGTATGACAGCTGCCCCTATTTAATCGTCTTGAACCTGAAGGTGAGATTGGCGCCAGCCTTTCGAACATTCAAGGTTTAAGGAGATTAAATACCAAAGACCTGAAATTTGTCCTGAAGAGAAGATGGTGTAAGTGTTGTTCTTTGTTTTTGTTTTGATTTCTGCTGGGGAAAGAGAATTTTTGTTTTTTTCTTTTTTCTGGTGGAAAAGTTTATGGTAAGCAATGCTTGGATGGTGATAGCTTGTAACGTAGCCAAGGTGCCAATACAAGATTCTCAATGGAAATGATTGTTGTATGAAACTGTGATTGGAAAATACGGGTTCGATGGAAAGATAGGACCTAAGCTCCACAAGAATGAAAAAAGATGAGGATAAGGTCAACGGACCTACGATCCACAGGAAATGAAAAAGATGAGGATAAGGTCAACGGACCTACGATCCACAGGAAATGAAAAAGATGAGGATAAGGTCAACGGACCTACGATCCACAAGAATGCAAAGGATGAGGATAAGGTCAACGGACCTACGATCCACAAGAATGGAAAAGATTAGGATAAGGTCAACGGACCTACGATCCACAAGAATGCAAAGGGTGAGGATAAGGTCAACGGACCTACGATCCACAAGAATGAAAAAGATGAGGATAAGGTCAACGGACCTACGATCCACAAGAATGCAAAGGGTGAGGATAAGGTCAACGGACCTACGATCCACAAGAATGCAAAGGGTGAGGATAAGGCCAACGGACCTACGATCCACAAGAATGACAAGATGAGGATAAGGTCAACGGACCTACGATCCACAAGAATGACAAGATGAGGATAAGGTCAACGGACCTACGATCCACAGGAAATGAAAAGCACTTAGACTGGGGATTGGGGATTGGTAAAACCAAGTATCGGCACCGTGGGTGGAGGAAATTTGCAATGGAGTAGCAGATATCAATTGGGATTTGTAAGGACATTTTAGGTGAGGATGTATCATTGTCCTGATTGAGGGATGATTTGCATTATCTGGCTTATGCTTTGTATGCATGTTTGACTTTTTCTATGGCGTAATGTTCCGCTTTTGACGGATATGTTACGCTTTTGAGGATGCAAATGTTATATGAAATGGATTCTATATGCAAGGAGTGCCAAATAAAGGCCCTCGGTGGGACCGGAGAGTAGGATCATTGGGGTCCGTTGCCTTGTGGTCTTGAACCATCATCATGAATTGATATTGGAAACCTACCGTACCAAAGATTATTGGTAACTGCGTTGAGGGTTGGAACATAGCCCTGCTGGGGATGAAATGATTTTGCTCGACTTTCCTTACATCCTAAGCTGCCTGGGGAATCGCGAGTTTTGAGAGACCGCTCTTCGTCTGCCATATGGAAGAGGGATATGGACCTTTTCAGGTGTTTCATGCTTACCAGTACTGATGAATTATACTCTGGAACTTTCACGTGGGATGATGATGACTTTTGTGACATATCATGATGGCTAGAACCTGCAACCTGCACAGAAAACAACGTTTGGATGCAAATGGTGCCCCTTAGAGTACTTCTATGTTTATGTAACATCATGTTTCGTTTTGATTTTGTGGGTATTATTCCCCATGCTTTCAATGCAATGTTTAATAACGAATTAAATCACACCTCGCATGCGAAAAAAATGAAAAGCAGGAAAGAACACTTCTTATCAAAAGATCATTTTATTGATGGAATGCCTATGAATAGGCCTCTGTACAAGGAAGCAACTCCTAAATGAGGTAGTTGCGAAAAAGAAAATAAAATGCGAAAAGCAAAATGGCAAAGAAAAGTGCTCGGATTTCCATTAAAACTGATATTGCTACAGTTCCCATATCCTCGATCCTCTCAATTCTTTGCTTCAGAAGGATAATGGTTGGATTGATCCATCCGTTCTGCCAAGGGCGTATAGTGATTTTTGTGAAGGATATTCAGACTGCAGCCTCTCGCTTTTGATCCCTAACTTTTGCCTGGATCGCCCTTTCGGGTTTTCAATCCAGCGGGATGCCCCTTTCTGCCTAAGTCGCCCTTTCGGGTTTTCAACTTAGCGGGTTATTCTTTTTTTTTTGTTTTATCCCTAATTTTTGCCCAAACCCTTTTGGTTTGCCGGGACGCCCTTATTTTTGCCTAGGTACGTCGACCTAGCGGGTCTTTTACGCGTAGTATTTTTTGACTGAGTCTGAATTGACTGGAAGCGGAACGTCTTCCCCATCCATCTTTGTTAGGATTAAAGCACCGCCTGAAAATGCTTTCTTCACAATGTATGGTCCCTCATAGTTGGGAGTCCATTTTCCCCTTGGATCAGTGTGAATTGGCAAGATCTTCCTTACGACTAGGTCACCTGCGTGGAATTCTCGAGGCCGAATCTTCTTGTCATACGCCTTCTTGATCTTCTTTTGGTACAACTGGCCATGGCAAATAGCAGATAAGCGTTTCTCCTCGATTAGATTGAGATGATCAAGCCTCGTTTGAACCCATTCTGTTTCATCGAGTTTGGCGTCCATCAAGACTCTCAACGAAGGAATTTCCACTTCGACAGGTAGTACGGCCTCCATACCGTAGACAAGAGAGAAGGGAGTTGCCCCAGTTGAAGTACGAACCGAAGTTCTATAGCCATGCAAAGCAAATGGCAACATCTCATGCCAATCTTTATACGTTCTAACCATCTTCTGGACAATCTTCTTTATATTCTTGTTAGCAGCTTCGACTGCGCCGTTCATCTTTGGCCGATAGGGTGATGAATTGTGATGTTCAATCTTGAACTCTTCACACAACTCTGCCATCATCTTGTTATTAAGATTGGACCCGTTATCAGTGATGATCTTGTTTGGAGCCCCATATCGGCATATGATCTCTTTCTTGATGAAGCGAGTAACGACTTGCTTGGTTACGTTTTTGTAAGAAGCAGCTTCAACCCATTTGGTGAAGTAGTCGATAGCAACAAGAATAAATCTGTGTCCATTTGAAGCTTGTGGCTCTATCCGCCCGATCATGTCTATGCCCCACATAGCAAAGGGCCAAGGTGACGTCAGGACATTCAGAGGAGTCGGAGGAACATGAATTCTGTCAGCATACAATTGACATTTGTGACATTTCTTCACATACACATAACAATCACTCTCAATCGTCATCCAATAATATCCTGCTCGCAAGATCTTTTTGGCCATAGAATGCCCACTGGAATGAGTTCCAAAAGATCCTTCATGAATTTCCCGCATGATCAATTCTGCTTCGTGTCTATCCACGCATCTGAGCAAAACTGAATCATAGTTTCTTTTGTACAGGACGTCTCCTGACAAGAAGAATTTGGATGCTAACCTTCGAAGCGTTCGCTTATCACCAATCGTAGCATCTTCGGGATACTCTTGCTTCTCAACATACCTCTTGATATCGTAATACCATGGCTTTTCATCATACATATCTTCGGTAGTGAGGCAGTGAGCAGGGAACACATGGGCAGGCTCTTTGTAACGGAGGATCCTTATATCTGGCACTTCTTTAGGGGAGCTAACTCTGAACATAGCCGCCAAAGTAGCCAAAGCATCTGCCAATTGATTTTCTTCTCGGGGGATGTGATTGAAAGTGATTTCCTCGAAAGCGGGCAGCAACTCCAAGATATAGTCCTTATAAGGAACTAAATTGGGGTGCCTTGTCTCCCAATCACCTCTCACTTGATGTATAACCAAGGCGGAATCCCCATAAACCTCAAGGATCTTAATCCTCATATCAATGGCCGCTTCGAGACCCATTATGCAAGCTTCGTATTCCGCGACATTGTTTGTGCAATCAAAGCATATTCTAGCTGTGAAAGGGATGTGAGTTTGATGAGGAGAAGTCAAAACTGCCCCAATACCATGGCCCATAGCATTTGATGCACCATCGAACGTGAGAGTCCATCGCTCTCCTGGCTCGGGTCCTTCATTATCATCTAGTTTCATGATATCCTCATCAGGAAAGTCAAACTTCATTGACTGATATTCTTCCAATGGTTGATGAGCAAGATGATCCGCAAGGACACTTCCTTTGATGGCCTTCTGTGTGACATACTGGATATCATATTCTGATAAAAGCATTTGCCACCGGGCTAGTCTTCCTGTAAGGGCCGGTTTTTCAAAGATGTACTTTATCGGGTCCATTTTGGAGATCAATAGAGTGGTGTGAGTCAACATATACTGCCTCAGCCGGCGAGCAGCCCATACCAAAGCACAGCAAGTTTTCTCGAGTAGTGAGTAACGGGATTCACAATCGGTAAACTTTTTGCTCAGGTAATAAATGGCGCACTCTTTTCGACCAGACTCGTCATGTTGGCCCAGCACACACCCCATAGATCCCTCAAGTACAGTTAAGTACATAAGAAGCGGCCTCCCAGGAACTGGAGGCATGAGAATTGGGGGCTCTTGGAGATACTGCTTGATCTTTTCGAAGGCTTCCTGACAATGCTCATCCCAACGAATATCTTGATTTTTGCGCAGCAGCTTGAAGATGGGTTCACAAGTGTCAGTGAGATGAGAGATGAACCTGGCTATGTAATTCAATCTCCCAAGGAACCCTCGAACTTCTTTTTCATTCTTCGGTGCTGGCATGTTCTGTATTGCTCTTACTTTATCAGGGTCGACCTCAATCCCTCGTTGACTCACAATGAATCCAAGTAACTTTCCAGATCGCACTCCAAAAGTGCACTTATTTGGATTAAGCCTCAACTTGAATTTTCGCAAACGAGCAAACAATTTCTCAAGGTATACCAAATGTTCCTCCTCAGTTTGGGATTTTGCAATCATATCATCGACGTACACCTCAATCTCCTTATGGATCATATCATGGAAAAGAGTCACCATGGCTCGTTGATATGTTGCGCCAGCATTCTTAAGACCAAAAGGCATCACCTTATAACAATACGTACCCCACGGAGTGGTAAAAGTAGTCTTGGTCATATCTTCAGGAGCCATCTTTATTTGATTATAGCCAGAAAAACCATCCATGAAGGAGAACACCGAATACTGAGCAGTGTTGTCGACTAGCACATCAATATGAGGCAGAGGGAAATCATCCTTCGGACTTGCCCTATTCAAATCTCGGTAGTCAACACACATGCGTACCTTTCCGTCCTTCTTAGGAACAGGTACTATGTTTGCAATCCAAGGAGGATACTCACACACAGATAAGAAACCAGCCTTCAACTGTTTTTCAACTTCTTCCTTGATTTTCAAAGCCATATCAGGTCGAGTTCTTCGTGGTTTCTGCTTTTCAGGCGGACATTCCGGTTTGAGCGGTAATCTGTGCATAACTATATCCGTGTCTAAACCAGGCATGTCTTCATATGACCAGGCGAAGATATCAACATACTCTCGAAGCAATTCAATCAACCTTCTCTTTACATCACTTTGCAAAGCGGCCCCTATCTTGACTTCTCTCTTTGCTTCTTCTGTGCCGAGGTTGATAATTTCTATGGCTTCTTGATGTGGCTGAATAGATTTCTCCTCTTGTCTCAGAAGTCTTGCCAATTCCTCAGGGACTTCACAATCTTCCCCATTATCCTCATCAGCTTGGTCAATTGGATTTTCAAGGATATTAAGACGTGGAACTGTAACATCATCATTTTTGATGGAATTCGAGCCGGATCTGCACGATGGATGATTTATGCCTTAGAATGCAACACGTAAGAAGGAAAAAGAAAAAAGAAAAAAGCTTTGCCATTTTTGAAAAAAAGTTTTTAAAGTAAAAACAAAAATGAAAGAAATGGAACAGTAATTGCATGCGAAGATATGATTTTAATTCAATATTAAACAAACTGAAACAACATGGGGGGGCCCTTCTTTATACAAGTAGTCAAAATGCTTGGGGCGAAGCATATGACTTATCGAAACAAGAAAATTACATCTCCATGAAAGTGACTCTAGGGATGTCCAAGATAGTCCAATTGTTGAGTTCTTGTCCAGGCGCAGCATGGCAAATGAATTTGGAGAGATCTTCTTCATCATCATCGTCCACGGCGAGAACTTGACTTCCAGAATTGGTGCTTGCACTGACGAACACTTGAGAAATGGGGGGAATCACCTTCTTTCCAGGAATTATGCTGAGCTGAGTAGAGGAAGATGGCTGATACCCAAGGCCATACTTGTCTCGCTTCTCATGAACATCAATCAGCTTGCCCCAGGCACTATGGGGAGTGCCAGCTTCTAAGAAGGCCTTAGCATCATTTAAAGAAGAGAGGGGTGCTCCGAGTACCTTCTTATTCTCAACTACGAGGAGTTTATCAACCGACACGATCTCTAAGGCCTGAAAAGGTGTCTCTTGTATCTCTCCTCCTACTTCAACATAACGGTATGACGCCAGATTATTGACAATCAAATCCTCTTCACCAGTGATCACAACAATCTTGTCATTCACAACAAATTTCAAACACTGATGGAGGGTAGATGTCACGGCCCCAGCAGCATGGATCCAAGGACGACCCAAGAGGCAAGTGTATGAAGGACTTATATCCATGACATAGAAGGCAATATAGAACATGTGAGGGCCAATCAAAACAGGCAGATCAATTTCCCCTTCTACGGACCTTCTAGAGCCATCAAACGCTCTGACACTCATAGTGCATGGTCTCATCATAATCCCATCCATACTCAGCTTAAACAAAGTGGTTTTGGGCATCACATTAAGAGAAGAACCGGTATCAATCAGAACCCGAGACAACACAGCATCCAGACACTTGACGGAGATATGCAATGCTTTGTTGTGTGCTCTACCCTCAGGTGGAAGTTCATCATCAGAAAAACCCAAACAATTACCAGCAGCAATGTTGGTCACAACCCCTTCAAACTGAGGCACGGTAATGTCTTGAGTCACGTGAGCGGAAGCCAGAACTTTCATCAGAGCATCACGATGAGCTTCAGAATGTACCAAGAGAGACAAGATGGAGATCTTGGCTTGGGTCTGATCCAGTTGGTCAATCACTTTGTAATCACTTTTCTTAATGATTTTCAAGAGTTGCTCGGCATCTTGGGCATTACGTGTTATAGGAGGATCAACAGCAACTTGCTTTCCTTTTGCTTGTGTACTAGCCTCTTTGTTGGTCTCTTTAGGAGGCGGAGGAGGGGCAGCAAAGATCCGACCACTACGGGTAATGCCACTAGTGCCAGTAATATTAGTGATGCTCGAATTGCCCACTGGAGGACAATCATATTTCTTCCCTCGAATATACACGGCATTATAACTCCAAGGGACAGCCTTAGAATCATTCACAGGAGAAGGAACAAGAGATGAGGTCGGGGGAGTCGAAGGAGCATTTGGAACCTGAATAACCAACGGAGTCCTTGGAGCCTGACTGACCAAGGGAGTACTCGGGGCACGAATGACCAAAGGAGTACTCTGATTCTTTGACACCTCAGCGGGATAGTAAGGTATCTCTAGAGTGGCCACATCTTCCACAGGAACGACCCTTTCCACTCTAAGAACACCTTCATCCATTAGTTTCTGGATTTCTTCTTTCAACCTAGTGCATTCCTCAGGGTTAGAAGAACATTGCAAACAGTAGTCATGTAGTTCACACAAAACCTTTTGTTGCATGAGATATTCTCTGACAACTGCTAGCGGCATCTTTACTTCATTAACATCACTTACTAGGATCTGATCATCACATAACTCAATAGCATTGGTCGCACCAGCATGAGGAGGCATAGGATTATTCTGCACATTAGGACCAGTAGGGGCGAATGATATAAGCTTGTCATCAAGGAGATCCTGACTTTATACTTTAATGCTCTACACTTTTCAATAGTATGGCCTGGAGCGCCTGAATGGAATTCACAACGAGCATTAGCATCATATCCCAGAGGAAGAGGACTAGGCGGGGGGCCCATTTCACGGAGTTGCACCAACTGACCAGCAAGTAATTGGGGAAGGAGTTGGGCATATGGCATTGGAATCGGATCTATACGCCTATCAGGGTACCTCTGCCTTTGTGGAGCTCTTTGACCTTGAGGCCTAGGATTCTGTTGACGGTTCTGAGGAGCAGCAGCTTGTTGTTGTGGTACGAAGGGCTGTTGGGGTGCCATCCATGGTTGTGGAAATGCAGCAGCGTATGCCTGAGGGGCATACGGATTGGGAACAGCATATGGCATCGGGTAGTAAGGAGGTGGAACAGCAGAGTATACTGGAGTTCGACTTTGGTCAACAGAGGCAGTGCTAGTCTCACCTTCCTTCTTCTTCAAAAACCCAGAATACGGCTTCTTACCATTACCATTTGAGTTGCTAGGATTAGTAACTCCTTGAATGGTACCAGCTTTGACACAGTTCTCAACCCTCTCACCAATGATGACCACATCCGAAAAGGAAGGAGAAGTATTACTAACCATGTGCTGAAGATACGGCCCTTTCAGAGTTCCCATAAACAGATCAATCAACTCTCAGTCCAATAAGGGAGGTTGAACTCGAGCAGCAAGTTCACGCCATCTCTGGGCGTATTCCTTAAAGGACTCTTCAGATTTCTGTGACATATTCTGCAGCTGGGCACGGCTAGGAGCCATAGCAGTATTGTAGTGGTATTGTTTCAAGAAGGCATCAACAAGTTCTCCCCAAGTACTGACATTAGACCTCTCGAGCTTCATATACCACTCTAACGGGGCTCCAGTGAGACTATCCTGGAAGAAGTGCATAAGCAGAGGTTCGTTCCCAGCGTGAGCGGCCATCTTACGGCAGTAGGAACGAATGTGAGTCTCTGGGCAGGTAACTCCCTTGTACTTATCAAAATCCGGCACTTTGAACTTCGGGGGAATAACAATCCCAGGTACCAAGCACATAGCAGCAGTGTCGAAACTCGAAGTTTTAGCAACCTCGACGGCCTTAAGGCGTTCTTCAAGAGCTTGGTACATCTTAGCAGTCTCGGTCAACTCAGCAGTGAGGTCATGTTCAAGATCAATAACCTCATGGTGGTCGTCCACTACTTTCAGTGTCTCATTAATAGGAGTCTCTTTAGTTTTCATCCCTCCGTCGACAGAAGTGGTAGGAACGTCCTTGACCAAACTAGCGACGCTCTTTCTGAGTTCATCCTGCCCTTGAACAACGGCGTGGAGAGTCTCCATAAGTTGGGTCATCCTTTCCCCCATAACATCCATATCCCTGCGGAGGGCAGCTTGATTCTGTTCAAATTGTTCCATGATTCTCTTCTCGTTGTTTCTGGTGCGGTAAGGATGTAAGGAAGTCAGCTTTGTTGTTGAAGCAGAAATCTGTTGCTGAAAGGGACCCCAATTAGTTTCTTGTACAATAACCTGAAAAATGCAATGTGATAATGTGAATGTATGAGTGCATGTGTGCGTATGACGTGATGTGCCATTTTCAGAGTATCCAAGGTTTAATATTGATCCAGAATAGCTAACAATGTGACAAAAGATAAGCATCAAGAGAAACTAGTTCTTTTTATTCATAACAGAAATTTAAACTTGGGCAAGCCATACATCAACAAGATAATTCAACAAGGGAAATAAAAGACCCCATCCAACAAGTCTGGTGGTGGTCGAAACATACAGACTTAAACATCAATCCATCTGAATATAAAACAGGGGTCCTCCTTGTCTGAAGTGCTCATCGCTCCATTTCTTAGTTTCATCAAACAGTTTCTTGGTTGCTTCCCGATCTCTTCCTTTAAGAAGGCTTTGAATCACGTCATCTTTGCGAAACAAATGCCCATCCAGCTTCTTGCAGCACTCCCTGAGTTCGTCACATCCTTTGCATTCTGGGAGATAATCTTTCTCAGATATGTCCTCCATCATTCGATCTCTGAGCTTGGCATTTTCTTCTGTTAGTCGAGTATTACGGAGGTGACTTCCTTTCAGTTGAGTCTCAATTGCCATTCTTTTAGTGGTCTCTTCTTCCAGTTTCTTTTCCAGATTCTTCACTTCAACTCTAGCATCCCTTTCTATCTTGAGCTTATAAGCTTTCAAGTCTTCTCGGTACTCTCGCTTGAGTTTCTCTACTGCCTCTTTCATGGCCCTTTTTAGGATCTTCTGGTGATCCTCGACAATAACAGTAGTGTCTCTTTCACCTTTTTCCGTTCTAGCCCTCTTTTGAACCCTGGAAGATCCTCCCTTCAGCATTTTGGCTTCGTGTGTCAACTCAACTCTTTTCTGGTCCACAAGATGATGTTTTGGTCGCGCATCTGACCTCTTTTCGTGCGATTGGGTGCTTTCCATATTCACTTGGATGCAATTCTCAGCAGGCATAGTGGCAATTGGAATTTTAGGTGGTTGCTCGTACAATGGGTTAACCTTCGGGAAAGGCAACAGGCGATCTTTAACTCTATTTTCAACCCAATCTGTGTAGGCTTGTTTGGCAACGGCATTCTTTTCACCTAGAGAAATCTGATCACTTGTATGGATGCTATTCCAGGCACTCCTCACTTCTTCTAGACCCTTTGGATCGGTTCCCTTCTCAAAGCAAACGGATTTGACTATCTCTTTGTCCAAAGGCTTGTCTTCAAGTGCAAAACCCAACTGACGCAGTGCTAGCTTAGGATTATAGTTGATAACACCTTTTGTTCCTATGAGAGGAACGTTATCAAAAGTACCACAACTAGTTATAACTTTCTCCACGGCCATCCCAGTAGGACACCAGACAATGTCATTTCCGGTAAGCCCCATGATCCTTTGAGGCCATTTCTGAGTAGAAGTAATGAAAGGACCACTTGTAGGTAGGTGGGACTTAAACCAGGTGTATAACAACGGCAAACAATTTCTTATGGCTCCTCCTTTCCCATATCGAGAGTGAACAGAATAGTACGTATCGGCTAGCAAAGTAGGGATCGGATTCTTATCCACAAAAAGACATATAGCGGCCAGATCAACGAACTTGTGAATGTTAGGGAACATCACGATCCCATAGATCAAAACGGCCAGAAGGGCGTTGAAAGCCTCCCACATCTTTTTGTTGGCCAACTCTTGGGCCTTCTCAACCAAGAAACTCATATAGAAACCATGGGTGTTACCATTCTTCTTCCAATTCCCAAGGACGTCTTCTATGCTCAAATAAAGAGCGTTGGCAATGTTGTCCAAATCAGGTTTCTCTGGGACACAAACGAAAGGAACCTTGTGTTGAATCTTGATATTGAGAAAGTGAGAGTACTCCTCGAGAGTGGGAGCCAACTGATAGCCTGAGAAGGTGAAACAACGCAAGTCAGGATCATAGAACTGGAGAAGAGTAGACAAACCCCATTCGTCGACGTGTGAGTCCAAAAGAGTCAAGATGTTTCCATAATTCTCAGTGAATACAGTTTTATTATGACCAGTGATCAATCCACCCAATTGCCCCAACTGAATCAAGCCTTCGCGATGGAAACTGTAAGTGTGAGTACGCCTTGTAGCTTCTCTGGTAGCGGTCACGTTGTTAGCCATCCTGGATGAAAAGTAATAACCTCGGATACCCTGAAAAATGGCATGCATATGAGAAATAATACTATTTTTTTCTTCTTTTCTTTTTTTCTCTTTTTTATTACATCTTTTCTTTCTTTTCTTTTCTTTTTTTTTTTGAAAGGTAAACATGTCATGATGTAAATGATGCAATGGAGGTTTCCCCACATAGGAGAAGTGTGTGTGGCCTCTGAATGAGATCGGACGTTGCAGGATCAAAGGTCCGGCACAGGCACAGTGAAACCATTAAGAACACAAGTCACCAACAGAACAGAACGGTCACCAACGGTACCTGTCATGTATATCCCTCCCCACTCACAGGTGAATCTAGGTCAGGGTAGGTCAAAAAAGCCAACAGAGGATTGAAAGTAGGCGTAATCATACGATATTGCCTCTTTCAACCAAGCTCTGTCCGTGGATACATGATCGGATCAATCAGACATACGTCTTCTGTCCGTCATGGCCACTCTATTCCTAGTTCCTAAGGTATCACTCATGGCCTAGGTATTGGGCCTTTTACCTCATAGAACATCCCACCCAACCTGCAAAACAGAACAGAAGACCCCAAGAAACACAAAATATAATCCATATGCATGATATGCAAGCAGAAATAAACATGATATGCAAGCAGAAAATAAACAGGACATGCGAAACATAAAATAAATACATAAAATAAATAAAGGCACGTATAGAGAAAACATAGCACACCCAGTAAATAAACAAACAAACGGAGGCTAGGATCGACTCACTAAGGATGGACCAGCAACAGGTCTAGCAACATCCCCAGCAGAGTCGCCAGCTGTCGCACGCTCGCGAAAAATGAACAGAGTCGCCACCAATATATTTATCCCATAAGGGAAAGGAATATCAGAAAACCTAACAAAGGGTAAGAACAAGGTCTTGCGACCAGAGAATCAAGGTACGGGAGTCGGTTACGCAAGGGGAAGGTGCTAGCACCCCTCACGCCCATCGTACTCGATGGTATCCACCTATGTTTGTTTCTATCTAAAGGGTGTGTACCTATGTCTATGTCTAAATGCGAAATGAATGCAAAATGTAGGGAAAATAAAGAATTATACTCGCACGGGCCCTACCCCGCTGCCTACGTATCCTTTTCACGAATCAGAGTTACCGTAGCTCGGCTAACGATTTTCTATTTGTTTTGTGTTTTTTAGTTGGGCGGCGTTAACGTTCGCGCTCTTGCATAAGGGATCGCCTAGGATGCGTACGAGCGGAAATAACGGTGCCCTTAGGTGCCAACGAGGCAAAAGAAAAAGAAATGATTGGTTTGTGTCTTTTAGGGTAATTCCATGATGACGAGAACCCACTACAAGGTCTCGCATCACTTCTTTACTTTGTTTTAAATCTGACCATTTATTAGTGTTTTAAGTGTTTTTGGTTGGTGTTTTTTAAGGGGAATTTATTTGTGATTTAGATCATACCAAAAAAAGATTTTGTTTTTTTTAGTATTTAGAGAATGCACATCGAGGCCTACGCCACAATCGTTTCTCTAAATAACGGTTAAGAAATATATCGAGGCTTCACACCTCAATCATTTCTTCTCCGCTAAGTAAAGGAAATACAAAAAGGAATTATTTTGTGAGTATTTAGAGAATGCACATCGAGGCCTACACCACAATCGTTTCTCTACACAACGGTTAAGAAATACATCGAGGCTTCACACCCCAATCATTTCTTCTCCGCTAAGTAGGAAAGAACATACATCGGGGCCTACACCCCAATCATTTCTTTCCTACTATGAAATATAGTAACGGTATGATCTTCATCGATATTTATTAAGTATTTTAAAAGTTGGAAAGAAAAAGAAAATGAAAAGGGAACTATTTCTAAATTCTAGTCTAAATTGTCTATACAAGGGAATTAAAATGAAAAACTATACAATTTATTAATAGGAAAAAGCTCTACATGGAATAGGTAGAGGAAAATCAATATGCGACAAATAAAATTGAGAATTATAGCAAACGAATGATACTCACAAGCACACATACATCCATTAATTCTATACAAAAGATCGAGACTAAGAATTAATTCCTAAGTCTATTAGAGAATTATTTACAAAGAAGTGTTAATCAGAGAAAATTGAAACATATTGTGAAGAAAAAGATTTATTAAAAGGGTTAAAACAACTAAGAAAAATCAACAAAAATCATGACAATTATTTACACACCCTACAATACCTAAAAACAATTTTTATACATTTTTTTATGTGATTAAAAAAAGGGATTATGAGTTAAAAAGCTGAAAGAAAACAAAATTAAAATAAAATCTACAATCTAGACAGCAGGGGGGTGCATCAGTAGTTTTCTAATGAACTGAAATCAATTAACAGCAATTCTGGGCTTAAACAGGGGTGTGGGAATAGCAAGGGCGCTAAGGCCCAAACTATGTTACAAACGTGTACACCAGCAATGAAGGGGTGTGATCTGAAGGTGGGTGAGGGCCCAGCACACGTGAGGCCCAACGCTCACACTCCTCACCATTTTTATTTCATTTGTTATTTCATTTAGACAGCATATGCATTATTATTATATATGACATGAAGCGTAACGTGAATGAACATACACACATGCATCAACCGGTCAAGTGAATCTAAGTCACAAAAGACAAAAACGAATAGCTTGAGCCAACCATAGCGTGACAACACATCAACCCAATGATTTGAATAAAACAAAATAGCAGCAAAATGGGAACACAGTCCAATCTATACGCGCCACGTGTGCAAACGGTATCCAAACCGAAAGCGAACTCAGATGCCGGAGCTCCGCCTCCGGTCATCTTCCCCAGCCGTGTGTGTCGCCGGTGAATAGAAAAAGTGCCCAGAAAATAAAGAAATCACCATGATTCAACTCGGAATTCCACACTGAGTCCGAATCCGAGCCTAGTTTTTATTAATTCTCCCTCTAAAACGCTAACCGGAGACGTTTCCAAAACCCTAATCTTCGACACAAACAGTTATAACTCATGCTACTACTAACAAACACGCAGATCCAACTACTAAGCTCAAGAATAAGGTCTATATCCAGAGAAATCACCTTTCCACGTCATGATATCACAAGTTCAGATCCATACACATAACGCCATACGATATCTTATGCATATGTCATTAGCATGTTTGAAAGTTTAGAGCCCTTACCTGCTCAGAATCTCGGATCTCTAAGGCGAAGAGGAAAGCCTATGGCTCCAAGCTCCAAGTTGATGAGAGAGTTCGTGCTTGATGTAGATCCTCGCCGTGAATCTTTTACCAAGAAATGAATTCAGTTTCGTTTGAAGCTTGTGCTAGATCTTGATGGAGGTAGCATGTAGCGTATTGTACCGATCCGGCTCTTTGTGAAGGAGGTGACGACAACGGTGGTGCTGTGACAGTGATAGAAGGAAGGTTCAGAGATAGTTGATGAATCGTGGAGGTGGCTGCGGCGGAGTTTGTTGCTACGGTGGTGGTGATTAGGAGTTTTGTTGCTATGGTGGTGGTGGTTAAGAGTTTGTTACCATGTGTAACAAACTTTTCAGAGAAGAAAAGAGTGGAGAGCGATGAGAGAATGAAGAGGAGAAAGAGAAAATGAGAATGTGAAGAAATTTTTGGAAAAGTGAAACGTGTTGTTGTGATTTTGTGTAGGTTCTTGCTTTTATAGTGTGAGTCCATGTGTTGTATGGTGAGGGTGAGTGTAGCATAGCATGGTTGAATGGAGTATTGTGGAGTAGCGTGTAGCTTCATGTATGGTGGCTGCAAACTTCCATTGCTGGATGCAATGCCGGTGCCGTATTGGAGGCCATGTAGCCTACTTTGCATACTTAGAACTTTCTCCATGGGCCATCAATCTACTCAAGTTTGGGATCAATGTAAAGGGGTAACTTGGTAGAGCAAGCTTCATGTTGAAACTGTTGCAAGACAAAAGTTACAAACCCTTCAAAAGTATGCTATAATGTGATGACACACAATTAACATGGGGCTTGCGCGCTTGACTCGACCTGGCCCCTTATCTATGGTAGATACACAATTCTCCCAGGGCATGACTTTAGGCCTTCATATCTTGATCAATATGTATCCAAAATTAGTGAGATTGGGTCCAATGGGTAAGGGACATGGCAGAGAACACCTTAAGATCATACTTGTTCAATGTGGAAACTTGTGGAGGGAGAAAAGCGCGTTTGAATTTAGCCCACCAAGTGTTTGTGGAAATGCCAGGTCGTGACCTGGATTTTGGGCCTGCCTGGTGCTGCATCCTGGCTAGTGTGAGGGTGCTACTTTGGAAGCTTGCCTCTCACTCAATACTTGTTCAATTGACTCAATTCTTGTTTCAATGGATAGAGGAGATGGCAAGGAAGAGATGCATACCTAGTTTGCATTCATGGCACTTTTGTAGGGCTCTAAAACTGGCTCGAGATTTAGCATGCCATGCGTTTGTGAAAAAGCCAGGTCATGACCTGACTTGTGACCTGGAATATGACTTGGTTCAAATGAGTTTCCAGCAACTTCACACCACTTTAACTCTTCATACAAGCTTCAAAATGAAAAAGTGTCCAACTACAAAGTTGTTCTCCTCCATGAGAGAAACAACTTTGATGTTGGAAATTTCTCCAAAAAACGCCATTTGCCACGTGTAAATCAGGGCTGAAGTGGACTGCTCATCCAGATTTAAAACCTTCAAAAATTTTCTAAGTGTCAAAACCTTCCACTTTTGTCATTTTTCTATTTTTGGCAACTTTTTGTCAAACTCCCGATTTTATCCATTCTTCGACTTTTCTTGATTAATTTTCCACCAAAAGTCGATATTTGAATAATTTTCCCGATTTTGACCCGAAAGTCAACCGTCCCGATTTTTCCGACTACTGATGAAATTCCCGATTAAACCTCTTCCAATCGAATCCAGTCAAACAGACACCTCCACAAGGTCAGCATGAGAAGTTTTCCACACATAGGAGCCATTCCCGATTAAATGTTGACCAGAAAATCAACTGGTTGACTTTGGTCAAAGAAACCCTTATTTAAAGGACCTGACACTTTGCAAGCTTGCACTCTTCACTCAATGCCCTGATTTGAAGTAGAGAGAAACCCCAATCCAGGGGGACTTAGGGGACTTTCTTGAACATAGAACCACATGATTATACCCTCCTTATTCTCTGATCAAAACTCTTTGCAACAGAGCTTTTTCTTGCTAGCCTTTGAATAGTACCCATGGTATGGATGCATGACTATGGATTATGACCTAAGTGATGTATGTACATGGATGCAAAGCCTAAGCCAGTTAGAAGTTAAAGGGTAGGACAAATTTGGGGTATGACAGTCTCAAGTCGTGTGCTGGGTCACCCTGAAGAAGAGGAGACGCCCGTCTCCAGCTCCTCCTACATTTCCTCCACTTGAGACGCACGTCTCAAGTCGTGTGCTGGGTCACCCTGAAGAAGTGGAGACGCACGTCTCCAAAGAGTTCCCTATTTCCACGCATTCCAACAACAGAACCTCCACTATAAATAGAGGCTGAGCATTCATTTGAAAGCATCCAAGTTTTAGGCGCGGAAGCGCTGTTCATAGTTTTAGGCATATATTATCACTTTGTAAAGTGGTAGTTTCTCACATTGAGGAACTACCACACTATTAGTTTTAGGCCTACAATTTATGTACTCTTGGATCACAATCTTGCCGACATTATTTCAAAGCTTCATTCAAATTTCAAGATTTGTTTTGTTCGCAATTTAATTCAAGTTTATTTCGTCTGCTTTACTTCCAGGTTTATTTATTTGCAATTATTTTAGTTTTATGTTCTTATAATATTGTTTTATCATTATTATTATAATATGGTTAGTAATTATAATTTCATGTTTAATAATTATAATTCCATGTTTAATAATTATAATTTCATGTTTGTTTCTTTAAGTATGTCTGGCTAATTTATTTAGATGTCGGTATGTAAAGTAATTTAACCGTAGGGATCCGAATTAAATTGGCTTAATTATGTTTTATTAATTATCACTTGTTTTTGGTTTGTATGTCTAATTTAATTAGTAAGTCTTAAAACCAATAGAGCGAAAGTTTGAGGGGTTAAGACGGTCAAAGGTTAAAATCAATAGAGCGAAAGTTTGAGATCTTTAACTGGATAGTAGACATAGGACATTAGTTTTAAGGATGGCGAAAGCGTATTAGAACTAATTAGAACTTATTTATTTCCAAAAAGTGTTTTTACACCCGAGCGGGATGGCGAAAGCGTACGTTAGGGATATTAGCATGTTCCGAGTCAACAGAGCGAAAGTTTGAGATTAGGAGATTTAAGTAGATAACGACTTCATAAAACAAGCATTTTATTAATTATGTTATTTCCAAAAAGCGTTTCTAAATCTGGTGGGATGGCGAAAGCGTACATTATGAGTTAGGATCGTAGTCTTAATCAACAGAGCGAAAGTTTGAGAGGAGGACTTTTAAATGTCATAGTTAGTAAAGATCTTTGATTTAATTAAAATCTGGCCAATGGAACTTCAGATCACCTAAGTTAGATGAACTACATACCGATATCCGCGCATTTATATTTTATTTAGATTTAGATTTTAGTTTCCCCTTAAACAAAACCAGCTTTCATTAGCCTTAGCTTTACATAGTAACTTTAGATAACAGTAGGTCGATTTATAGTCCCTGTGGATTCGATATCTTTTAAAACTACACGACACGACTGTGCACTTGCAGTTATCCCGACTAATAGATACGCAAAGTCGCGATCAAGTTTTTGGCGCCGTTGCCGGGGACTATTCAAGTCGATATCGTAACTCTCTGTTACACCGTAGAGACTAAGGCATTTTTTTTTTCTTTTCATTTACTACTATGTATTACCCAGACTTTTTCTATAACCCCCACTCCCAGTATTTCGAGGAATCACCTAGATCCTATAAATCCGATCTCGAAATACTATTGGAGAATTTCAATGCTACGCCACCAATTCATTCTCACCCAAATTACATTTGCAACTCCCAATCTCAACATTTCGAGGAACCACAAGAAACCTACAATCCAAACCTCGAAACATTAATTGGGGATTACAATTCGACACTAGCTTATCCTCAACCGATTTCCCTCTATAATCACCAATCCCAACATTTTGAGGAACCACAAGAATTTTATTCTAACCAAACCTATCCTCAACCGAATTTCCTCTATGATCACCACAATCAATATTTCGAGGAGTCACCAGAATCCCATAAATCTGACCTCGAAATAATAATGGAAAATTTTAATGAAACATCTATGATGACAAGGAACTTTGTGGAAATACAAAATGCGACGCTCACCTACTTCGAGGAACCACAAGAATCCTATAATTCTAACCCCGAAGCATTAATAGAGGATTTCAATACAACGCAAACTTATCATCAACCGAATTTCCTCTACGATCACCACGCCCAACATTTCGAGAAGTCGCAAGATTATCATAAATCCAACCTCGAGATCTTAATGGAGGAATTTATTGAAGCACAAACTCTCTCTAGGCTAGAATCTATGATGACGAAGCACTTTGAGGAAACACAAAATGCAACGCTAGCTCCCTTTGAAGAACCTCAAGAATCCCATAATTTTAACTTCGAAATATCAATGGAGGATTCCGACGAGACGCTAACTCACTCTAGATTAGAAGCCATGATGGAGCACTTTGTAGAAACCCAAACCGTCCAAAACCAAGAGTTTATCAAACAAAGTATTCAAAACAATGAAACCCTTAGGCAACTGACCACTATGGTTGAGTCCCTCGCGACTCACAACATGGCATTAGAGACTCAAATCGCCCAACTTGAACAAAAGCCACTAGGAGACTTACTTGAGGAGTATATTGGCACAACCATTAGTGAAGAACAAATTTTACTTGAGGAGTATATTGGCACAACCATTAGTGAAGAACAAATTGAAATGCCTGAGGAGAGTAATAATGAGATTGAGGAGAGTGATAATGTGGTTGAAGAGATTTCTAGTGAGAAAAGAGTGGAGATTGAGAAAAATCCACCAACACTATCTGAAAGGGAGGTTGTAGAAGAGGTAGAGAGGGAAACACCTATTGTTATTCCTCTTCCCTATACCCCACCGATTTCTTTCTCGCAAAGTTTTATGGAAGCTAAGGTAGAATCCCAATCCAAAACGTATGTGGAGGTATTGGAAAATATCCACACAAATACACCCTTGTTTGAAGTCTTGCATAAAAAGAGAAATTTAGAGGACCATGAAACCAAGGAGATCATTAGTGTTAAGAGGGTGAAGTCAACCTTTGAGGCGGTGGACGAAATTACTAATCCTAAGCTTGAAAAACTAACACTTAGGATAGATCCAGAACCACCACCACGAGTTCAAAAGAACAAACCACCCCACAGAAAAGAGAAGTTAGAGAACCATAAAACTAGAAATATTACTATTGTCAAGAGGGTAAGGTTAATCTTTGAGGTGGTGGATAATATCACTAAGCCCGAACTTGGAAAGCTGATACTTAGGATTGATCCAGAACCGCCACCACGATTTCAAAAGAATGAACCACCCCACAGAAGAAAGAAAAGAAAAGGTGAGGGATATGTGAGATGGCTTGATAAGTGGCCATGGAAAATGAGGTTTCCTAAAAGTTCAACCGAGGAGTCATTCTCGAGAGAACCACCTTGAGTGCTTGCACTCTTAAGCCGTCGAGCTATCGACGTTAAACAAAGCGCTGCGTGGGAGGCAACCCACGAGCTTTCTATTTAATGTTTTCCTTTTATTGTTTGAATTTGCAGAAAATAAAAATATGGATCGCATGTTACTTCTCGATCATATCTAGGCGAAAAACCTATAGATGATCATCTCAAAGATGAGAGGGTCTCCACGCACATTCCTACGAGTGTTGCTGCTGGTGGTGACACAAATTGATGAGTATGATAGGAGAAGGTATTTCCTCCGGACGCGGAACGGATTTGGTCGTGATAGCCCGCCGGTAGCATCCATACAGGTTCTGTTTTTCCTTTTTCACCTTTTATCAAAACATTGAGGACAATGTTTGGTTTAAGTGTGGGGGAGAAGCTTTACCGCTTTCATTTATTGCTTTATTTATTGTATCCTAGTTATGTTGTCGAGTCTTTATACGTGATTTTCTGTTGCTATTGAATTTCCCCTGAAATTTAAAAAAAATTTAACCTCCAACCAAAAATTTGAATTTTGACGCATGGCATACACACTCTGAAAGTATAGAGGTTGTCACACTTTAGGCATTGTTAGAAAAACTTGGAGATGTTTCAACAACATCGATACCGTCCTGACACCCTAAACCCCCTCATTATGTAATATCAATTTGGACCCCCATTATGTCGAGACCTTAGGCTCAAGTTTTCAAAGTAGCTCTTAAGTAGTTTATATTAGCAGTCGGCACCATCTTAAGCACAAACTACGTAGGGAGTCGATGAATATAAGTGAATGATCCTGTTTTTTTAAATGATTTAATTGAAGAATAGCCTTCTAAGTTAGGTGACCCTCACCCGGTCATTTAGCCCAACGGTTGTTAAGCCAATAAGGATTTAATAATTAGCACCCACTGTTGGTTGGCCTAGAGGTCACTGGTACTGGGCTTGGTAGGGTGGACTACGGTCCGATCCCCCGCAACCGCAGTTGGGAAATATGGGGCTTCGCCATTTAAAAAACCAGAACCCCGTGCTAAAGAAAAGAAAAGGATCATAGTCGCTAACCGATTTCCCCTACTATGTGAGTGTACGGATAACGGGCTTAATGTGATTGCGCTTGAATGAAAAGAGTGAAAGGAAAAAAACGAGAGATATAGGTTGAGTTATAATGACATAATTCGAATTGGTTTGTATAAGGAGGGAGTTTTTGAACATTGTGTCGTTACGGTATCCTTGGTGTTGATATCTATTACCTATCTATGTAACATTTGCCTAACATAAATATGATTAGGAGTCGTGTCATGCCCTTGTTTCGAATCGATCTTAACTATTTCATTTACCGTGTGGTTGATTGCTTGAGGACAAGCAATGGTTTAAGTGTGGGGGTATTTGATAACACGAAAACGTATCACATATTTGGCTTGATTTACATACATTATTTCCCTATTTTATCTTAATTATGTTGCTTTATGTTGGTATTATGCTGGTATTTTCATTGTTTTGGGTTTTATGTTCGTTTTGAGGACTATTTGTGAAAAGGAAAGAAATGGAGCTAAAATCACTACTATTTGTGCCTAAAAGATGAAAAATGGTGCTGAAATGAAAAGGGGGTGCAAACAAGGCTCAACCATGCTAAAGGAGACCCAAAGGCCCAAAGAGACAAAGTCAACCCACGAAGTAATCAATTGTGCGTGGCCCAAATCACACAAGCAAGTGGAGACGCACGTCTCCAATGATCCATGCCACGTCACCAATGAGGAGACGCCCGTCTCCAGCTCCTCCTACATTTCCTCCACTTGAGACGCACGTCTCAAGTCGTGTGCTGGGTCACCCTGAAGAAGAGGAGATGCCCGTCTCCAGCTCCTCCTACATTTCCTCCACTTGAGACGCACGTCTCAAGTCGTGTGTTGGGTCACCCTGAAGAAGTGGAGACGCACGTCTCCAAAGAGTTCCCTATTTCCACGCATTCCAACAACAGAACCTCCACTATAAATAGAGGCTGAGCATTCATTTGAAAGCATCCAAGTTTTAGGCGCGGAAGCGCTGTTCATAGTTTTAGGCATATATTATCACTTTGTAAAGTGGTAATTTCTCACATTGAGGAACTACCACACTATTAGTTTTAGGCCTACAATTTATGTACTCTTGGATCACAATCTTGCCGACATTATTTCAAAGCTTCATTCAAGTTTCAAGATTTGTTTTGTTCGCAATTTAATTCAAGTTTATTTCGTCTGCTTTACTTCCAGGTTTATTTATTTGCAATTATTTTAGTTTTATGTTCTTATAATATTGTTTTATCATTATTATTATAATATGGTTAGTAATTATAATTTCATGTTTAATAATTATAATTCCATGTTTAATAATTATAATTTCATGTTTGTTTCTTTAAGTATGTCTGGCTAATTTATTTAGATGTCGGTATGTAAAGTAATTTAACCGTAGGGATCCGAATTAAATTGGCTTAATTATGTTTTATTAATTATCACTTGTTTTTGGTTTGTATGTCTAATTTAATTAGTAAGTCTTAAAACCAATAGAGCGAAAGTTTGAGGGGTTAAGACGGTCAAAGGTTAAAATCAATAGAGCGAAAGTTTGAGATCTTTAACTGGATAGTAGACATAGGACATTAGTTTTAAGGATGACGAAAGCGTATTAGAACTAATTAGAACTTATTTATTTCCAAAAAGTGTTTTTACACCCGAGCGGGATGGCGAAAGCGTACGTTAGGGATATTAGCATGTTCCGAGTCAACAGAGCGAAAGTTTGAGATTAGGAGATTTAAGTAGATAACGACTTCATAAAACAAGCATTTTATTAATATGTTATTTCCAAAAAGCGTTTCTAAATCTGGTGGGATGGCGAAAGCGTACATTATGAGTTAGGATCGTAGTCTTAATCAACAGAGCGAAAGTTTGAGAGGAGGACTTTTAAATGACATAGTTAGTAAAGATCTTTGATTTAATTAAAATCTGGCCAATGGAACTTCAGATCACCTAAGTTAGATGAACTACATACCGATATCCGCGCATTTATATTTTATTTAGATTTAGATTTTAGTTTCCCCTTAAACAAAACCAACTTTCATTAGCCTTAGCTTTACATAGTAACTTTAGATAATGGTAGGTCGATTTATAGTCCCTGTGGATTCAATATCTTTTAAAACTACACGACACGACTGTGCACTTGCAGTTATCCCGACTAATAGATACGCAAAGTCGCGATCAGAAAAGAAAAAAGCTTCAAAGACATTCTTGAATTCTTCAATCTTCAAAGTCTTCATTCTTCAAGTTCAAGATTCTTCATTCTTTCTTCAAGAGTTCTCATGTGACATGAAAAAGAAAACAAAAGAGGGGTGAGATTAGCAAAAGTCAAAGAATGTCAATGAGAGATTTTTATGTCCTAAAATTATGCAACTTAGAGATATCATAAAATGACATAAAATTTACACACATGGCTTATATCATGAAAAATATCTTTGCATAAGAATATTCTTATTCTTATTCTTATCTTGCAATGATGAAGAATATATTCTTATTCTTATTCTCATTCTTGAGATGACTATAACCTCTCAATCAAGTTTCTTAATTCCTAACACATCCCTAAATTTTGCCTATAAATAAGAAGTGATTTCTTTGAAGTTGGACACACCAAAGCAACCTTAACTACTTGCTTTCTCACTTCTCTCTTTTGATAATTTTCAAGAAGTTCCATAGTTACAAAGAAGGGAGAGGTAGTTCTTCATACCTCACTTGAAGATCTTCATCTTCAAGTCTCCCACAATCCAAAAAGAGGTGTTGTGGCATCACCTTCATCAAAGAGCCTACAACAATTCAAAATAAAAAAAAAGTTGTTAGTAACAACAATTCAAAATTGTTTCAAACAATAATTCATTCAAAGCTTGTTCTTCATTAAAACAAATTCACATAAGAAAAAGATTTGCAATGAATTTGAGGTTGTAACGGTAACAATTCAATCCAAAAAAATTCAACAAACAAATTCACGGTTCATAATTACACATGAACGAATCAAAGCAAAAATTCAGCAACGATTCAATTATTTCAGTACACAACAAGTTGCGGTTTTGAATCACTAACAACTAGCAGCCAGCAAAAGGAGTTCATTCAATTCCAAAATTCAGCAGCCTTGTCAACATCTATTGCAACAAGTTCATAAGTAGAAAACAGAATTGGTACATACCTCAACAATAAACCGGCGAAAACCTCCTCGCCGTAGGTAAGTTAATTTCACTCTTACCCTCAATATTGTTGTTGCTATTTCTCTGTTAAAACAAAATTTCCAGAAAAAATAGAGAAAGCATGTGTTAGTATCATAAAAGAGAATTGTGTCATAAAGAACAAAATTGAGTAAAGTACACTTGGGTCTCTACCTCTGTTCGTGAAACAAATCGGGCCACTGGACAAAATTTGAAGGCTGTTATTGTTGCTGCAAGTAAAAAAAAAAGCAGAGACAGCAACAACAAATCACAGTTCAGATTCGAAATTAAAGCTTCAGCAACCATCAATTCAAAAATTCAGTGTCACAACAATAATACAGAGTTCAGAATCGTTTCGGCAACTGAACTCAAAACGCAACGATCATAGCCATCTCCAGAAACAGAATTGATACGTACCTGAACAAAATCCGGCGAAATCCTCCTCGCCGCAGGTAAATTCGGTTCTCTTTCCACTTTTGATATCACTGTTATTTGTTTTTTGCCTATAAATTGCTCAAAACCGAAAACAGAGAGAGTGAGTTAATTGTTGTTTTTACTAAAAGTAAGAAAATCAAGTCAAATTTCGTTTCCTCTCATAAAGCGTAAAGAAAAAGTTCAAAGCAGAGGAAAACAAGGTTGAGAAAGAAGAACCTGTTTTGGCTTGAATCAGAACCATGTTTCCATTAAAGTTTGTTGTTGTTTCTGTCAATTTCCATAAAAGAACCGTAAGCGAAATCGAGAGAGGGAGGCCGCCGGAAGTTACTGTTGTTTAATTCAACAGAGAGCCGCGGTTTGTTGTTCACGGAGAGGGTGAGAGCGGCGACCGAAGGAGAGTTTGAGATTGCCTTTTGTTGTCGTTCATTATGAGCAGAGAAGAGAGAGTTTGTTCTCCAAGTTTGTTTTTTCCAGAAAATATCGTGAAAACAAGGAAGGAGAGGCGCTGCCTCTTTTGTGTGTTTCTTAGGGTTTTTTTCTAACCCATCTCACTAAAAGATGGGCGGATCCGGGTCACACTGACCCGACCCGGTCCGGTCCAACATCTTTTTTATTTATTTCAGTTTGGGCTGCTGCACCCTCCATTCATATTTTAAACCCCCAGGCCCAACTATTAAAATCTTTTAATTATTTCTATTAGTTTTCTATAGAAATTATCTTTTATAAAATAGGTTTAATATTTTAATTTTAATATAGGATTTTATTTTTCTTTTCTAATCCTTATTAAAAATGACAAAAAAATATGTTTTTAATATTTTCATATGTTAATAAGTGTGTTTTTTAATTCTTATTAAAAAAAAAACTCAAAAAAATATATATATTAGATACATATTTTATTTATGTTTCTAATTATTTTTCTTCTCATAAAAAACAACATAAATATATTAGATGCATAATAGTTTTATGTTTTTTTTCTAATTATTTTCTTCCTTCACAAAAAATCACAAAAAAAATATCTTTTCTTTTAGAATTATTATTTTCACATTAATTTTGTGTAGTTAATCATGTAAATTTTATTTGATTACTGTTACACATATCATTTGAATTTTCTCACTTCATCCGAGACTTCGAGATTATTTCTCTGTTGTTCTCTGGCTTTGTCTGTTTGTTTGGTCTTCCATTTGCTGTAGAAGTCCTTAAACAATTACTGGATGATCATGGAATGCTGAAAGCTGTGAGCTTATCTGACGTTCTTTTCTGCTGGTGAGGATGCTTAACATCTGTTGAAATCCTAATTTATTCAAAAGCACATCACTTGAAGATCACGGTAACACCTCAAACTCAGAAATCCAATTTTCTCATTCTTCGAGGTAAGCCTAAAACTCCATAACTTTGCAAAAGAATTACTTGCCTGTTTTCATCAATTCAACTTCATTTTCAATCAACTGTTTTCACAACAGTAATCAATTCACTTTCAAATCATCCATTGTTTTTCAAAACAGTGGGGCCTCTCGAATATTAGAGAGTGTAAGTCCCATTTCTTTTTCTTTTTGTACAGTTTTTTAAACAATAAAACTTCTTCAAAATAACAAAAACTTTCAAACAGTTTTTTCAAACAACGCGTCTGTAAATAAACAATCAACCATGTTTTGTAAATAAAACATGGGCCTCCATGTAGGTATAAGTCCCAAGCCCTTTTGTACATACCCATTCCTGTACATGAAATTGGGTATTTCATTGTACACACACCGTTTTGTACATATCTCGATCAATTTGATTTTTAACTTTGAATAACAAATAAAAAATGAAGGTTTCTTTAAATCTTCCCAAAAATATACCATGGGCCTCCATGTAGGTATAAGTCCCAAGCCCCTTTGTGAATACCTGTTTACATAGCTTTGAATAAACTCAAGTGGACCTCTCCCCGAGTGTGAGTCCCGAGCCCCGTGTATACAAATGGATCATGCTTACAGGTATATTTCCTTCATAAACTCCATTATATACACACACTTTGTCATATATATAATTATTCATAACTTGTTCATACCTGTTCATGTTTGTTAATACTTGTTCATGTTTGTTCATATGTGTGATATATATGCTTGTTCAACTTAGTACAACACTAGGTTCCCCATAGCCTCCTATTGGGCTTCGTGCAAAGAATCTCCACTAGTTTAGGTTAGGACATAGAGTATGGTTTCCCGGTGAAATCGCTCTAAGAGCTCAGACCAACTATACCATGCCTCCCCTTGGGCTTTGTACAAACGAGTGACCCTCCCATAGCCTCCTCTTGGGCTTACAATGCAAGGACCCTGGATTGTCCCTCCCATAGCCTCCTCTTGGGCTTACAATGCAAGGACCCTCGGATAGCCTCCTCTTGGGCTTCGTACAAGGACCCACGGGCTTCTTATAAGCATCCCCAATATCCAAATCATAAACCCTAGGAGATTAGACATTTATCATCTCTATGATAGGAGTATCTCTTCTATATCATCACAATCAATCAATCAATCAAACTTCTTTTTGCCACAAGGCTGGCTAATCAATCAAACTTCTTTTTGCCACAAGGCTGGCTAATCAATCAAACCGTTTTGCCACCGTACTGGCTGATTAATCAAAGTTTTTGTCACAAGGCTGACTTCATTGAAACTTTTGCCACAAGGCTGGCTGATTAATCAAACTTTTTGTCACAAGGCTGACTTCATTGAAAGTTTTTGCCACAAGGCTGGTTAAACAACAAAAAACATCTTTATCATTCTAAGCGCCATAAGCGGCATGGCCCAGGGCTTATAATGAAAAGATTTTCAAACAAAAAACAAACAGATGTATGTGATGATATAGATTAGATACATCGAACATTTAGATGACATTTGTCTATTTTCCTTTGCTTCCACTAGCATAAGTGGGAACTACGATTGCTCTGACTTTCTCAACATCCCTTTGAGAATACGTAGGCACAAGGTCTTATTCCTTGGCGAGCAAAACTTCTCCCTCAAACCACTCAAACCTTAGCACCCGTAGACCCCGAGCTACAGATGCTCTGATTCCCTCTAGGGGATATGTATGCAGAGGATCGCGATGATCTTTGCGAGCATAATCAAACAAACACCTTAGGTCCCACCTATCTCACAAGAACCTCTAATAACATGGAATGAAAAACAAAGCAAAGAAACCTATAGAGTACTATAGATACGTTGGGTGCTAATACCTTCCCTTCGTATAACCAACCCTCTTACCCAAAGATCTCTCCCCACTTTTTAGGTTATTGCAGCTTTTTTCCTTTTCCTCCTTTGGAAATAATAAAAAGTTTGGTCGGAACAAAAGAAAAATCATTTTTTTAGCACTCGAGCCCAAAGAAGGCATCAGGTGTCTCATCCCAAAAAGATAACGATTTTTCCCCGCGACAGAAAAATGGCGACTTCACTGGGGACCATCTTTTTATTGTTTCCAAAGGAAGGGTTAATTCTATTTGCTTTATTTTTCATTTCATTTTTTGTTATATGTGTGGTTCTGGTTCTGTTACTTGCGTGGTTCTGTTACAAGTGATACATTATGGACAAATCCTAACCCGGATTAAGTACACATAAGAAATTAGGTGGAGGGTATAGTCATGTGCAGGCGCACTTGAGAATCCTTCCGCTCAGTGGAGGTTCCTTGTTGGTAATATATGTTTAGCATGTTTCGTAGCGAAGACATTATTACTTTCATTGAACTGTAAAAGCTGAGTTGGCCGTAGAACCCCAACCCATCCTGGCCTTATTAGGTTGTGGTGCAGAAACTATTCAGGTGAAGACTTGGATTAGTTGTCATGCGGAGAACCACACTCAGACGAGTTTTTCTTGAGAATATTACTGGCTCATGAGTTTAATTGTGGAAGGCCGGTAATATCCGAAAGAAAAATGTAGACTCTGACGTATCAGTAGAACATGTTGTGCAGGTGATTAACTAGAACTATCCCATTTTTGGTTCTCTGACCTCATGCTCGTGACTTTGGACCTTTGAACCTATGCGTACCATGTTTGTTACCATGTTTGCGTTACCATGTTTGTAGTACCATGTTAGTGTTACTATGTTTGAACTACCATGTTTGCTTTACCATGTTTGAATATGTGGCATCCATGCATCCACGCATTCATACATTCATTAAAAAAACCATCTTTTTCCATAAAAACATGATTTTTCCAAAAAAAATTTAGAAAATTTTCTTTGCAAACATTATAGGATTAAGTTATGGAAAAAAGGTATACCAAAAAGTACGGCTTCAAAGCGCCTGATGTAGAAAGACTGATAGAGTTAGCATCTTCTGTACAAGATCCTTCTAATTTTAGGAAAAGTTATGGAAAGCTTTTGCCTATTTTGAACACTCATGTTGATGAAGGACTTCTCAAAACTCTGGTTCAGTTCTATGATCCCGTCTACCGTTGTTTCACCTTTCCAGACTACCAGTTGGTACCGACCTTGGAAGAATATGCCAATCTTTTGGGTATTCCTGTGTCTGACAAAATACCCTTCAATGGTTTGGAAGCCATTCCTAAGTCACACGTCATTGCAGCAAGTATCCACATGAAGAAGTCTGAAGTAGAGAGTAATTGGACTACCAAAGGAAACCTCCCGGGTTTAACTTCACACTTCCTGGTAAAGAAAGCCTTTGACTTCATCGAAACTGGTAGCATGATAGCTTTTGAAGCTACACTAGCCTTGCTCATCTATGGGTTGGTTCTGTTTCCCAATGTCGACAACTTTGTTGATATCAATGCCATAAAGATCTTTTTGATTGGAAATCATGTTCCGACTTTACTTGGTGACATGTATTTCTCTGTCCATCATAGGAATCGCCAAGGCGGTGGAATCATTGTTTGTTGTGCACCATTGTTGTTCAAATGGATTGTTTCACACTTACCTGAGTCTCCTATTTTCATAGAAAACCGAGAAGGTTTGCGTTGGCCTCGAAGACTTATGTCTCTTACTAATAATGATATCCGTTGGTATACCTTGGCTCGCTGTGGTACAGAAACCATTGATAGTTGTGGAGAGTTCGCCAACGTACCCCTCATTGGTACGCAAGGAGGAATTAACTACAATCCGGTCCTAGCCCGACGACAACTCGGGTATGCAAATTCAGCTAAACCCATTGGTCTTACAGTGGAAGGTTACTTCTACCGAGAAGGGGATAATCCTAAAAGGTTGAAAGCAAGAATGGTAAGAAAAAGGCGAGGAAAGAAATTGCATTGCCATGGACGCCTACACTTGCTGGGTAAAGAAAAGAGCAAAAGAGTTCCAAATGCCTTATGCTTATGAAAAACCCATGTTTCCTGCAGTGTCTCAACGACCCAACATTCTCGCTATGGAGGAATACCAAGACACTTTGGCTAAGATGAGGATAGAAAAAGATGCTTGAGAAGAAAAGTTTCGTAGCACTGAGGTGGAAAATAGAAAGTTGAAGAAAAGGGTGAAAGATCACGAAGAGACTCTCTATTATCAAGATGGATGGCTCATGACTAAAGATGAGAAGATTCGTCAGAAAGACGCTGCAATCAAGAGGTACATCAAAGAAAGCAAGAAAAGGCTTGAAGGCTCAACAAGCAACGCTCCGATGCCTGACAATTGGAAGAATGTTGTTAACAAGCTGAGAGCTGAAAAGGCCGATTTGAAAGCTCGCTATGGGAAAGAAATCATGAAGCTCAAGCTGCACAATGCATTTGGTTCTTCGTCTGATGAAGATGTTTAGGATTTGTTTAGCTTTTTATTTATCATTTGCTTTTGTAAGGAGCTACGCTCCAATGTTGTAACATTTCCCATTATTGCAATAAAAAAAATGAAAAAAATGTTGTAACATTTCCCATTATTGCAAAAAAAATGAAAAAATGAATAAAAGATTTGTTTGTGTTCAAATGTTTGCAAGGAAATAATCTTTAAAATGTTTGGAAAAATCATAAATTTCTTTTTGCATACATCATTCTGCATATCGAGTCCGTTGTATAGAGTCTCATCTTTTGGATCTTTCTCCAATAGATCGTCAAGCTGTCGCGTCTCAAAGTTTCTCGACCGCGCTCGCAATCAGATCACAGATACAATACTCGTTCAAGCAGAAGAAGAGTAATGGAACACTCTGAACAAGAGAATATTGAGCTCCGTGGTACAGTGACCACTCTTCAGGAAAAGTTGGAAAGTCTCACTACTCTGGTTGACTCCTTAATGGCCGCACAGAATCAGCCGCCGCCACCCAACAGCCAAGCGACGGTAACATCTGAAGTCCCTACTCCAGTTTCTACAGTTGCGTTCGGTATTCCATCTTTCTCCATGCCAGAAGGTTGGGGCACGCCTTTCAGCTTTGGTACAGGATTCCGCCATAATTTCTCTGGAGTTCAAACATCCACAACTGAAGCGCCTGCTGCACAAAGTTCACTGTTCACTCCAAATCAGGGGGTAACTTTTTCTCAAGTCACTATGGCACTTTCTCAACCCACTATGACAGTTCCGACCCCTACGGTTCACACTGTTCCTTATGATGGCAATGAGATTTATCATGATCAGGGTGATAGCACAAATCAGCGTAATCTTGTAGGAGATCTCCAAGAACAATTCAACAAGATGCAGCTGGAAGTTAAAGCTATCCGTGGAAAAGATTTGTTTGGAAAGAATGCCCAGGAGCTATGTTTGGTTCCCAGTGTACAGATACCAGCTAAGTTCAAGGTCCCAGACTTTGAGAAATACAAAGGAAGTTCTTGTCCACAAAGTCATCTTGTGATGTATGCCAGAAAGATGTCTACTTATGCAGATAATCATCAGTTGCTTATCCATTACTTTCAAGACAGTTTGACTGGCGCCGCACTGAAGTGGTACAGAGGCTTGGATAGCACTAATATTCGAACATTCAATGACCTAGGTGAGGCCTTTGTCCGACAATACAAGTATAACTCGGATATGGCTCCGGACAGAGATCAGCTTCGATCCATGGCTCAGAAAGACCATGAAGCTTTCAAAGAATATGCCCAACGATGGAGAGAAACTGCTGCTCAGATTAATCCACCGTTAAAAGAGAAAGAGATGACAAAGATCTTCTTGAATACTCTCAGTCCGTTTTACTATGAACGCATGATTGCTAGTGCTCCAAGTGATTTCACCAAAATGGTAAACATGGGGATGCGTCTAGAAGAAGGAGTCCGAACCGGACGTCTGACTAAAGAAGGTGGATCTTCAAGCGGAACCAAAAAGTTTGGAAGTGGTTTCCAAAAGAAGAAAGAACAAAGTGTTGACATGGTATCCCAAGGAAATCCAAGAGGAAATGTCAATCGTCAACGACAGATTGCTGCTATTGCGCCAGTCGTTAATACCGCACCGAATCCGGGATTTACTCCGCAGTTTCAACAACAACAGCCTCGACCACAGGCTCAGCAGTTTAACAATAATCAGAATCGTGTACAAAGAGCTCCACAGTTTGATCCGATTCCAATGACCTACACAGAGTTGTACCCAGCTTTGATTGAAAGAGGTCTTGTTCAAACTAAAGCACCACCACCAGTACCTGAGAAACTCCCATGGTGGTACAAAGCTGAGGTCTCATGCCCTTATCATCAAGGAGCACCTGGCCATGATCTCGAGCATTGCATAGCTTTGAAACATGAAGTTCAGAGGTTGGTAAGATCTAATCTCCTCTCTTTCAGAAATTTGAATCCAAATGTGCAAGCAAATCCGCTGCCCAATCATGGAAGGCATGTTGTAAACATGGTGTATGGATGTCCTGGTCCATATCGAGTCTATAATATCAATTTCTCAAGAGCCGATTTGGTACAAATGCACGCCACCCTCTGTCGAGGGCAGAATTTTCGCCAGCATTACTATGGTTCCTGTAGCATATGTTGTGTAGATCCTCACGGATGTTCGATTGTAAGAAGAGATCTCCAAGTGCTGTTGGATAATGGTACTATTCAGATCTACAGAAATAGGAATGAAAATGAAGTTAACATGATAGGATGCTATCCGCATGAGCTTTTAGTCTCAGATATCAACTCGGAAATGCCTACAGTTAACGTCATCGTTCCTCATTTCAACATGCCTGAGCGCATGGAAGTTACTTATAACAAGCCGAAGGTTCCTGTTGCTCCTTTGATCATTTGTCTACCTGGACCTGTTCCTTATGACTCTGACAAGGCAGTTCCATACAACTACAATGCTACAATGATAAAGAATGGACAAGAAGTTCCTTTACCTACTCTTTCATATGTTGTGAACATCGCTGATGTGAGTCGAGTAACAAGAAGTGGACGTGTGTATACTCCACTACCTCCAAAGCAGCCTGTTGCTCCTGCGACCGAACAAAATCATGTCAATGTTCCAGTGGGGAATCCTGTGGAAACTCCTGTCAGTAATACAAACCCTGATGTTGGTCAGTCCAGTGGAACCAATGTGAATCCTGATTTTGATGAAATTTTGAAGCTTATCAAAAGAAGTGAATACAAGATTGTGGATCAGCTTATGCAGACTCCTTCAAAAATCTCAATACTTTCATTGCTGTTGAATTCAGAAGCCCACAGGGAAGCCCTGATGAGAGTCTTGGATCAAGCTTTTGTAGATCATGATGTGACTGTTGATCACTTTGATGGGATAATAGCCAATATAACAGCTTGTAACAATTTAAGCTTCTGTGATGAAGAACTCCCCGAGGAGGGTAGAAATCACAACCTTGCTCTGCACATTTCTATGAACTGTCAGTCAGATTCTTTGTCCAATGTGTTGGTAGACACCGGATCTTCCTTGAATGTGATGCCAAAGACGACTCTTGCTCGTTTGTCTTACCAAGGAATGCCTATGAAGTTCAGTGGTGTAGTAGTCAAAGCATTTGATGGTTCGCGAAAATCTGTTATCGACGAAGTCAACCTTCCCATGACAATTGGTCCACATACATTCCAAATCACTTTCCAGGTCATGGACATTCAAGCTGCTTATAGCTATCTGTTAGGACGACCATGGATCCATGAAGCAGGGGCAGTAACTTCTACGCTCCATCAAAAGTTAAAATTTGTAACAAATGGAAAATTGGTAACAATAAGTGGAGAACAAGCCTTGATGGTGAGCCATTTATCCAATTTCTCTTTTATTGGTGCTGATGATGTGGAAGGTGTAACGCCTCAGACTGCTTTCGGGATGATCGACTGACCCCACAAACCAACACGGGTCTTTTCAGCATGCTTTGACCTCACTCGCACGCTTTCCGGGAAACTTCCCAGAAGGTCACCCATCCCTAGACTACTCCAAGTCAAGCACGCTTAACTGTGGAGTTCTTATGGAATGAGCTACCGAAAAGAAGATGCATTTTGTTGGTATAGGTAGTACCCATCAATCCTTATAAGCTTTCTTTTGATCATGCAGTCCCATACCTGCACGGCCTCAGGATCCCTCTCATTCCGATGTGGCGACCACTCTTGCCCTCTTAGGTCTCGAGTGTTACATGCGGTGCAACCAACCCTCGCCTTCTTCGGCCTCGGGTGTTACAGAAGGAACTCAGTTCCAAGGTCTCTCTTTAGAAGACGAATCTTCCAAAAAGAAAGCATCGATCTCTTCTTACAAAGAGGCAGTGAAAGTAGTGAAAGATGGAACTACCGTTGGCTGGGGGCAAGTTGTGATCCCTACCAAGAATGAAACTAGAGCAGGTCTCGGATGTTTACCAACATTCTCAAACTGCACTAAGAAGGATGAAACCCTTCGTCCGATCAAAGAAACATTCATTAGTGGAGGATTCCTTAATCCGATTCCTCAAGAGGTTAATGTCCTTATTGAAGAATGCATCGAAGAAGGTCTACCTGATCCTGAAGAAGAATGGAAATGTTATCTCAATGACTCAGGATACATATCTCAGGAAGAACCATATCCTCCGTCAGAGAAATCCAAAGGCAAAGAAACTGAGCCTGTTCCTATAGAGGTTTGGGACACCTTGGGACAACCAAGTGGAAAATTCGATTATATGGTGAAATACACTGCACCTGAAAGTTACAAGATTGCGATTGAGGATATCCAACCAACTGGATGGGGAGATTCCTTTGAATATAATAGTCAACCAGAAGAGGTTTATCAGCCCTGTCAATTTTCTCAGCAGCCTGAAATTACTGAAGATTTCGGATTCAATGCATCTGCCAAGATTGATAATCCTGAGGATGGTTATTATCACATAAATGCCATTTTTGAAGATGAAGGGGAAGATGATCCCGCAACTGACTCAGAGAGTGTCGCTGACAATGAGTCTCTTCATCCTGAAGACTGGGAAATACATCCTGAAAATTCTGAAGATTGTGACTCATCTTATGCTCTTCAAGAAGTAGAAGAAGACCGTTTCAACTCTACAAAGAACAAGGGTGATGAACCAGGACCTTCAAATCCTGCTCGACCAGCGGTCGATGTCAATACTGAAGATAATTCTAAGGAGAATTTTCCTGAATACATAATACACAGAGGAGTTCATTGCTACTGGAAGGCCGTCGACGTTCCGAATGTTGTTCGCCGCTCAAAGTAATCACCTCGCTGTTATTTTGACCTCCTGCCTTGCCCAAAGCAGAGAGATGTTTTATAGGGCTTTGCTTTTAAATGTTCCGCCCAAATAACTTTGTGTATAGGGCTTTGTTTTAAAAGTTTCCCTCTTTGTCCTGCCCAAGACAAATGAGTTTGTGTTTAGGGCTTTGTTTCAAAAATGAATCATAAATAAAGTGTCATTTTGAATTCCCTACATTATATGTTTTATTTTTGCTTTTTCTGGAAATGGTAATCCTAAAAAACCAAAATAAAAAAAAAAAAAGCTTTTCAAAAAATCTGCATACACTCTTGCATTCATAAATTTTCTGAAATAGATATAAATCACATGTGCAGATTTACTATTGATAAACCCATTGAATGCAATAACCCTATGCCCTCTCCCAACTTTGAGTTTCCTGTGTTCGAAGCCGAAGAAGAGGAAGAAGAGGAGATCCCGGACGAGATCTCTCGATTACTTAAGCACGAGGAAAGAGCCATTCTGCCTCACAAAGAGCCTTTAGAAAAGATCAACTTGGGTTCTGAAGAAGACAAAAAAGAAGTGACCATTGGATCGCTGCTTGATACTGATGTCAAGAGTAAGTTGACAAACCTTCTCAAAGAATATGTTGACGTGTTTGCCTGGTCCTACCAAGACATGCCTGGGTTGGATACCAATATTGTTCAGCATTACTTGCCATTGAAGCCAGAATGTCCGCCAGTTAAGCAAAAATTGCGAAGGACTCACCCTGATATGGCTAATAAGATCAAAGTGGAAGTTCAAAAACAGCTCGACGCAGGTTTTCTTGTAACCTCCGAGTATCCTCAATGGTTGGCCAACATTGTGCCAGTTCCAAAGAAAGATGGCAAAGTCAGAATGTGTGTTGACTACCGTGACTTGAACAAGGCCAGTCCAAAAGATGACTTTCCATTACCACATATCGACATGCTGGTTGATAACACCGCTAAGTTCAACGTCTTTTCCTTCATGGATGGGTTCTCCGGTTATAATCAGATCAAGATGGCTCCCGAAGACATGGAGAAGACATCTTTCATCACCCCATGGGGTACATTTTGCTACAAAGTGATGCCGTTTGGATTAAAGAATGCAGGCGCAACTTACCAAAGGGAAATGACTACTCTCTTTCATGACATGATGCATAAAGAAATTGAAGTCTATGTGGACGACATGATAGCCAAGTCCAGCACAGAAGAAAAACATATTGAATACCTTTTGAAGTTGTTTCAACGACTAAGGAAATATCAGCTTCGCTTGAATCCTAACAAATGTACTTTTGGGGTTAGATCTGGAAAACTCTTAGGTTTCATTGTCAGCCAAAGAGGAATTGAAGTAGATCCCGACAAAGTCAGAGCTATTCAAGAGATGCCTGCACCAAAAACTGAAAAGCAAGTAAGAGGATTTCTCGGACGATTAAACTATATCTCCAGGTTTATCTCTCAAATGACTGCTACTTGTGGGCCGATTTTCAAGCTTCTCCGCAAAGATCAAGGGGTTGTATGGACTGAAGATTGCCAGAAAGCGTTCGACAGTATCAAAGAGTACCTGTTAGAACCACCAATATTGATTCCTCCAGTTGAAGGAAGACCACTAATCATGTACCTTACCGTGTTGGAAGAATCCATGGGTTGTATGCTTGGACAGCAAGATGAAACCGGTAAGAAGGAGCATGCCATCTATTACCTGAGTAAGAAATTCACAGACTGTGAGTCTCGTTACTCCATGCTCGAAAAAACGTGTTGTGCTTTGGCTTGGGCTTCAAAACGTCTCCGCCAATACATGATTAACAATACTACTTGGTTAATCTCCAAAATGGATCCGATCAAGTATGTCTTTGAAAAGCCTGCCTTAACAGGAAGGATTGCCCGATGGCAAATGCTATTATCTGAGTATGACATTGAGTACCGTGCTCAAAAAGCAGTCAAAGGAAGCATCCTTGCCGATCATTTGGCGCATCAACCAATTAATGAATATCAATCTCTCAAGCTTGACTTTCCTGACGAAGATGTCTTATACTTGAAGATGAAAGATTGTGACGAACCATTACCTGAAGAAGGTCCTGAACCTGGATCAAGATGGGGCCTAATTTTTGATGGAGCAGTAAACGCTTTTGGCAATGGAATTGGGGCAATCATCATCACTCCTAAGGGTACTCATATCCCGTTCTCCGCCAGATTGCTATTTGAGTGCACCAACAACATCGCAGAATATGAAGCTTGTATCATGGGTCTCGAAGAAGCCATTGACTTAAGGATCAAGATCCTCGACATATATGGAGATTCAGCCCTCGTGATCAACCAAATCAAAGACAAGTGGGAAACTTACCACCCTGGCTTGATTCCTTACAGAGATTATGCAAGACGTCTGTTGACTTTCTTCAACAAGGTTGAATTGCATCATATACCTCGAGATCAGAATCGAATGGCAGACGCCTTGGCTACTCTATCTTCCATGTTCAAAGTCAATCATTGGAACGATATGCCTACAGTCAGAATCACGCGCCTTGAAAGGCCCGCCTATGTATTTGCAACTGAAGCAGTCATCGATGATAAACCGTGGTTCCACGACATCAAACGCTTCCTTCAAACTCAAGAGTACCCACTTGGGGCATCAAACAAAGATAAGAAAACTCTAAGGAGGCTTTCTGGTAGTTTCTTCCTGAACGGAGATGTGCTATACAAAAGAAACTTCGACATGGTTTTGCTCAGATGCGTGGACAGACACGAAGCAGACATGTTAATGCATGAAGTGCATGAAGGGTCCTTTGGAACTCATTCAAATGGGCATGCAATGTCCAAGAAGATCTTAAGAGCAGGATACTATTGGTTGACAATGGAATCAGATTGTTATAAACACGTGAAGAGATGTCACAAGTGCCAGATCTACGCAGATAAGATCCATGTACCACCGACTCTACTCAACGTTCTCTCATCTCCATGGCCTTTTTCCATGTGGGGTATTGACATGATTGGAATGATTGAACCAAAAGCTTCAAACGGTCATCGTTTCATCTTGGTAGCAATTGATTACTTCACCAAATGGGTCGAAGCAGCATCTTATGCCAATGTTACAAGACAAGTGGTTGTAAGGTTTATCAAGAATAACATTATTTGCCGATATGGTGTTCCCAGCAAGATCATTACTGACAATGGTTCAAACTTGAACAACAAAATGATGAAAGAATTATGTGAGGAATTCAAGATTGAGCATCATAACTCTTCTCCTTACAGACCAAAAATGAACGGCGCCGTTGAAGCCGCCAACAAGAACATTAAGAAGATCGTCCAGAAAATGGTCGTCACTTACAAAGACTGGCATGAAATGCTGCCATTTGCTTTACATGGGTACCGTACTTCAGTGCGTACTTCAACAGGGGCAACTCCCTTTTCTCTGGTATACGGCATGGAAGCTGTGCTCCCCGTAGAAGTTTAAATCCCATCAATGAGAGTCCTCATGGAGACTAAGTTATCAGAGGCTGGATGGTGTCAAAACAGATACGATCAGTTGAACTTAATCGAAGAAAAACGTATGACCGCTCTATGCCATGGACAGTTATACCAAGCAAGGATGAAACAAGCTTTCAACAAAAAGGTTCGACCTCGTGAATTTCGAGAAGGTGACCTCGTGCTTAAAAAGATCTTGTCTTTTCAACCAGATTCTAGGGGCAAATGGTCTCCTAATTACGAAGGCCCGTATGTTGTCAAAAGAACATTTTCTGGCGGCGCCATGACTCTTGCAACTATGGATGGTGATGAACTCCCGCATCCTGTGAATGCTGATGCAGTCAAGAAATACTTTGTCTAAAAAAATATATATATATATAAAAGAACAGCTCGATAAGTTGAAAACCCGCAAAGGGCGACTTAGGCAAAAATGAGCGTCTCGGTGGACTGAAAACCCGAAAGGGCGGTCCAGGCAAAAATTAGAGACAATAAACAGAAAAGAATTCATCCTGGTAGATTGAAAACCTGAAAGGGCAATCTAGGCAAAAATTAGGGATTTATGACAAAGTAACTGCATCAGTCCTTACTTCGTCACCTGAGGAGTCTGTACCTCATCAAAGGATCTTCAATCAAATCATCGCCAATCTGAAGCGACAAGCACAGTTGGAACTCAAAGTTATTAGAGGGAATAGTGGTTATTGCTTTCAATGTAGCCTTTTACGCATAATTATCATTTCCAACTTTTGTAAATACTCCGTGGAATCACGCCTTTAGCTGATTTCCATCCTATTAAATAAATTTGAGCCTTGTGCCCATTTGTCTGCAATCTCTAATTTCTTTCAGCTTGTAAAATGACGCTTTAATTGTGTTATTCACTTTTGAAAAAAAGAAAAAAATAAGTTTTAAATGAATTTACTTCACTTTTCTTTTTCAAAATAAAAGCGAAACTTTCCTTTGAGTGGTGAACAACGGAAGGAACATCAGCAGTTGTCTCCGTAGGATGAACAAAAGGATTCTCCCTGAAAAATTGTTGAGACAACGGTATTCTGGTCCCAGAAAAGAATTCTTGAAGCAATTACCCCTCGAGGTAAAGAAGCTCTTCTATCCCCAGTGAAGAAGGTCTTTTATCCCTAGTGACGAAGATTTCCAATCTCCAGTGAAGAAGCTCTTCCATCTCAATAAGGATGCTCATCTTCCCCAGAGAAGTTTAAAGCACGCAACACCATTCATCACCCGTGTTATCTACACCGTGTTGAAGAACATTTGCCAAGTATCTGGTTGTATTGCGACGTCGGTCCCTCTCCAGTATACACTTCTTTGTCTGTCAGTATTGTCAGCATGCATGCGACATTTATGACATTCATCATTCATACATATTTGCATCATTTATGCATTCTTGCATTTTTCAATGTTTGCTTTAAAAATCACTTGTTTAGGATATATCTATCCTCAAAAAGAAAAAGAAAAAAAAAGAAACAAGTATGGGCGTGTCATCTCTCCAAGTAGGTCGTCACCCATAAGCAGAAATAAAATCTTCTTTCTTCAGTTCCCCACTGAGATCATTCCTCGTGGAAGAAGGTTGCTTTAGTTTCTCCTCTCAAAACGAAGGAGAAAATCCCCAGTTGAGTTCATTCCTCATGGGTACAAAGTCTTGTTTAACTGTCTCTTTCCAATTCATTCTTGGTTAGAACCCTGTCTTTACCAGAGATTCAAATTCCGATTCCTCAAACAGAGTCGTGAAAAACAGACAATAAGCAATAGCCTCATCATCCGAGCAGCTTATGTCTCTTTCAAAACAATATTCCTCTCAAGGAAATCAATCATGAAGATCATTTGACGATCAGGGCCTTATTACTGTTCACAAGGCTGAATAACCAGTAATTTCCCTAGCAAAGTCTCCAGAATCATTTTATCACTCGGCTGATAATTGATCATGTCTTCAAAACCACTATCACAAGGCTGGTAGTCGGTAACCTTTTGTTCTGGTTATATTATTAAACATGTCTATCACTATGCTGATAGTCGGTAATATTAACCGAATCATTGAAACTCTTTTTACCTTGTCAAATCTATCACCATGCTGATAGTCGGTAACACAGTTTCATACCTTTCACCTTCGCATTATTAAACAAGTCTATCCCTGTGTTGATAGTCGATAATGTCGATTGGTAAGCTTTTCTTACAAAGCTATCACTCCCCGGTGAAGCATACACTTGCTTTCCCGAAAAACGGATTCTCTTCCTAAAACGGATTGAGACATCCTTCCCAATCTCTTTCCCCCAGTGGAGTCAGTTCTTGATATCCCTCGGTAAAGATATCCTTGCATCATTCGCAATTTTGGTATCTTAGGTCCAAAATTCGCGTCTTCTGATATTTAAGTCTCTTCCACCCTATCAAAATAAAGATTTTCAATCTTCATGTCTCAGGTTGAAGAAACTTAAATAGGGGCATCTGTCATACCCCAATTTTTGACCTAAGATACCACCTCATATCATTTGCATATGCATCATTTGCATCTCTAACAAATTGCATAGCTTGTGTTTGCTACTTGTGACTCAGTAGGATTTAATCAGGAAATCACTCATCAGTACAAGTAACAATTAATTAGGGTTTTGTTCCCCCTTCATCTCAAAAGAACTATCTTCATCAACAATCAACATTTGGTCCTCAAAGATTCATTTCAACAAGCTTAAAGGCACTGAACCAACCAAATTAGGGTTTTGACTGAAGACAGCATACTCTTGACTTTTGCTCAGGGTTTGACCTAATGACTTGGGACATGACCTCAAGACCCCAAGTATATCATTTTGACCTAATCCATTGACTCAAGACATCTCCTACACAAGGATTGATCAACAGTGAAATTTCAAATCATCAGACTAGGGTTTTGAACTATCAGGGACTGAAATCAGGGATCACATTTGGGAAACCTTAAAAATCCCCAGGAAGTCAATCAAAGATTTCAATCATCTTCAAATAATCCCTATGACAATATACAATGGAAATTGTATCTCAATTCAAGATCCACAGTCATCAATTTCATCAGGTCGACAATTAGGGTTTTTTGACCTAATTCACTGAACAACCGACTTTTTAATCAGGACATGATGCTACAACTTAAACCATGGCTCAAGGTCCTCCAAAAACTCAATATGATCCATTCATTCACTCATTCTTTGCAAGATAATTTCATGTTCGTGGTTGTTTTCATTTTAAATGCGCCATTTGCCGATTGGTGTGATTTAAAAGAGACTTGCTTGGAATTTATTTCATGGTTTTTTGGTCTGTGGATTGCTCATGGTGAAGATTTGAATCATATGAATTATTTGATCATTCATGGGAATTTCATCAAAGTTGCAAAGAAAATGTCCATTGTTGGAAACACAAAATGCAACGCTAGCTCCCTTTGAAGAACCTCAAGAATCCCATAATTTTAACTTCGAAATATCAATGGAGGATTCCGACGAGACGCTAACTCACTCTAGATTAGAAGCCATGATGGAGCACTTTGTAGAAACCCAAACCGTCCAAAACCAAGAGTTTATCAAACAAAGTATTCAAAACAATGAAACCCTTAGGCAACTGACCACTATGGTTGAGTCCCTCGCGACTCACAACATGGCATTAGAGACTCAAATCGCCCAACTTGAACAAAAGCCACTAGGAGACTTACTTGAGGAGTATATTGGCACAACCATTAGTGAAGAACAAATTTTACTTGAGGAGTATATTGGCACAACCATTAGTGAAGAACAAATTGAAATGCCTGAGGAGAGTAATAATGAGATTGAGGAGAGTGATAATGTGGTTGAAGAGATTTCTAGTGAGAAAAGAGTGGAGATTGAGAAAAATCCAGCAACACTATCTGAAAGGGAGGTTGTAGAAGAGGTAGAGAGGGAAACACCTATTGTTATTCCTCTTCCCTATACCCCACCGATTTCTTTCTCGCAAAGTTTTATGGAAGCTAAGGTAGAATCCCAATCCAAAACGTATGTGGAGGTATTGGAAAATATCCACACAAATACACCCTTGTTTGAAGTCTTGCATAAAAAGAGAAATTTAGAGGACCATGAAACCAAGGAGATCATTAGTGTTAAGAGGGTGAAGTCAACCTTTGAGGCGGTGGACGAAATTACTAATCCTAAGCTTGAAAAACTAACACTTAGGATAGATCCAGAACCACCACCACGAGTTCAAAAGAACAAACCACCCCACAGAAAAGAGAAGTTAGAGAACCATAAAACTAGAAATATTACTATTGTCAAGAGGGTAAGGTTAATCTTTGAGGTGGTGGATAATATCACTAAGCCCGAACTTGGAAAGCTGATTGTAACGTCCCGAATTTAATTAATTAGTTAATTAAATTATTTAAGAATTTAATCATTGGATTTAATCGAAGTTCGAGGATCAATCGGAATTGTCGGTATTATTTTGGGAAGCGTATTTGGATTATTAAGTTAAAGTTGGATTTTATTCAGTTAGTTGGAGAATTAATAAAGTTGATTTCGTTGAAGAAATAATATTATTATTAATATTGGACTATTTGTATTTAATTCAAATTTTATCGACGAAGTCGGAATTATTTTATTAAGTTGGCATGGTAATTAATCGGATTAACTTGGTGAAATAAAGTTGAAGTGTTATTTTATTAATGAGCTTAAAAATAACTTTGGATTTAATTTGAGTTGTTGTGAAGTAAGGAGGGGGTATGTAACTTAGGCCCAATTATGTTGGATTTAGAATTGGAAGAAGGAAGAACTATCATAACACAAAGAGGAATAGGGTTTGGAGGAGAGGTGAAGAAGAGAGCCATGGCGGAAGAGAAAAGCTAGAGGAAGTCCAATTTTCGCAGCAAGTTTCTGCAGTGAGACACCGTAGTAAAAAGAACGTTTCTCCCAATCCAACAGTTGGATCGTCGCGGTTCTTGGACACAACGTTCCAGACTCGTAGAGGTAACTTCTGACCGGAGCGATTTTTGTTTTGATGATTTTAAGTCCGTCTGACAAAGCGATTTCCGAACAGGTTTTTGTTGCGTCTCTGCACGTTGTTAGAAAAGATTTTCGGAGAAAAGATGGAAGCGGCGGCATAAGCTATGGCAACCGGGAGAGTAGAGAAATCTCATATCCAAGGTAAGGGGTGGGGTTCTAACTCTATAACCGGACTCATGATGAATGATATGCGGGGGTTAATTTTGTAGGAAATTATTCCGGTTTATTTGTGTGTGGTTTATGTTGCAAAACAATAATTTTTATGCTATTGTGTCGAATCTTGTTGTTGTTGAATCGATAGTGTAGTTAAATTTGTAGTGCAAAATAATTATTGGAATACTTGGAGATAGGAATATGATGATTGTATGTGGGATTATGGTGTATTTAGTTATCCGGAATTAATTGAAAATTATAGAGGTAGTTCGTATATGCTAGTAGGTGATTGTGATCGGCTTGTTTTGTGAATTATGATGAGTACGTTGTGTTGTTATTTCTTTGTGATTTCTGAGTGATGTGTATATTGTTGTTGTTTTATGCGAAGTTGCAGGATGTTTCAGTGACGATGTATACCTCTATTTATTGGTATAACGACGATATAGGCTTATGCCTTTTGTGACGATGATGTTGTTGTTGTATGTGTTTGTTGCATTCATATACATATGCATTTTGGCGACGGTCTAGATTGGCAAATTAGTGACGAAGGCTTATGCCTTGATGCCTCGGTTAACTGGCAATTGGCGATGGGGGCTGAAGCCCTGGGTACCACATGCATGTGCATTTGTTAGAGTCTCATTATATGTGGCATGAGTGTGATTTAATTGTGACGTGATGTGACTTGAGTTGTTGAATTGTGATAATGTGAAGTTGTAATTATAAGTTGTTATACTAATGACGTGTTGTGGCAGGTATTGTCTGGAAGATGAGAAATAGTTGTTATAACTATTAATACGTTGCTGTTGTTGATTTTTGTTATTATAATTGTTCAGGTTAATTGTTATTATAACTGTTGTCTGAAATCCGTAACGTGATAATTTTGTATGATTTAATTCTAATATATTGTTTATCATGCGTTTGTTTATATTGGTAGATATCTCACCCTTTCTGAATGATGTTTCCCTACCATGGGAAACGGACAGGTACACAAGATAGCGGTGGAAGTTTTGAAGTGATTTTATGAAGTCTTTAGTTGCTGTTAGTCGAGTTGGTGTCTTGCTCTGATACGTAGCACTCGGGGGGATAAAACGATTGTTTTATTTATTAATTCTTTTGCTGAATTTTTATATGGTTTTGGTTTAAATTGTAACTTAAAGTTACCGTGCAATGATGCTACGACTTGATTTGAATAGTTATGAAATTTGTTGATTCCGCTGCGAGTTAATTATTGAATTTAAACAAAGTGATCTTTTTGTAATGATTTGATTATCGTTTTAAATTCTTGTGCTATGTATCTATATGAAGGCAAGTAAGCCGTAAATGTTTTTGAGATGACGAATATGTGATACCTCAAATGAACTTGTTTGGAATTTATACTCTGATTTTTCGTATTATTTATCGGGTAGATTTGGGGTGTTACATTAGTGGTATCAGAGCAGGTCGGTCCGTCCGGCCAGAGTCGTCTAATTGTTGTTTATCCCTTAGTACGCGACAAGTGTGTACAACACTGTCGGTACTTGTTGTTTTTGATTGCTTGTTGTAGAAGTTGGTTTGGAACTAAGTGGGGGAGAAGCTGTACTCCTCGGTTATGATTCGGTTGTAAGTTGTTGGTGCTTCGGTAGTGAAGGACACCTGAATATGGAAATAAGAATTGTGTATGTGTTTGGTGTTGAATAGGTTGCTGAGGATGACGAAGTGAGATTATATAACCAGATATAAGCAAGTGATAGCTATTGCTACGTTGTAAGATGTTTCAAGATATTGCTAAAATGGCTGGCAAGCTAGTAAGGATTATGTCGCAATCGTATTAGAAGATTGATGGTATAAGTACTAGATTTAAACCGTGACCGGGTTGTCGTTTGATCAAAGGATTGGATGTGAAGGATGTGTTAAGTATGGTGATTTCGTATAGATTTTCGAGGACGAAAATATTCTAAGTGGGGGAGAGTTGTAACGTCCCGAATTTAATTAATTAGTTAATTAAATTATTTAAGAATTTAATCATTGGATTTAATCGAAGTTCGAGGATCAATCGGAATTGTCGGTATTATTTTGGGAAGCGTATTTGGATTATTAAGTTAAAGTTGGATTTTATTCAGTTAGTTGGAGAATTAATAAAGTTGATTTCGTTGAAGAAATAATATTATTATTAATATTGGACTATTTGTATTTAATTCAAATTTTATCGACGAAGTCGGAATTATTTTATTAAGTTGGCATGGTAATTAATCGGATTAACTTGGTGAAATAAAGTTGAAGTGTTATTTTATTAATGAGCTTAAAAATAACTTTGGATTTAATTTGAGTTGTTGTGAAGTAAGGAGGGGGTATGTAACTTAGGCCCAATTATGTTGGATTTAGAATTGGAAGAAGGAAGAACTATCATAACACAAAGAGGAATAGGGTTTGGAGGAGAGGTGAAGAAGAGAGCCATGGCGGAAGAGAAAAGCTAGAGGAAGTCCAATTTTCGCAGCAAGTTTCTGCAGTGAGACACCGTAGTAAAAAGAACGTTTCTCCCAATCCAACAGTTGGATCGTCGCGGTTCTTGGACACAACGTTCCAGACTCGTAGAGGTAACTTCTGACCGGAGCGATTTTTGTTTTGATGATCTTAAGTCCGTCTGACAAAGCGATTTCCGAACAGGTTTTTGTTGCGTCTCTGCACGTTGTTAGAAAAGATTTTCGGAGAAAAGATGGAAGCGGCGGCATAAGCTATGGCAACCGGGAGAGTAGAGAAATCTCATATCCAAGGTAAGGGGTGGGGTTCTAACTCTATAACCGGACTCATGATGAATGATATGCGGGGGTTAATTTTGTAGGAAATTATTCCGGTTTATTTGTGTGAGGTTTATGTTGCAAAACAATAATTTTTATGCTATTGTGTCGAATCTTGTTGTTGTTGAATCGATAGTGTAGTTAAATTTGTAGTGCAAAATAATTATTGGAATACTTGGAGATAGGAATATGATGATTGTATGTGGGATTATGGTGTATTTAGTTATCCGGAATTAATTGAAAATTATAGAGGTAGTTCGTATATGCTAGTAGGTGATTGTGATCGGCTTGTTTTGTGAATTATGATGAGTACGTTGTGTTGTTATTTCTTTGTGATTTCTGAGTGATGTGTATATTGTTGTTGTTTTATGTGAAGTTGCAGGATGTTTCAGTGACGATGTATACCTCTATTTATTGGTATAACGACGATATAGGCTTATGCCTTTTGTGACGATGATGTTGTTGTTGTATGTGTTTGTTGCATTCATATACATATGCATTTTGGCGACGGTCTAGATTGGCAAATTAGTGACGAAGGCTTATGCCTTGATGCCTCGGTTAACTGGCAATTGGCGATGGGGGCTGAAGCCCTGGGTACCACATGCATGTGCATTTGTTAGAGTCTCATTATATGTGGCATGAGTGTGATTTAATTGTGACGTGATGTGACTTGAGTTGTTGAATTGTGATAATGTGAAGTTGTAATTATAAGTTGTTATACTAATGACGTGTTGTGGCAGGTATTGTCTGGAAGATGAGAAATAGTTGTTATAACTATTAATACGTTGCTGTTGTTGATTTTTGTTATTATAATTGTTCAGGTTAATTGTTATTATAACTGTTGTCTGAAATCCGTAACGTGATAATTTTGTATGATTTAATTCTAATATATTGTTTATCATGCGTTTGTTTATATTGGTAGATATCTCACCCTTTCTGAATGATGTTTCCCTACCATGGGAAACGGACAGGTACACAAGATAGCGGTGGAAGTTTTGAAGTGATTTTATGAAGTCTTTAGTTGCTGTTAGTCGAGTTGGTGTCTTGCTCTGATACGTAGCACTCGGGGGGATAAAACGATTGTTTTATTTATTAATTCTTTTGCTGAATTTTTATATGGTTTTGGTTTAAATTGTAACTTAAAGTTACCGTGCAATGATGCTACGACTTGATTTGAATAGTTATGAAATTTGTTGATTCCGCTGCGAGTTAATTATTGAATTTAAACAAAGTGATCTTTTTGTAATGATTTGATTATCGTTTTAAATTCTTGTGCTATGTATCTATATGAAGGCAAGTAAGCCGTAAATGTTTTTGAGATGACGAATATGTGATACCTCAAATGAACTTGTTTGGAATTTATACTCTGATTTTTCGTATAATTTATCGGGTAGATTTGGGGTGTTACATTAGTGGTATCAGAGCAGGTCGGTCCGTCCGGCCAGAGTCGTCTAATTGTTGTTTATCCCTTAGTACGCGACAAGTGTGTACAACACTGTCGGTACTTGTTGTTTTTGATTGCTTGTTGTAGAAGTTGGTTTGGAACTAAGTGGGGGAGAAGCTGTACTCCTCGGTTATGATTCGGTTGTAAGTTGTTGGTGCTTCGGTAGTGAATGACACCTGAATATGGAAATAAGAATTGTGTATGTGTTTGGTGTTGAATAGGTTGCTGAGGATGACGAAGTGAGATTATATAACCAGATATAAGCAAGTGATAGCTATTGCTACGTTGTAAGATGTTTCAAGATATTGCTAAAATGGCTGGCAAGCTAGTAAGGATTATGTCGCAATCGTATTAGAAGATTGATGGTATAAGTACTAGATTTAAACCGTGACCGGGTTGTCGTTTGATCAAAGGATTGGATGTGAAGGATGTGTTAAGTATGGTGATTTCGTATAGATTTTCGAGGACGAAAATATTCTAAGTGGGGGAGAGTTGTAACGTCCCGAATTTAATTAATTAGTTAATTAAATTATTTAAGAATTTAATCATTGGATTTAATCGAAGTTCGAGGATCAATCGGAATTGTCGGTATTATTTTGGGAAGCGTATTTGGATTATTAAGTTAAAGTTGGATTTTATTCAGTTAGTTGGAGAATTAATAAAGTTGATTTCGTTGAAGAAATAATATTATTATTAATATTGGACTATTTGTATTTAATTCAAATTTTATCGACGAAGTCGGAATTATTTTATTAAGTTGGCATGGTAATTAATCGGATTAACTTGGTGAAATAAAGTTGAAGTGTTATTTTATTAATGAGCTTAAAAATAACTTTGGATTTAATTTGAGTTGTTGTGAAGTAAGGAGGGGGTATGTAACTTAGGCCCAATTATGTTGGATTTAGAATTGGAAGAAGGAAGAACTATCATAACACAAAGAGGAATAGGGTTTGGAGGAGAGGTGAAGAAGAGAGCCATGGCGGAAGAGAAAAGCTAGAGGAAGTCCAATTTTCGCAGCAAGTTTCTGCAGTGAGACACCGTAGTAAAAAGAACGTTTCTCCCAATCCAACAGTTGGATCGTCGCGGTTCTTGGACACAACGTTCCAGACTCGTAGAGGTAACTTCTGACCGGAGCGATTTTTGTTTTGATGATCTTAAGTCCGTCTGACAAAGCGATTTCCGAACAGGTTTTTGTTGCGTCTCTGCACGTTGTTAGAAAAGATTTTCGGAGAAAAGATGGAAGCGGCGGCATAAGCTATGGCAACCGGGAGAGTAGAGAAATCTCATATCCAAGGTAAGGGGTGGGGTTCTAACTCTATAACCGGACTCATGATGAATGATATGCGGGGGTTAATTTTGTAGGAAATTATTCCGGTTTATTTGTGTGTGGTTTATGTTGCAAAACAATAATTTTTATGCTATTGTGTCGAATCTTGTTGTTGTTGAATCGATAGTGTAGTTAAATTTGTAGTGCAAAATAATTATTGGAATACTTGGAGATAGGAATATGATGATTGTATGTGGGATTATGGTGTATTTAGTTATCCGGAATTAATTGAAAATTATAGAGGTAGTTCGTATATGCTAGTAGGTGATTGTGATCGGCTTGTTTTGTGAATTATGATGAGTACGTTGTGTTGTTATTTCTTTGTGATTTCTGAGTGATGTGTATATTGTTGTTGTTTTATGCGAAGTTGCAGGATGTTTCAGTGACGATGTATACCTCTATTTATTGGTATAACGACGATATAGGCTTATGCCTTTTGTGACGATGATGTTGTTGTTGTATGTGTTTGTTGCATTCATATACATATGCATTTTGGCGACGGTCTAGATTGGCAAATTAGTGACGAAGGCTTATGCCTTGATGCCTCGGTTAACTGGCAATTGGCGATGGGGGCTGAAGCCCTGGGTACCACATGCATGTGCATTTGTTAGAGTCTCATTATATGTGGCATGAGTGTGATTTAATTGTGACGTGATGTGACTTGAGTTGTTGAATTGTGATAATGTGAAGTTGTAATTATAAGTTGTTATACTAATGACGTGTTGTGGCAGGTATTGTCTGGAAGATGAGAAATAGTTGTTATAACTATTAATACGTTGCTGTTGTTGATTTTTGTTATTATAATTGTTCAGGTTAATTGTTATTATAACTGTTGTCTGAAATCCGTAACGTGATAATTTTGTATGATTTAATTCTAATATATTGTTTATCATGCGTTTGTTTATATTGGTAGATATCTCACCCTTTCTGAATGATGTTTCCCTACCATGGGAAACGGACAGGTACACAAGATAGCGGTGGAAGTTTTGAAGTGATTTTATGAAGTCTTTAGTTGCTGTTAGTCGAGTTGGTGTCTTGCTCTGATACGTAGCACTCGGGGGGATAAAACGATTGTTTTATTTATTAATTCTTTTGCTGAATTTTTATATGGTTTTGGTTTAAATTGTAACTTAAAGTTACCGTGCAATGATGCTACGACTTGATTTGAATAGTTATGAAATTTGTTGATTCCGCTGCGAGTTAATTATTGAATTTAAACAAAGTGATCTTTTTGTAATGATTTGATTATCGTTTTAAATTCTTGTGCTATGTATCTATATGAAGGCAAGTAAGCCGTAAATGTTTTTGAGATGACGAATATGTGATACCTCAAATGAACTTGTTTGGAATTTATACTCTGATTTTTCGTATAATTTATCGGGTAGATTTGGGGTGTTACATTAGTGGTATCAGAGCAGGTCGGTCCGTCCGGCCAGAGTCGTCTAATTGTTGTTTATCCCTTAGTACGCGACAAGTGTGTACAACACTGTCGGTACTTGTTGTTTTTGATTGCTTGTTGTAGAAGTTGGTTTGGAACTAAGTGGGGGAGAAGCTGTACTCCTCGGTTATGATTCGGTTGTAAGTTGTTGGTGCTTCGGTAGTGAAGGACACCTGAATATGGAAATAAGAATTGTGTATGTGTTTGGTGTTGAATAGGTTGCTGAGGATGACGAAGTGAGATTATATAACCAGATATAAGCAAGTGATAGCTATTGCTACGTTGTAAGATGTTTCAAGATATTGCTAAAATGGCTGGCAAGCTAGTAAGGATTATGTCGCAATCGTATTAGAAGATTGATGGTATAAGTACTAGATTTAAACCGTGACCGGGTTGTCGTTTGATCAAAGGATTGGATGTGAAGGATGTGTTAAGTATGGTGATTTCGTATAGATTTTCGAGGACGAAAATATTCTAAGTGGGGGAGAGTTGTAACGTCCCGAATTTAATTAATTAGTTAATTAAATTATTTAAGAATTTAATCATTGGATTTAATCGAAGTTCGAGGATCAATCGGAATTGTCGGTATTATTTTGGGAAGCGTATTTGGATTATTAAGTTAAAGTTGGATTTTATTCAGTTAGTTGGAGAATTAATAAAGTTGATTTCGTTGAAGAAATAATATTATTATTAATATTGGACTATTTGTATTTAATTCAAATTTTATCGACGAAGTCGGAATTATTTTATTAAGTTGGCATGGTAATTAATCGGATTAACTTGGTGAAATAAAGTTGAAGTGTTATTTTATTAATGAGCTTAAAAATAACTTTGGATTTAATTTGAGTTGTTGTGAAGTAAGGAGGGGGTATGTAACTTAGGCCCAATTATGTTGGATTTAGAATTGGAAGAAGGAAGAACTATCATAACACAAAGAGGAATAGGGTTTGGAGGAGAGGTGAAGAAGAGAGCCATGGCGGAAGAGAAAAGCTAGAGGAAGTCCAATTTTCGCAGCAAGTTTCTGCGGTGAGACACCGTAGTAAAAAGAACGTTTCTCCCAATCCAACAGTTGGATCGTCGCGGTTCTTGGACACAACGTTCCAGACTCGTAGAGGTAACTTCTGACCGGAGCGATTTTTGTTTTGATGATCTTAAGTCCGTCTGACAAAGCGATTTCCGAACAGGTTTTTGTTGCGTCTCTGCACGTTGTTAGAAAAGATTTTCGGAGAAAAGATGGAAGCGGCGGCATAAGCTATGGCAACCGGGAGAGTAGAGAAATCTCATATCCAAGGTAAGGGGTGGGGTTCTAACTCTATAACCGGACTCATGATGAATGATATGCGGGGGTTAATTTTGTAGGAAATTATTCCGGTTTATTTGTGTGTGGTTTATGTTGCAAAACAATAATTTTTATGCTATTGTGTCGAATCTTGTTGTTGTTGAATCGATAGTGTAGTTAAATTTGTAGTGCAAAATAATTATTGGAATACTTGGAGATAGGAATATGATGATTGTATGTGGGATTATGGTGTATTTAGTTATCCGGAATTAATTGAAAATTATAGAGGTAGTTCGTATATGCTAGTAGGTGATTGTGATCGGCTTGTTTTGTGAATTATGATGAGTACGTTGTGTTGTTATTTCTTTGTGATTTCTGAGTGATGTGTATATTGTTGTTGTTTTATGCGAAGTTGCAGGATGTTTCAGTGACGATGTATACCTCTATTTATTGGTATAACGACGATATAGGCTTATGCCTTTTGTGACGATGATGTTGTTGTTGTATGTGTTTGTTGCATTCATATACATATGCATTTTGGCGACGGTCTAGATTGGCAAATTAGTGACGAAGGCTTATGCCTTGATGCCTCGGTTAACTGGCAATTGGCGATGGGGGCTGAAGCCCTGGGTACCACATGCATGTGCATTTGTTAGAGTCTCATTATATGTGGCATGAGTGTGATTTAATTGTGACGTGATGTGACTTGAGTTGTTGAATTGTGATAATGTGAAGTTGTAATTATAAGTTGTTATACTAATGACGTGTTGTGGCAGGTATTGTCTGGAAGATGAGAAATAGTTGTTATAACTATTAATACGTTGCTGTTGTTGATTTTTGTTATTATAATTGTTCAGGTTAATTGTTATTATAACTGTTGTCTGAAATCCGTAACGTGATAATTTTGTATGATTTAATTCTAATATATTGTTTATCATGCGTTTGTTTATATTGGTAGATATCTCACCCTTTCTGAATGATGTTTCCCTACCATGGGAAACGGACAGGTACACAAGATAGCGGTGGAAGTTTTGAAGTGATTTTATGAAGTCTTTAGTTGCTGTTAGTCGAGTTGGTGTCTTGCTCTGATACGTAGCACTCGGGGGGATAAAACGATTGTTTTATTTATTAATTCTTTTGCTGAATTTTTATATGGTTTTGGTTTAAATTGTAACTTAAAGTTACCGTGCAATGATGCTACGACTTGATTTGAATAGTTATGAAATTTGTTGATTCCGCTGCGAGTTAATTATTGAATTTAAACAAAGTGATCTTTTTGTAATGATTTGATTATCGTTTTAAATTCTTGTGCTATGTATCTATATGAAGGCAAGTAAGCCGTAAATGTTTTTGAGATGACGAATATGTGATACCTCAAATGAACTTGTTTGGAATTTATACTCTGATTTTTCGTATAATTTATCGGGTAGATTTGGGGTGTTACACTGATACTTAGGATTGATCCAGAACCGCCACCACGATTTCAAAAGAATGAACCACCCCACAGAAGAAAGAAAAGAAAAGGTGAGGGATATGTGAGATGGCTTGATAAGTGGCCATGGAAAATGAGGTTTCCTAAAAGTTCAACCGAGGAGTCATTCTCGAGAGAACCACCTTGAGTGCTTGCACTCTTAAGCCGTCGAGCTATCGACGTTAAACAAAGCGCTGCGTGGGAGGCAACCCACGAGCTTTCTATTTAATGTTTTCCTTTTATTGTTTGAATTTGCAGAAAATAAAAATATGGATCGCATGTTACTTCTCGATCATATCTAGGCGAAAAACCTATAGATGATCATCTCAAAGATGAGAGGGTCTCCACGCACATTCCTACGAGTGTTGCTGCTGGTGGTGACACAAATTGATGAGTATGATAGGAGAAGGTATTTCCTCCGGACGCGGAGTGGATTTGGTCGTGATAGCCCGCCGGTAGCATCCATACAGGTTCTGTTTTTCCTTTTTCACCTTTTATCAAAACATTGAGGACAATGTTTGGTTTAAGTGTGGGGGAGAAGCTTTACCGCTTTCATTTATTGCTTTATTTATTGTATCCTAGTTATGTTGTCGAGTCTTTATACGTGATTTTCTGTTGCTATTGAATTTCCCCTGAAATTTAAAAAAATTTTAACCTCCAACCAAAAATTTGAATTTTGACGCATGGCATACACACTCTGAAAGTATAGAGGTTGTCACACTTTAGGCATTGTTAGAAAAACTTGGAGATGTTTCAACAACATCGATACCGTCCTGACACCCTAAACCCCCTCATTATGTAATATCAATTTGGACCCCCATTATGTCGAGACCTTAGGCTCAAGTTTTCAAAGTAGCTCTTAAGTAGTTTATATTAGCAGTCGGCACCATCTTAAGCACAAACTACGTAGGGAGTCGATGAATATAAGTGAATGATCCTGTTTTTTTTAAATGATTTAATTGAAGAATAGCCTTCTAAGTTAGGTGACCCTCACCCGGTCATTTATCCCAACGGTTGTTAAGCCAATAAGGATTTAATAATTAGTACCCACTGTTGGTTGGCCTAGAGGTCACTGGTACTGGGCTTGGTAGGGTGGACTACGGTCCGATCCCCCGCAACCGCAGTTGGGAAATATGGGGCTTCGCCATTTAAAAAACCAGAACCCCGTGCTAAAGAAAAGAAAAGGATCATAGTCGCTAACCGATTTCCCCTACTATGTGAGTGTACGGATAACGGGCTTAATGTGATTGCGCTTGAATGAAAAGAGTGAAAGGAAAAAAACGAGAGATATAGGTTGAGTTATAATGACATAATTCGAATTGGTTTGTATAAGGAGGGAGTTTTTGAACATTGTGTCGTTACGGTATCCTTGGTGTTGATATCTATTACCTATCTATGTAACATTTGCCTAACATAAATATGATTAGGAGTCGTGTCATGCCCTTGTTTCGAATCGATCTTAAATATTTCATTTACCGTGTGGTTGATTGCTTGAGGACAAGCAATGGTTTAAGTGTGGGGGTATTTGATAACACGAAAACGTATCACATATTTGGCTTGATTTACATACATTATTTCCCTATTTTATCTTAATTATGTTGCTTTATGTTGGTATTATGCTGGTATTTTCATTGTTTTGGGTTTTATGTTCGTTTTGAGGACTATTTGTGAAAAGGAAAGAAATGGAGCTAAAATCACTACTATTTGTGCCTAAAAGATGAAAAATGGTGCTGAAATGAAAAGGGGGTGCAAACAAGGCTCAACCATGCTAAAGGAGACCCAAAGGCCCAAAGAGACAAAGTCAGCCCACGAAGTAATCAATTGTGCGTGGCCCAAATCACACAAGCAAGTGGAGACGCACGTCTCCAATGATCCATGCCACGTCACCAATGAGGAGACGCCCGTCTCCAGCTCCTCCTACATTTCCTCCACTTGAGACGCACGTCTCAAGTCGTGTGCTGGGTCACCCTGAAGAAGAGGAGACGCCCGTCTCCAGCTCCTCCTACATTTCCTCCACTTGAGACGCACGTCTCAAGTCGTGTGCTGGGTCACCCTGAAGAAGTGGAGACGCACGTCTCCAAAGAGTTCCCTATTTCCACGCATTCCAACAACAGAACCTCCACTATAAATAGAGGCTGAGCATTCATTTGAAAGCATCCAAGTTTTAGGCGCGGAAGCGCTGTTCATAGTTTTAGGCATATATTATCACTTTGTAAAGTGGTAGTTTCTCACATTGAGGAACTACCACACTATTAGTTTTAGGCCTACAATTTATGTACTCTTGGATCACAATCTTGCCGACATTATTTCAAAGCTTCATTCAAGTTTCAAGATTTGTTTTGTTCGCAATTTAATTCAAGTTTATTTCGTCTGCTTTACTTCCAGGTTTATTTATTTGCAATTATTTTAGTTTTATGTTCTTATAATATTGTTTTATCATTATTATTATAATATGGTTAGTAATTATAATTTCATGTTTAATAATTATAATTCCATGTTTAATAATTATAATTTCATGTTTGTTTCTTTAAGTATGTCTGGCTAATTTATTTAGATGTCGGTTGTAACACCCCGATATCCGCTGCACGCATCAACTGTGTCGGCCAACCGAGCATGTTACCGGCTTAATCAATAATCCCCCCTAGGTCTGCTTATCGGCTGCCCAGGAAATATTGTTTTTGCCTCCCGCAGGAATCGAACCATGTACCTAGGGGTTAAGTACATATTCATAGCAATTCCTGCTACCAATTGAGCTACTAGCTCAATTGGTAGCAGGAATTGCTATGAATATGTACTTAACCCCTAGGTACATGGTTCGATTCCTGCGGGAGGAAAAAACAATATTTCCTGGGCAGCCGATAAGCGGACCTAGGGGGGATTATTGATTAAGCCGGGTAACATGCTCGGTTGGCCGACACAGTTGATGCGTGCAGCGGATATCGGGGTGTTACATTAAAAAGGCGCCTTTTAATGTAACACCCTGGATTTCCGCTTACCCCGCAGGGCTTCCGGCCTACCAAGCATGTCACCAGCTTAATCAATAATCCCCCCTAGGTCCGCTTATCGGCTGCCCAGGAAATATTGTTTTTGCCTCCCGCAGGAATCGAACCATGTACCTAGGGGATAAGTACATATTCATAGCAATTCCTGCTACCAATTGAGCATTTCCTGGGCAGCCGATAAGCGGACCTAGGGGGGATTATTGATTAAGCTGGTGACATGCTTGGTAGGCCGGAAGCCCTGCGGGGTAAGCGGAAATCCAGGGTGTTACATCGGTATGTAAAGTAATTTAACCGTAGGGATCCGAATTAAATTGGCTTAATTATGTTTTATTAATTATCACTTGTTTTTGGTTTGTATGTCTAATTTAATTAGTAAGTCTTAAAACCAATAGAGCGAAAGTTTGAGGGGTTAAGACGGTCAAAGGTTAAAATCAATAGAGCGAAAGTTTGAGATCTTTAACTGGATAGTAGACATAGAACATTAGTTTTAAGGATGGCGAAAGCGTATTAGAACTAATTAGAACTTATTTATTTCCAAAAAGTGTTTTTACACCCGAGCGGGATGGCGAAAGCGTACGTTAGGGATATTAGCATGTTCCGAGTCAACAGAGCGAAAGTTTGAGATTAGGAGATTTAAGTAGATAACGACTTCATAAAACAAGCATTTTATTAATTATGTTATTTCCAAAAAGCGTTTCTAAATCTGGTGGGATGGCGAAAGCGTACATTATGAGTTAGGATCGTAGTCTTAATCAACAGAGCGAAAGTTTGAGAGGAGGACTTTTAAATGACATAGTTAGTAAAGATCTTTGATTTAATTAAAATCTGGCCAATGGAACTTCAGATCACCTAAGTTAGATGAACTACATACCGATATCCGCGCATTTATATTTTATTTAGATTTAGATTTTAGTTTCCCCTTAAACAAAACCAACTTTCATTAGCCTTAGCTTTACATAGTAACTTTAGATAACGGTATGTCGATTTATAGTCCCTGTGGATTCGATATCTTTTAAAACTACACGACACGACTGTGCACTTGCAGTTATCCCGACTAATAGATACGCAAAGTCGCGATCAGAAAAGAAAAAAGCTTCAAAGACATTCTTGAATTCTTCAATCTTCAAAGTCTTCATTCTTCAAGTTCAAGATTCTTCATTCTTTCTTCAAGAGTTCTCATGTGACATGAAAAAGAAAACAAAAGAGGGGTGAGATTAGCAAAAGTCAAAGAATGTCAATGAGAGATTTTTATGTCATAAAATTATGCAACTTAGAGATATCATAAAATGACATAAAATTTACACACATGGCTTATATCATCAAAAATATCTTTGCATAAGAATATTCTTATTCTTATTCTTATCTTGCAATGATGAAGAATATATTCTTATTCTTATTCTCATTCTTGAGATGACTATAACCTCCCAATCAAGTTTCTTAATTCCTAACACATCCCTAAATTTTGCCTATAAATAAGAAGTGATTTCTTTGAAGTTGGACACACCAAAGCAACCTTAACTACTTGCTTTCTCACTTCTCTCTTTTGATAATTTTCAAGAAGTTCCATAGTTACAAAGAAGGGAGAGGTAGTTCTTCATACCTCACTTGAAGATCTTCATCTTCAAGTCTCCCACAATCCAAAAAGAGGTGTTGTGGCATCACCTTCATCAAAGAGCCTACAACAATTCAAAATAAAAAAAAAGTTGTTAGTAACAACAATTCAAAATTGTTTCAAACAATAATTCATTCAAAGCTTGTTCTTCATTAAAACAAATTCACATAAGAAAAAGATTTGCAATGAATTTGAGGTTGTAACGGTAACAATTCAATCCAAAAAAATTCAACAAACAAATTCACGGTTCATAATTACACATGAACGAATCAAAGCAAAAATTCAGCAACGATTCAATTATTTCAGTACACAACAAGTTGCGGTTTTGAATCACTAACAACTAGCAGCCAGCAAAAGGATTTCAATCAATTCCAAAATTCAGCAGCCTTGTCAACATCTATTGCAACAAGTTCATAAGTAGAAAACAGAATTGGTACATACCTCAACAATAAACCGGCGAAAACCTCCTCGCCGTAGGTAAGTTAATTTCACTCTTACCCTCAATATTGTTGTTGCTATTTCTCTGTTAAAACAAAATTTCCAGAAAAAATAGAGAAAGCATGTGTTAGTATCATAAAAGAGAATTGTGTCATAAAGAACAAAATTGAGTAAAGTACACTTGGGTCTCTACCTCTGTTCGTGAAACAAATCGGGCCACTGGACAAAATTTGAAGGCTGTTATTGTTGCTGCAAGTAAAAAAAAAAGCAGAGACAGCAACAACAAATCACAGTTCAGATTCGAAATTAAAGCTTCAGCAACCATCAATTCAAAAATTCAGTGTCACAACAATAATACAGAGTTCAGAATCGTTTCGGCAACTGAATTCAAAACGCAACGATCATAGCCATCTCCAGAAACAGAATTGATACGTACCTGAACAAAATCCGGCGAAATCCTCCTCGCCGCAGGTAAATTCGGTTCTCTTTCCACTTTTGATATCACTGTTATTTGTTTTTTGCCTATAAATTGCTCAAAATCGAAAACAGAGAGAGTGAGTTAATTGTTGTTTTTACTAAAAGTAAGAAAATCAAGTCAAATTTCGTTTCCTCTCATAAAGCATAAAGAAAAAGTTCAAAGCTGAGGAAAACAAGGTTGAGAAAGAAGAACCTGTTTTGGCTTGAATCAGAACCATGTTTCCATTAAAGTTTGTTGTTGTTTCTGTCAATTTCCATAAAAGAACCGTAAGCGAAATCGAGAGAGGGAGGCCGCCGGAAGTTACTGTTGTTTAATTCAACAGAGAGCCGCGGTTTGTTGTTCACGGAGAGGGTGAGAGCGGCGACCGAAGGAGAGTTTGAGATTGCCTTTTGTTGTCGTTCATTATGAGCAGAGAAGAGAGAGTTTGTTCTCCAAGTTTGTTTTTTCCAGAAAATATCGTGAAAACAAGGAAGGAGAGGCGCTGCCTCTTTTGTGTGTTTCTTAGGGTTTTTTTCTAACCCATCTCACTAAAAGATGGGCGGATCCGGGTCACACTGACCCGACCCGGTCCGGTCCAACATCTTTTTTATTTATTTCAGTTTGGGCTGCTGCACCCTCCATTCATATTTTAAACCCCCAGGCCCAACTATTAAAATCTTTTAATTATTTCTATTAGTTTTCTATAGAAATTATCTTTTATAAAATAGGTTTAATATTTTAATTTTAATATAGGATTTTATTTTTCTTTTCTAATCCTTATTAAAAATGACAAAAAAATATGTTTTTAATATTTTCATATGTTAATAAGTGTGTTTTTTAATTCTTATTAAAAAAAAAACTCAAAAAAATATATATATTAGATACATATTTTATTTATGTTTCTAATTATTTTTCTTCTCATAAAAAACAACAAAAAATATATTAGATGCATAATAGTTTTATGTTTTTTTTCTAATTATTTTCTTCCTTCACAAAAAATCACAAAAAAAATATCTTTTCTTTTAGAATTATTATTTTCACATTAATTTTGTGTAGTTAATCATGTAAATTTTATTTGATTACTGTTACACATATCATTTGAATTTTCTCACTTCATCCGAGACTTCGAGATTATTTCTCTGTTGTTCTCTGGCTTTGTCTGTTTGTTTGGTCTTCCATTTGCTGTAGAAGTCCTTAAACAATTACTGGATGATCATGGAATGCTGAAAGCTGTGAGCTTATCTGACGTTCTTTTCTGCTGGTGAGGATGCTTAACATCTGTTAAAATCCTAATTTATTCAAAAGCACATCACTTGAAGATCACGGTAACACCTCAAACTCAGAAATCCAATTTTCTCATTCTTCGAGGTAAGCCTAAAACTCCATAACTTTGCAAAAGAATTACTTGCCTGTTTTCATCAATTCAACTTCATTTTCAATCAACTGTTTTCACAACAGTAATCAATTCACTTTCAAATCATCCATTGTTTTTCAAAACAGTGGGGCCTCTCGAATATTAGAGAGTGTAAGTCCCATTTCTTTTTCTTTTTGTACAGTTTTTTAAACAATAAAACTTCTTCAAAATAACAAAAACTTTCAAACAGTTTTTTCAAACAACGCGTCTGTAAATAAACAATCAACCATGTTTTGTAAATAAAACATGGGCCTCCATGTAGGTATAAGTCCCAAGCCCTTTTGTACATACCCATTCCTGTACATGAAATTGGGTATTTCATTGTACACACACCGTTTTGTACATATCTCGATCAATTTGATTTTTAACTTTGAATAACAAATAAAAAATGAAGGTTTCTTTAAATCTTCCCAAAAATATACCATGGGCCTCCATGTAGGTATAAGTCCCAAGCCCCTTTGTGAATACCTGTTTACATAGCTTTGAATAAACTCAAGTGGACCTCTCCCCGAGTGTGAGTCCCGAGCCCCGTGTATACAAATGGATCATGCTTACAGGTATATTTCCTTCATAAACTCCATTATATACACACACTTTGTCATATATATAATTATTCATAACTTGTTCATACCTGTTCATGTTTGTTAATACTTGTTCATGTTTGTTCATATGTGTGATATATATGCTTGTTCAACTTAGTACAACACTAGGTTCCCCATAGCCTCCTATTGGGCTTCGTGCAAAGAATCTCCACTAGTTTAGGTTAGGACATAGAGTATGGTTTCCCGGTGAAATCGCTCTAAGAGCTCAGACCAACTATACCATGCCTCCCCTTGGGCTTTGTACAAACGAGTGACCCTCCCATTGCCTCCTCTTGGGCTTACAATGCAAGGACCCTGGATTGTCCCTCCCATAGCCTCCTCTTGGGCTTACAATGCAAGGACCCTCGGATAGCCTCCTCTTAGGCTTCGTACAAGGACCCACGGGCTTCTTATAAGCATCCCCAATATCCAAATCAAAAACCCTAGGAGATTAGACATTTATCATCTCTATGATAGGAGTATCTCTTCTATATCATCACAATCAATCAATCAATCAAACTTCTTTTTGCCACAAGGCTGGCTAATCAATCAAACTTCTTTTTGCCACAAGGCTGGCTAATCAATCAAACCGTTTTGCCACCGTACTGGCTGATTAATCAAAGTTTTTGTCACAAGGCTGACTTCATTGAAACTTTTGCCACAAGGCTGGCTGATTAATCAAACTTTTTGTCACAAGGCTGACTTCATTGAAAGTTTTTGCCACAAGGCTGGTTAAACAACAAAAAACATCTTTATCATTCTAAGCGCCATAAGCGGCATGGCCCAGGGCTTATAATGAAAAGATTTTCAAACAAAAAACAAACAGATGTATGTGATGATATAGATTAGATACATCGAACATTTAGATGACATTTGTCTATTTTCCTTTGCTTCCACTAGCATAAGTGGGAACTACGATTGCTCTGACTTTCTCAACATCCCTTTGAGAATACGTAGGCACAAGGTCTTATTCCTTGGCGAGCAAAAATTCTCCCTCAAACCACTCAAACCTTAGCACCCGTAGACCCCGAGCTACAGATGCTCTGATTCCTTCTAGGGGATATGTATGCAGAGGATCGTGATGATCTTTGCGAGCATAATCAAACAAACACCTTAGGTCCCACCTATCTCACAAGAACCTCTCAATAACATGGAATAAATAACAAAGCAAAGAAACCTATAGAGTACTATAGATACGTTGGGTGCTAATACCTTCCCTTCGTATAACCAACCCTCTTACCCAAAGATCTCTCCCCACTTTTTAGGTTATTGCAGCTTTTTTCCTTTTCCTCCTTTGGAAATAATAAAAAGTTTGGTCGGAACAAAAGAAAAATCATTTTTTGAGCACTCGAGCCCAAAGAAGGCATCAGGTGTCTCATCCGAAAAAGATAACGATTTTTCCCCGCGACACCTAACCCTTATAAATTTTCCAGAAAAAACAAACAAAACCAATAAACACACATGGAAATAAACGATCGGAACCCTAAGCTAAGTGTTGGATCAGATTTACCTTTTGTCTTGATTTTCAGGAACGTGTAAGCTCCTCGCTAATCCCTCTCACGCTCTTCGTTTGCAGGTACGATGAAGACGAAGCTTTCAAGGTTTTTGTTCGCGGCTCTCCAATTTCCAGAAATCCAAAAAGCGTCCCCTCCCCCCTTCATCTGATTTCTTTTTCCATTTATAGTTAGGTTTTAATCAATTTAGGGAAACTTAGATTTAGGTTATTTGATTTAGTTTCATTTTGGTTTGATTTGTTCGTGATCTCCGTTAGTTTGTATAAATTGATTTTGTAATATATTGATTGATTAATGAAAAAGATTGAATATTTGATTTACGTTTTTAGTCTGTGATTGATTCTGATTTATGTTTTGATTCCTCTGAGATTCGTTCAATTTTGGATTTGGGCTTTGGTTGAGCTTGCTTGAGCTAGGGTTAGAGATGGCAGAAGCGGCGCTGCTAGGGTTTGGCTTGAGAACAAAGAGGAAGTGAACAGTGGCCGGGTTGGTTTTACCCGGTCCACTCCCTTGATGACCCACGTGACCCCCTTGGGCCCAGATTTGCTAGCGTGTTTTGACTCAACCATGACATCAATCCATTAGTTAATTAACTTAATAAATAGTATTAATAATAACAACAAATAATAATGTTAAACATTAACACTAATAATTAGATTAATAATAATACAATGCCTATATGATAAATAGTAAATTAATACTAATAATCCCTAAAAATATTAATCTTAATAATAATACTTAAATCCTAATAGTTAATAATAATAATATCATAATAACAATAATCCAATACAAATAAACCCTGAATAAATAATTAATCAAAAGGTCAAAACCTTATAATGGGGTAGATTGGGCCAAATGATAGGGCCAGAAATACCTATTAACTACACCCCATTTTTTACTCAACCAGCTTATAAGAGAATGAGTTTAACAATAGAAATGTTAAACCTCATTGTAGCGGGGAAAATCTGAGATCGAAGCCATTAATTGACTCGACTCAATATTTCAGTGAAAGTCGCCACCGCGCTTTATTATTTCCAAAGGAAAAGGGAAAAGAACGAAGAAAACCCAAAGATTGTTTTTTAAAACAAAAAGAGATCTTAGGACTTCCTAAGTGGTGCTAAAGACAATAAGTTCATATAGATTTCCCATCCTTTGGACTACCAACACTAAACCAATGCATTACCACTTGGGAATCCATATGAACTTATTGTCTTTAGCACCACTTGAATACATCATAAAGTTCTAACGAAAATTAGACAGAGTAACGACTGTATATGGGCGAAATCCTTATCAAGATGCCTTGGAATTAACCATGAAGGACTTTCGAGGGAAAACCTGCACACAACAACAGACAACAATCCAATGCCAGAAAGAATAACAACAGAGTAATAGGGTCCAGAGGTGCTAAGTCCAACAAGTCCAAATCTCCAAAATGCTCAGGAGAGTAACCAATAGTCCATAGAGAGCCTTATGTGTTTTTTAGATTTTAAGTTGTTTATTAATGTTTTGGCACAAAAATAGAGTATGGTCCAAGTGGACAAAATGAAAATGGCGAAAACATAAACAATACGTCCAAATGGACAAAGAGAAAATAGCGGAAACATAAACTTACGTCCAAATGGACAAAGAGAAAATAGCGGAAACATAAACATACGTCCAAATAGACAAAGAGAAAATAGCGGAAACATAAACATATGAATAATAAAGTAAAGCATAAAGCAAGAAATAATAAAGAACAATATAATAAAGTGCAGAAATTAAAGTCAATTGTTAGATGTTAAAGATAACCATCTTGAAACTTGTCAAGTATGTTATCAAAGTTAGTAATAAAGATCGATGGTGAGTGAAGGATGTTCTCGGATTTAAATTCAATGGAACTTTATCAGAAGCTTGATAAAATCATAGCGACTACACGATAAAATTCCATAAGTCTTAAATCAACCGCATACAATTCTCTTCCATGTTTGATCTTTTTTATTCGGGACACGAAATATTGCGCTATGTTAAGCAGATCGCCAAGTGATTTATGTAGAAATCACCCTACAACGAGGCCGGTCAACAATCTTTGTGCTAATGCATGCTAGAAAATGATATGTAGATCGTTCTCCGGAAGCAATATCGCACGAAAAGAAAATAGGTAGCGGTCTCATCTTCATCAAGAATCCAAAAGAATTCACATGATGTTGAAGATTTTCATCGATCAAAATAAAAAGAAGTGAAAGATGGAACCACATTCAAAAACTTCTTCCATCTCTAAGTTCAATCACTTAATTTTGTGGATTCGGATTTTCATCCTATCGACGCCCTAAGTCCATTGACATTAGAGAGGAATTAGGCCTCTAATTTGTGATTCAAAGAAAATCAGAATGGAGTAGGAGAAGAGATATATATATTGAAAAAACATGAAAGATATTTAAAAAAAACTAAGAGTCATTAAAATATTTTTTGATATTTTTAATATATAATAAAAACTAATACTAATATAGATTTTTGTATTTTTGAAAATATCAATTAAAAAATAACACTAAAAAGAAATATTAATGAAAAAAGATAGAGTAAGAGGTGCTGGCTCAAGGTTAGGGCATTGCTGGGCTTAATGATGAAGGCCCAAACTGAATTTGAAGTCCAATGAGGGAGGTGTGGATTGCTGGAAGAGCGTGATGAGAAGCAAATCACATGGGCTTAAAAAATCTGAGCCCAAAACTCAAACAATGCCCTAGAGTAAAGAGGAGTTGGTCCACCTCTTCTTGTTTATTTCAATTTCCACGATCTCCCTTCTTTTCCTCTGTTCTCCCCTTTTGTTGTTCTTCTTCTAAAACAAACCAAACAACAAGCTTCCCTTCATGATCTCCTTACTTCAATACAACTCGCGGCTTCCTCTGTTTTCAGATTCTGAGTTCGATTCGGCCGCGATTTGTTGTTGTTGAGTGTTGTTGTTGCACGGATGAACGTCGAAGCTGAGTTGTAAATCGGTTAATGTTGAAAATCGTTGAGTGTGCATCACTCTGACTCGGTTCGTTTGAAAGTGCAGCGATGTTGGTGATGATGCGTGAAGATTTGTGTGAATCCCGATTAGCCTGCTGGAACGTTCGTCGTGGAGTTGCTGATGTGCTGAGGGAACGATGATGTAGATTTGATTTTCTGCGTTTGAAAATTGTTATGAGGTTACGATTCGGTTCGGATTTGAAGCACTGTGGAGTTCGTTTATGAAGCTTTTTTTTTGGAAGTTTATGTGTTGTATCTGTTGTTTGGATTTTGATGCAGGTTATGGATTGTTTGTGGATGAAGGTTTTAAGGTGTATGGAGTAGGTTTGTATAGATTATGAGGTGAAGTGTGATGGTGAAGATTAACTTGCAGGTTCGGTTGACGAAGGTGAATGATTGTGAAGGGTTTTGAAGATATGAATGGGAGGAAGGTTTAACCAATTTTGGCAGAGTAACGTTACTGATTTTTCCTCCCCTTTCAGTGCTGATCAAGCTTGTATTTATAGGTGAATTTGATGAATGCCAAATCGTGCCAACGATTGCTCAAGCGTGTGAAGAGGTGAAGAATCCGTGAAGGATGGTGAGCTGGCAAGGTGGTGATGAAAACGTGACTGAAGCAAAATATCTGCTTTTGTTCAATTTGTTTTGCTGAAGGTCAAAGGTGTGAACCTTGAATTGCTTATGAACCTTTGATGAAAGTTGAATGGAGGGCTGGGATTACATCTTGAATGAAGTTTGGATTGAAATTGAGTTTTTGATTTTCCTGTACTGAAAACTGATACGTAGAAAACTTGAACCTTGCAAAAATCGTGACTATTTGGTGTGGTCCACAACTACTTCTTCATGGCTTCAAAAATCTTGTAAAAAAAAGACTTGGACCAAAGATTACTAATGGGCCTTCCAGACTCAATTAATTTGGACCTTCATTTTATTGAATTGCACCTATTAAAAATAAAAACAAGTAATAACAAAAATATGATAGAATTAAAAAAAAAAAAGGAAGACACGAACCCTCTGCTAGGGTTTGTGCCGGTTGAGAGTACGTTGCATGGGAATTCTGTGGAGGAAGTCGATTTACAAGAACGCAGCACCAAAAAGGCGAAAGAGAGGAATGATGGAAGGAAGGTGAGAGAAGAAGAGTATGGTGTAGCGTTGGGGAGGGTGACTGAAGAAGCCTCTCATAATAACCGTTCTTATAGAGACATGGTTATGGGTGTGGAAGGAGAGATGAATAAAACAGTAGAGGATGGAAGCGATTTAGGGGAGAGTGATGATGAGGAGATTGAAGAAACGGATGCTGAAGCTATAAAAGTCGTGGAACAAAAAGTGGGAGGTTTTAACTGCCCTCTCTTCATCCTTTCCAAAGCAGAAGAAAGAAGAATCCATAAGCCATGGAAGAGAGGGGTTATTGTGAAGCTGTTAGGAAGAAAGATTGGCTATAAGGCTCTGGAGACAAGGTTGAAGCAGATGTGGGTGAAGAAGGGGGTAATAAACATTATTGATCTCAGTAATGACTACAATCTCGTTACCTTCTCACATGATCAAGATCATACAACAGCAATGCTAAACGGTCTGTGGTTTATTTATGATCATTACTTAACGGTTAAACCATGGAGTCCTAATTTTCATCCACAAAGTGATACGATCAAATCGGTCGCGGTATGGGTGAGAATATCAGAATTGCCTATAGAATATTATGATTGTCGGATTTTGCACCATATTGGTAACAAGATAGGGAAAACAGTGAAGGTGGATAAAAATACAGTGTTACATGCTCGTGGAAAATATGCTCGGATCTGTGTGGAAATTGATCTAACAAAAACTCTTGTTGCAATGTTTATGATTAACAATCGGTCCTATAAAGTGGAGTATGAGGGCTTACACTTACTGTGTACAAGTTGTGGAAAATTTGGACACTATAAAGAAGGGTGCCAAGAAGGTGCAACTAATATCCTAACAGTGCAGGGTAAGAAAGGCCTAGAACAGGTGGTTGGGAATCAATCTGGAGACTCAGGTAGCAAGGGACAAGGTGGAGATAAGTTCCTGGGAAATGAAAGCAAAGGGCCTTGGGTGGTTGTGCAGAAACCGAGGCGTACTCGTAAAGGAAAAGAGAAGGACAGTAATGGGTGGGTAGGCGGCGTGAAGAAAGTTCCGGCGACTACAAATGAGGCAGTAAACAATGATCCGGTGAAAGTTATTAACTTACCAAAAATAGGAGGATCTCGATTTAATCTCTTAAATAGTGAGATCAATGAATTGATGGAGGAAGATTCTCACTTGAATGGGAATGAGTTAAATGGGTCCCTATCTGTGGAGAATGTGAATGATATTAATAGTAACCAAAAGAAGGAGTTGGAAAGGAATATTTCTAAGAATGGAAACATTAATGAGTCTGATATAGCAGGTCAATCAAAGATACAAGAGGAGCTGGTGGTTTCCTTAACCAACACGGAAGTAATAATTGGTGATTATGCGGACAAAAATAACAAAAAATCAGTTGTTACAGCTGGAAAAAAATTAAGAAACAAAATCAGGAAAAGAAGAACTCAAATAATAGTAAACCAACGGGATTGGCGACACGTGGTGGGATTGTTATTAAGGAGAAGTCTAGTGGAATTAGTAAGAAGGGCATCCAAGACATGTTTGGAACAGCAAAAACATGGACTACAAACTTGGAGAAGCAAGCGGAACTGTATAATTTGCAAATTAAAAAAGATCTCACCCTGAAAACTAAAGAGTGCTTCCAGTATTTTAACACTGATAATAGTCTAGAAGGTAAAAATGATTTGCATCTTACCAAAGATCAAAATATATTTTAATACAAGATGGCAGAACCACTTGATTTGGCTGAGGCTACAACGCGTTCAAATGCAGATGGTAAATCAACAACTTTGCCGCAAGGTAATGATGAGGAAACAGAAGAAAATTCCATTGATAATGAGAATGATCTTACAATGGAAGTGGTGGAATAGACTCCTATGGGAGTTTAAGGTTGCTTGTTTCATCTTTTTCGTAACTTGTTAATGATGAACACACCAAATAAGATAATGACCTGGAACTGCAGAGGTGCGGCAAGTAAATCGTTCTATAGATATTGTAAGCATTACATAGATTTATACCATCCGTCGATGATTGTTATACTAGAAACCAGATGTGATCCCAAACAGTTGGAGCAGTCTTTCGAGAAGTTTGGATTTAATGAGTTTTTGGTGGTTGAGAATAGAGGCTATTCTGGTGGTATTGTGGCAGCATGGAACAAGAGCACTATGGAGGTCAAATTCTGTACGAAAGACGACCACTTCCTGCATCTTCACATCAAGATTTCTAAGAAGCAGAAATTTTTCTTCACAGCAGTGTATGCAAATCCTCAGGAAAATCGAAAAAAGATTTTGTGGGAGAAGTTGCATGATATTGCAGACAGTATGAATGAGCCATGGCTTGTTGCAGGAGATTTCAATGACATTGCTAATAGTTCTGAAAAAAGAGGGGGACTCCACGCTTCTCATAACAGATGCAACTTATTTCGCAATAGAATACAGAGGTGTAAGATTGATGATCTAGAAACTAGAGGGCCAAACTTTACGTGGCGTGGTCCAATTTTTCATGGTGGGCAACGTATATATGAAAAACTGGATCGTGCTTTAAGTAATGATAGATGGAGACGGAACTTTCCGGATGCGTATGTTAAAGTGTTAGCGCGTGTTGAGTTCTCGGATCACCACCCTTTACTTATTGTTCCAACTATGACAGTTAATGTTAAAACTGAAAAACCGTTCAGATTTGAAAGCGCTTGGTTGATCAAAGGTTCGTATCATGATATGATCAAACAAACTTGGAATAATGAAGCTAATTTTCTTCAAAATATATGCAATACGAGAAAAGGAATTAAAGATTGGAAATTTGACACTTTTGATGAGGTTAGGAGGAATAAAGCTAAATTGATGAGAAGACTAGAAGGTATCCAGAGAAAACTTCAGCTGCACTACAACTATGGAGGTATGAAACGATTGGAAGTTAATCTTCAGGAAGAATTAAGCACTATTCTGAAACAAGAGGAGTTAATGTGGTTCCAAAGAGCTCGAACAAATTGGCTCACGGATGGAGATCGTAATACGCGTTACTATCACATGAAAGCTAGCACTAGGAGGAAAAGAAACAAGATCCTTATGCTGAAAAATGATAATGGGATTTGGGTGGAAGATCATGATAACTTGCAGCAGATGGTCACCAATTATTTCAGGACCATGTTTGCAAGTAATAATTTATGCTGCCAGTGGTTTCAGACGGATGTTACTTACAAGAAGATTAGTAGCGAGAGTTTGCACACCATGGCCGATAATATAACAGCAGAAGAAGTTAGAAGAGCCTTATTTGCAATGAAACCTTGGAAGGCTCCTGGCCCCGATGGTTTCCCTGCTGGTTTCTACCAAAGAGATTGGGATACTGTCGGAAAGAATGTTTGTGACTTTGTCCAAAATGTTTGGAGAAACCCGAGTACTATTAGTGATGTGAATAAAACGGATATTTGCTTGATTCCTAAGGTGAGCCAACCTCAGTTTGTAAGTCAATTTCGGCCAATCTCTCTTTGCAATACTATTTATAAGATTGTTACAAAGGTTATTGTTGAGAGACTTAAGCCGCACATGCCGTATCTTGTTTCCCCGTTCCAAACTGGTTTTGTGCCCGGAAGATCAATCCATGAAAACATAATTATAGCTACAGAAGCCCTTCATAGCATGTCTAAAAAGAAGGGTAAGAAGGGTTACTTTGCTATAAAGATTGATCTTGCTAAGGCTTATGATAAGATTAATTGGGAATTTATATGGAGGGTGCTTGTAGAAATTGGACTGCCTGACAGTATGACCAATATTATTATGCATGGTGTTACTAGTGTTGACACTAATATTAATTGGAATGGCAGTAGAGGTGAGTTTTTTAGGCCTAATCGCGGTATTCGTCAGGGAGACCCGATGTCGCCGTATCTCTTTGTTTTATGTATGGACAAATTGTCTCATATCATAGAACAGGAAGTTCAGCAAAAGAAGTGGAGAGGTGTACAACTTGGTAGGAAAGGACTGAAAATATCTCATTTAATGTTTGCCGACGATCTTCTGCTCTTCGGCGAAGCTGATGAGAATCAAATGCAGTGTGTTATCAGAACTCTCAATAGTTTTTGTAAGATATCGGGGCAAGAAGTGAGTAAAGAGAAGTCGAGTATTCTTTTTTCAGACAATGTCAAAAGAGGCATGAGGGGGAAGTTGCTGCAAATGTCTGGTTATCGCGAAACTGTGAAGTTCGGCAAATACTTGGGTGTTCCCTTAAGTGGGAGAAAGCTCAAGCGTAATGATTATGATTACCTCATTGAACAAGTATCTGTCAAATTAGCCAGTTGGAAAGCTAATAATTTATCCATGGCGGGAAGAATAACGTTAGCCAAGAGTGTTATAGAGGCTATCCCGATTTATCCTATGATGACGAATATTTTGCCAAAAGCCTGCATTAAGGAAATTCAAAGAGTTCAGCGTAATTTTGTTTGGGGAGATACTGAAGCTAAAAAGAAAATGCATGCTATTAAGTGGGACGTTGTTACTCGTAGTAAAGAGAATGGTGGCCTGGGTTTGCGGGACCTGGAGGTGATGAATAGAGCGTGTGTCATGAAGCTTAGCTGGAAGTTAATGAACAATGCGACGGATCTTTGGTGCAAGGTCCTGCGAAACAAGTATCAAATGGATACTGTTTCTGAAGAGCTGATTGGTCGAAATTCAGATTCGCATATCTGGCGTGCTGTTGTGAAGTGGATGCCGGAGCTGGTAGAAAATAGTGTCTGGCAAATCGGTAATGGAGAGAATATTAATGCTTGGAATGACTGCTGGATCGATGTAAACTTAAGAGTTGCTGAATGTGATGTTGATATTCCTATTGAGTTACAAAATGCTAAGGTTAGAGATCTGATAAATGAAGAGGGTGATTGGAATTGGGAGATCATGACAGATTGGTTACCTCTCAATTTACGATATGTTATTCAAGCGATACTACCACCAATGGATCAGGAAGATAGAGATAACATGCGGTTTGGCGGTTTTATAACAGATGAATACGCAGTCGAGGAACAATATAGAAAGCTTCACAATAACTTTGATACTAGCAGCGATAAAATATGGGAAGATATTTGGAGTTTGAAGGTCCCGGAAAGAGTGCGTGTTTTTATCTGGCTTCTTAACCATGACCGGCTGCTGACTAATTATCGGAAAAGCCTCTGTGGGATTGGTAGTGCTGCTTGTCAGTTATGCGGCAGCGTATGTGAATCATCGCTACATGCGTTACGTGACTGCCCGGTGGTGAAACGAATGTGGGATGAAATTGTTCCCAGCAATTTTACTAACGTTTTTTATGCAGGAAATTTGCAGGATTGGATCAGATGTAACATGAATTGCCTTAATGTTTATCCTGGCTGGTGCAATAAGTGGGCTATAGGGTGTCATGCTACATGGACATGGAGAAACAAGGATCTTCATATTGTTAATCATACTAGACCTCCCGATGTGGGTAGCAGCATCAACGAGAGGATGAATCAGTACAATCAAGCCATGGCTTTGAAGAAGACCATTGTGGATAAGCAACCGGTAGTGGAGACAATTCGCTGGATGCCTTCGAGTCCGGAATTTGTTAAGATTAATGTAGATGGATCCTGCGGCAAGAATAATTTGGCAGGATGTGGCGGTGTTATTCGTGATAGGAGTGGTAATTGGATATGTGGTTTCTCTAAATTTATAGGAACCTGTAGTGCGTTCATGGCGGAGGCGTGGGGCTTGCTGGAAGGCCTAAAACTCACTTCAGCTAGAGGATTTACAAAGATCGTAATTAATATGGATGCAAGGAGAGTGATTGATGCTGTGAAGCAAAAGGATAAGCAAGGCCGCAGTAGTTTGGCTTTAATTCGTCAGATTCGGTTATTAATGGCGAAGCACGATGTTGCCATTCTGGAGCATACGTTTCGGGAAGCTAATAGTGTCGTAGATGAGCTGGCCAGATCTGCGAGGGAGATGCAGAATGGCTTTAATATTTTTGAAGATGCCCTTGCCCATATCAAGATACTGCTCCATAAGGATACCATAGGCCATGTTGGCTCTAGAGTTCTAGCTTTGTAGTTTGCTTTGTTTTCGGGCTCAGGCCCTCTTAATTTCCAAAAAAAAAAAAAAATTGATAGAATTGATTTATTAATTTTAATTAAAAACTCAATTTAAATCTAAATTGAATTTAAAATTAAAATTATAAATCTTAAAAAGATTTTTTTAAAAAAAAAACAATAATACTATTAATTCTAAAATGATGTATGAAATGAATGTATGTATATATTTTTGAATTTTTCAAATGAAATGCAAATGGACACATAAAATGCGGGTCAAAAATTGGGGTATGACACTCATGACCCTTATTTTAATACCCCTGATGAATTAATAGACGTAGATTTGATTGGGCAAATTTTGGGTACAACAAAGGGGACTGGAGTACTCTCGAATTGTGAGGGGAACCAATATACATCATTGTGTTCTTTACTTTTCCACATTTACCGCTTTCACAAATCATAACCAGAAAAGAAAGTAACACATTTCTAAACTCTTGCACCAAACCAGAAAAATAAGAACAACAAGTATTCAAAAACCGGATAAATATTCAAAGTCATAATTCACCCCCCTCTTAGGCACACTCAATAAACTTACACTCATGAGATGCATGCTTCTTTACTCTGATTTATGCAAATGTATGCCTTATTTGTTTAGTATAGAATTGGGGGTGTTACATTTTCAACTTTGAGCAATTGGCAATGCAATGATTATTATTATTATTATTATTATTATTATTATTATTATTATTATTTGTCATTGTTTATTTATATGGCAATTGTTAAAATTGGGACTCAATGTCATTGGGACCACTGTGCCTATGGTCGACACTAGTTGGAGTTCGAGGCATGATTATATTTTTGAGCTTGGCATCTTTGGGACCACTATACCGGTGGTCGATGCCATATTGGAGCTGAGGTATGATTTTAAGCTCGGCGTTGAAAGAGACCAATGTGCCGGATGTCGACGCCATAATGGAGCAGAGGCGTTGTGGTTTGTAAAACCATGCAATTTCTTTGGCTTTAATGCATTTGAGAGAAATTGTTAAGGGTTGACAAAGAAAATAACAGTTGGCTGTAGGATCACATTGGCATGCTAACTCCACACTAATGACTAGTTAACGAAGTCCGTAGTATTTGTAACCGTGGAAGGTATCATGTAAATAAAAGATATAATAATCGCCATGATTCGATACTACTTGACTTTTGTTGGATGGAGTCATATTCAGGTATTACACCTGGAATCATGCATTTCTTAAAATGTAGCCGCATTTTAAGAAATTAGTCGTTAACCCGAGAGTCGTTTTTAAAATGTGTTTTTAAAATTAAAATAACACAATTGGTTTTGCCCAAGATGGAGAATGTTAGAATTATTTAATATTTTATGGGCTACAATCAATTGTTATTTAGTTTGTGAAAAACGGGTTAGTCGTGATTCTGATGGGGGTGCATAAATAGGCTCATTTATTGGTTAAGTAATCTTTTTAATTAAAGCCTGAGTATCTGAAACCTGACTGGTGTGGGCAAAAGTGTGGGCTTTAAATTTAAACTCTTGGCCCATAATGGGTAGGGACTAGGGTTATATATATTATTTGGCTAGGTCCCCTCTGTAATCACGAAATTAGAAACATAACTAACGGCTCCACAACTTGCCCCATTGAGAGTTGTGAACGGGATAGTGAGATACAGAAGAAGATCTGGTCACTCATCTTTTCAGGATTCAAATCAAGGTAAAAAGAACGATAACCCTTATTCCTAAATCATGTCTACAACAAGTAAGTATTGATGTTCTAATTTTTTCGCTTAATACCTTTAATTTCTCCAATATGGAATTTCTTTCCATTAATTTTATCGATCAAACTTTTGTTTTTCGATTGGATCTCTATTTTGCTGAACCCTCTGCTAAGTGCGAACTTCATATCTTCCTTTCATAAGAGAGGTAAGTATCTTCGACTTGTGTTGCATTTGTCAATGATTTTTAACAATGGGAAGTAAGTACCAACAATAAAAACATATGAAGGAAAACTTTGATACAAACAAAAAAGATATTTAACAAAACATTACAAAGGATTTTTGAATTTTTATTCAATGTTGTTTTAAAGTCCAAACTACTAAACTCACAAGATACATATTTATGAAGTTGAGTTCAAATCAACAATAATCACTAAATTAAACTATATTGCACTATTACATCTATCAAATTCATAGTAAAATAACTATCTATAACCATCTGGAAAATCCATTAAACCCTTCCCACCACACACAATATGTGTATGGAGAGATTCTTCGAGACTGTTGAATCGTCGTAATTTCAAATATGCATTAATTGTCACCACTCTCTCCATCATCTCCAGGAGATTTGTCGAGACCGTTGAATCGTCGTAATTTCAAATATGCACTAATTGTCATCACTCTTTCCATCATCTCTGACTCTTTTCTTAAAGCATACATTGTCTCTATTGAAATCATGCGATCTCATTCCCTCCGTCTCCAAACATAAAACACGCCATTTCAATTTTCCCAATCATCTTCAATGACAAAAATTCTTTCCTTAAGTGTTAGATTTTGTTCTTCAAGATGTGTAATGTGTAATTCCTATTCATCTACTCTCTTCTCTAAACTATTTTCACTTGGAAATATCATCTCAAACCTCCTCAAATCAGTGTTCAATCTATTCTCAACTTTCAAATGTTCACTGCCATTGTTTTCTTCCTCTTCGAAATTTTCTTTATCTGACCAGACACGAATTAGGCCTTTCATTGTACCGTATCCGTTAGCTCCCCACATTTCCTTCGCCATCTCCATAACCCCCTCTGTCGACGGCGACAGTCTTGGCATTGCCAAGATCGTCGGATTCGTAACACATGAAGACATTTGAGAAGTTATGCCGCCGGATTTCTTTGCACGAATTATGAACAACATCGTATTGCGCGGTGCAAACGGAGAAGAGATACGTTCTCCGCCGGTGAACCTCCTCTTTGGAAAACCGCCGAACCTCTTCGGTGAATCGGTTAGTCTCCAAATAGTTACGATTTACAAACGCGCTTGCGCAGCGTTTGTCGTTGCATTTCTCGAGTTTTTTTCGTTCCAGTTAACCTGCCATGTGTAATTCACGGGACACGGCAGATGGCAGTTGACTGTTGGAGAAAACACGACCGAGTTTTACGGCATGTAAGGTGGTTGGCGGAGAGACGAGGCAGCGTAATTTCAAGAGGTTTGATGCAAGATCTGAAACTCATCTATCATTATTTCATTCAAGAAAAATAACTTTGCCTAAAAATTTTCAAATGAAAATTAGGTGACGAAAACATGAAAATAAAATGGGTTAAATGCAATTCACCCCCTGCCATTATGGCGTGTTTCAGATTTGCCCCCCTGAATCTTTTTTTTAATAAGACACCATTATATAAGTGTAAAGCCAGTTTCACCACACCCTTTTACTACCAATGCTGACTGGGCTTTGACTGATTGGTTGACGTGGCAAAGGAATAATGCTGACTGTGTTATCTTCTTAAAAATAAATAGAATTCTAGGGTTTTCTTTCTCCCCCAAACTGAATAATTGCTCGTACCATTCAATTCCAGCCCTGTGCTTACCCTGTTCTTCCTCGTCCATTCAATTCATTCATCGCGGAGTCATGGTTGGATGCAGTTCACACGCGAGCACGGTTGGATCAGTATCATCGCATGATTTGCCCAGATGTGGGTGTGGTATAACGATGAAGATGTGGAGAGCCAACACAGTGCAAAACCCCAACCGAAAATTCTGGAAATGTCGAAGCGCTGGGGTGAGTATGTTTATCTCATCATCTAATTTTGATTTTTCTATATGCTAACTCAGGTTCCATCTCATTTTGTGTAGACTGAGAATAGCTATGAACTATTTCTATGGGATGATGAAATTGTCGAATTCAACAAAGGAGAAACTATCATTTCACCATTTTGTAAGAAGTGTGATATACTACAAATGAAACTGGAATCATAGTCAAACAAATTGGAGAAAGTGAAGATGAAGGTTGAAGTTCAGAAAAGGAAAAATATGCAGCTTAAGATAGCACTTGTTTTGTGTTGTTTGATTGTTGGTTTTATTTACAATTTCATGTAATTTGTCTAATTTAGTTAGGGTTGAATGATGTAATTTTTGATGATGTGTAATATACTTGGAAACATGTTTTTAATGGAAGGAGTTTGATGATTTTGTCTAAAATTTGGAAAGAGTTTGCTGATTTTGTTAACAGTTTAATTTGGTTCAATTTGCTGAGGAACATGTATTGAGAAACATTACTGCATAATTCAGAAATAACCAAAAGCACAAATGTGCATAATTCAAAATCATATATAAATAACACTAATGCATACTTGATTCATTACCAATAGCACAAATGTGCATAATTCAGTTAATACAAAAAGCACAAATGTGCATAATTCAGTTGATACAAAAAACACCAAATGTGCATTATTCAGAAAACCACTTGGATTGACTTCTCTTGGCTTGCCTTCACTTGGATTGCTGCATAAGATTGTTGCATTAAAGGGCTCAGAGATATTATTCATTAAAACAGCACACCTAGGATAAAAGCTAAAAGCATGCTTACACCAAGATTTAGTAGGAACTCCCATTAGCCATGCCCAAGCTTGTGGATCTACTGCCTTTAATGTAGTCATCTTTTGCAAGAATGCTTGATGGTATGTTGCCTTGGCTGCTCCCATCATTAGATCTCTTATAAGTGCTCCTCCACCAAACTTTTTCTTGAAATTTGCATACAAATCCCTCAAACATTTCTTCAAATACAGCCACCAAACCCTACAACAATGATAAATAACACATAATTAGTTTAAAAACAAAACTAAAAGTATATAATTAAATGTTGGAGGCAATACCTTTTGCTGGTCTGAGATAAATACATATCTATTCTCTATTCCAATATCTTCCATTAACAGCTTTATAAACCACACTTCCAAGATTCTTTTGTTTCTGTTTCAACAACCCGAAAGGCCAGTGGAAAATATTGATCATTGGGGTCCCTTCCCACTGCTATCAATAACTGACCTCCATATTTAGTCTTTAGATGATAGCCATCCACCCCAATAAAAGGTCTACAACCATTTATGGACCCTTTTTTACATCCCTCAAAACACAAATAGAAAGAACCAAACCTTGGTTGGATGGAAGGTGATGGTCTCTCAATGTTGATCTTTACAGTGTTTCCAGCACTCACCCTATGCAATTTAGCTTCATACCTCCACAAATTTGAATATTGCTTGTCTGCATCCCCTTCTATCATTTGCCTTGCTATCATTTTTGCATTCCATGCCCTGCCCACAGTGATACCCAATCCATAATTTTGCCTCATATCTTGAATAATATCACATATCCTCAAGTTGTCACAAGTCTACATTTTCTTTACAATTGCCTTGGCCATCCACTTTGAATCTGCAGTTTTGTTATCCAAAACCCTAGCACATGTGTGGGTGTCCTTTATAGTCTTAATTGCATAAGTGTGCTTGTGGCCCACTTTGGAACAAAGCATTAAAAAACCACACTTGGCCTTACATTCAACTCTCACCCTATATCCCTCATTTTTTACAAATGTTATTTCCCTCCCATTTAAAACTGTCCACTCACGTATAGCCTCCCTAAAGTCATCTAGGGAAGTGAACTCCATACCCTACTTAAACTTAGAATCCTTTGTAAGTTGTTCTTTCTTAAAATTTTCAAACTTAGGCATTTTGTCATCTTCTGAGTTATCAGGGTCAGAACTATTAAGCTCTTCACTAAGGTACTCCTCCTCATCATCATCATATTTCTTCTTATTTGGACATGGTAACAAACCTGCAATGACTGGACCCTCCCTAATTGGTATAGTGACATCAATACCATCAAGCTCATCAAACCCATCAACAATGTCAGTTGTCTTTCATCCTCACTATCATTAAAACCTTCAACAACCTCTTCATCACTAACCTCAAAATCAGACACAAACTTAGGGCAATTACCAACTACACTTGGATCATGTTCCACAAAAATTTCCCCAACCACTTGCATCGCACAACCATAAGCAACAAAATCATAGGCATCCCCATCATTTCTAATCTGAAAGTAATTAGGGTCTATGTCTAATATTTTGGTCCACAACCTAAAAGAACCTTCTAAGTACCCCCACCCAGTTACTAAGTTAAGAACATGATGCATTATCCAGTCATCTATATGTTCCCCAGAAATCACAGTAGAAACACCACCCTTGTAAATCGTTTCACCATCATTATTATCAATAAACTCTCCTCCATGTCGAAACACAACATTAAACAGTACATTGTTCTGAAATGTTAAACGTAATGTAAGAAAAAAGTTTACAAAACCATGGTAGAAGCAAGATACAGACATCGATTAATGGAACTAACCTCTGAACATTCGCCGTTGCCGTCCATTGATTCGTCTTCCTCCACTTCGTTGTGCTTCCAAGTCGTCTTCTCCAACCCAAACAATGAACCCTAGCTTTTCTAATTCACGGGGGGTAAACCTAACATAAAGACTTGTTCACGAATTTTATTTTTAAAAATTATTCCTTTGCCACGTCAGCCAATCAGTCAAAGCTCAGTCAGCATTGGTAGTAAAAGGGTGTGGTGAAACTGGCTTTACACTTTTATAAGGGTGTCTTCTTAAAAAAAAAGATTCAGGGGGGCAAATCTGAAACACGCCCTAATGGCAGGGGGTGAATTGCATTTAACCCAAATAAAATTTGTAACGAAAATCGGTGACTAAATTATGATTGAAGATTATTCTGTGATAATAAAGTGAGTAAACGGTGAATCGATTGTGATTGTGGAATCACATTCTGTGATGATAAAGTGACTAAAAATATTCATTATATATTTCTAAATTAAACACTAAATTTAATATTACTAATTTTTAAAATATAAAAAATACCTTATACATTTCTATTAAAATATTTATTATAAATAAGAATATGATTGGACTAATTAGGAATTTAAACTTGACCCAGTTCTCTAGTCATTTTCCTATTTTACAACAAACAAAATTGAGATAAAATAAGAGAATTATTGTTTAGAGAGTCAAACACTCAAACTTTCTATACAATATTTCATGTGATAGAATTTTGAATAAAAAAAATTTACAAAAGTATATTAACTCTTTAATTAACTTTCTATAATACTGCAAGTTTATGATAATATCAAAGTAGTAAAAAATATTTTTTTCATTCTTGTTATTTATTTTTAACTATAAAAATTTATTAAAAAATAGTTTATAAATTTAATTAGTTTTTTGAAAAATTCTTCAATTATATTATTAGTTGTATTATTTTTAAAATTAAAATTAATATTGCTAATATATTTTAAAAAAAGTATCTAGTAATACTAATGTCAATTGAAAGTATGTTTTTCACAAGACATATGTTTTGGACACAATGTATGAGACAATTTGTATAACATTATTATAATTGATTAATAGATACTAGTAAATGAATCATTAAGCAATAAAGAACACAAAAGATTGTTAGCTCAGTTCGGTGTAAGTTGTAACGTCACCTACGTCTGGGAGGCTTCTAACCCAAGAAAGGAAATCAACTCTCAATAGTAAAAGTACAAATAGTCTTTGATTAACAAATACTGTTTAATGCCTCTCTTCCTAGTACTAACCGTGAATTTCTATCCAAGACTCCCTATAGAATGACTCCAGTCCTAATAGTCAGAAGGACCAATGGGCTTACTCTGAACTCTCCCAGTTCAAGATGGCTTTCCTAATACTACCCTTGAAGATTCATTTAGGCTCCTCCTAAATAAAAGACTCCTCTCACTTTCACTCAAATATTTTCCCTATGTTTGGACAATTACAATATGATTGAATGGTGAAACAATCGTAACACACTAATACTATGTTCTCAAGCTTATATAATTAGTATCTTCGAACAAATTATTACAACAAAAACAATGATTGTACTAAAACAAAATTCTCCTAATGAGTAGATATTTTCTTTTGAGGTCTAGGTCTTCACAAAGAAGATGAACTCCTTATATAGCCACAAAAGTCCAGCTCCAAAAGCCCATCATGAATTTTGATTGGACTTCTAAAAATTACATAGTGATCAATCTTCAATAATAATGATTTCCAATCTTGATTTATCACTCTAAATAAATTTGAATCTCTTGATTATTCTTGCTTTATTTGATTTGGATTACATCCTCAAAAAAACACATGATCAATCAAATCCTTATTTGGAAGATTGAGATCCTTGATTGATACGTATTAATTATTCCACATGCAATCTTATTTAAATGAGATCTTTTCCAAATCCAAACTCAAGCTAGCACACTTATATCTATGATATAACAGAAAAGGAATAAATATTAAAAGGACAAGATATGCTTTAATTTATCTTGCTCACCAAGTAACAGTCTGAGACAGATGTCTCACAGATTGTTGGAACATATGGCATGTCATCTGTCCACGTAACAAAATTCTAAATTTTGAACAAATCAAATAAAATCTTTACTTTATATAAAACATAATTATAATTTCTCAAGTAAAGGATTCAGAATAAATCTCTTGCAAAAACTGAATCACACTCTAAATCATCTTCTATAGAGATTGGAGATTTTCTCATAAGCATAAATTTAAATCTTATAATTAAAAGCAAATCTAATAAGATCTCTTCATGGAATATAAATCTTCAATCAATATCTTAGCAAATCAATTTCAAAATAATATTGGGTATGAAAAATTTGAACCATATCTTCCTTCAAAGTGTCGCGGCCAAAAAATTACAGAGTCGCCAATATATTTTACTCATTCCTAAGGAATAAGGGAAATATTGATAAAAATTCTACAGGAAAGGATAAGAAGGTCATCGCAACTTAATAAGAGTTCGGAAGTTGGTTAAGTGAGGGGAAGGTGTTTGGCACCCCTCACTTGTGTTGTACTCAACGGGAACCTCCTATAGCTACGGTCAGTGTTTGGTTAAGGGATGTTTGTTTAAATATTTATTTCTTGCCAAAATGTTTTAGCTACAAAGAAACGTTAAAATAGGAAGATAATTAGTTTTAGGTTAAAGGACTCGCCTTGGTTTTGCAACCATATGCCTACGTATTCTCATCAGGTGAGAAAGTTAGAGTCAACGTAGTTCGTAGTTTGGTTGGTTGGTTATTTTGATGGTGTAAGAATGTAATGAGTGGATTATTTACAAGTTGGTTGATAAGTGGTCTTTGTATTGTTTTCGTTCATTATTTGCATCGCTATTTAATCGTTTTTAGTTGTATTTCCCTTCATTTCTTTGCTTTATGCTTTGGTTTGTAGCTTTAGTCTATTTCAGGTTCAAATAAGTTTTCCAGACGATAAAAGGGCAAGAATTTGAAGAAATACGAAGAATCGTGCGAAGGACAGATTCCTCCAGTACTAAAACCAGGGCTCTGTTACGGGTGCGCGTAACGCGTGTTATGGCCCGTAACAGGCCCAAGACTTGGTTCCCCCTTGATGTCTTCACCCATACAAAATCCAGAGCTCTGTTACAGGTGCCCGTAATAGAGGCTCGTTGAAAGTTTTGATTTCTTTCCTTTTTTGTCACTAGACATCTATTTTGGTACTTTGAGATATTTTGGGATTGTCCTTTATGGCATTTAAAGTCTAGGATATTCATGTTTTACAATTTTGGCTATTTATTTAGTTTTGAGAGAAAGAACAGAACCGATTTTTATCGTAGAATTCTTGAAAGCTTTTTGAGTACTTTTGTAAAAGTCTCCCTTGGAGCAAGGGATCCTCTTTACCATTTATTGCAATTTTATTCAGGTTATTACTATTGTTATTTTTTTCTCTTGCTACTATTATTATTGTTATTATCATGTTATTGCAAATTGCACTGTCGGTGTTATTTCTTACTATAAGTGAGTAGTTTCATAAGGATGAAGGGTCATGAGACCTAACTCTTAAGCCATCTATATATATGATTTATTGCTTATGAGAATTCGAATGCATTTATTTTACAAACCTGAGTTTTTATAGTTCACCTTTGTTACAAAAGTAAAAGACTTCTCAGGTATCGATAATGATTAGAAAGAACTTGTATCGATACCCAATAACAGGTTTCTAAACAATCAAATTCGACGATACAAAAGTACTCGAATAAGATTGAGAAATGCTCCATTTCTATAGCTATGCAAAAGTAATGACCTTCGATAAATAACTTTGCGCGAGCGAGAGTCGACGAGCGTCTTGTTTATCGAAGGTAGGACAACACGTTGACGAAAGCAAGTGTTGTCCATATTTATCTATTTTCTATAAATTATACAAGAATTCTCATAGAAAAAGTAATTCAATTACACGGAATTGGTAGAGAAAGAGATCATGACCCCAAATCCTGTTTGTCTTAATTAATTCCAACTTTATCTCATTTAAGCTGTTTTCAAAATTGCTTTTCTAAATAAGCTGTTTTGACTTAAGTGGTATTTTACTTAAGATTTTTTTCCCAATTATTCGATTGCTCTAGCTTTACAAAGTTAGGATAGAAATTGGTACTTAACAATTGGTCGCTAAGGTTTGATATTTTTACTACTGTAACATTTGCCGTACACTTGCGGCATGACATTGTTGTGTAAAATTGTACCGTGTGTAAATCAAAATTGGTGTAAATGAGTGTCCTATTTATAATGTGAAAAATTAAGTTAAAATTTTTAAAAAGAGCATAAAATCAAATTAATCATAATCAATTAAAATAATCAAATGCCCAAAAAAAATTATTTGATATAAGATATATGATTATATTTAATCAATCATATTAGTTTTTTTCCTAAAATTGAAGATCACTATCCTAAAAATGAAATAACTAAACAAGGAACAAAATCATTCAAAATAATTTTTTTGTATTTTATACTTTTGACTAATTTTTGCGTTAAATAGTGCATAAAATGAAAAAAAAATCAATTTTTAAAAAATATCTAATTAATAAATGCAAAAAAATTAATAATAAAAAATAAAAATTTTGTGACTTTGCAAATAAAATATGAAATTCTGGTGTTTAGATCTCAGATGTCCTAAGAGATGGCAAGACAATGATCTCTAAACAACACACAATGACAATGTATACAATAAAACAGTGCAGAAACTTAAAAGAACACATGTAATTGTCCACCCAGTTCGGTAAATAACAATACCTACTATGTGAGCTACCAAGCCAGGGATAAGTCCACTATGATAGTATCAGTTTGAAGTATTATGCAAGCAACCTCCAGTTTACTGCCTTCTCGCCTAATCACTTCTCGTGCTATACTTATACATAAGACTCGCCTAGGTATGAGACCCTTCTCAATCCCCCCTACTCTCAACCGTGATAATAAATTACAAAACTTTAGAAGACACATTTCTAAAACATAGTCACTCAATGTTTAAAAGCTTATGAATGAACACAGAACTTACTACTCAATGAAAACGTCCAACTCATCTATCAAGATGATATTAGAGACACTCACAATACACAAGACTCCACACACCCTAAAACAACCTACAATGTAAGTTCCACGAAATAACTAGGTTTGTTACTTGCTATTTAAAATAATCTTCTGGGTAGGATTTGGGCTTCAAAACACAACTGGGCACTCCAGAAAATACTCCAAAATCTTCTCCATGAAGATAGGGCTCCAATCATTAGTTTCCTAAATATTCTCCATATTTAGAAACTAATCATATATCTTGAAAACATAGAAAGTCTCTTATCCCTAAATCAAGCTCCACATAGGATTGCACAATATTCCAAAATATTCAGCACCTATAACTAAGAACAGACTTCAATAGATCCATGTGTACTTAACAGTCACAATGTCGGATGATCCTGCACGAGACATCTTCCTTAACATGTCTCTTCAGTAAAGTGGATAGAACATCTTGTTCAACATGTTCCCATAAGTTAGTTTTTCCAAACATAATGTCAACCATAAAATAGAGAATTAACAATCTCCCCCTTTGGCTTATTTTGCCTAAAACAACTTAGTGCTCTTTGCACCCAAAAATAAGGGAACACAAATATTCCCAGCCCTGTAGAAAATAAATCACATAGCATAGATTCCACAATCAGAGATGCAGCAGAAAAACAAACATGTAAAACATGTTAGTAGTCAGTGGAATCTACACACGGAAGTTGAGAGAAGCAATTTCTCAACCAGACAGTAAGTTGTCAAGACATTATGTCTGACATCTCTACACACATGTGAATCCAGCCATTCTTCAAACCTGCTTAGGAAAAACAGGAGCACTCCCTCTCAACAGCAACACATCAACAACACACCAGAGAGAAAAAAATCTTCTCTCTCTCAGTCAGTGGTTAGTAGTTAGTGCATACAACACAACATTACTCCCCCTTTTAGCCATAATATGACAAAGCAAAGGCAAGTAAGTAACCAAAAAAAGAAAACCACACAAGTACATTATCATGGAGTGAAAAATGCTAAACAAACCCTGGGCCAACAAACAGTAAGATGCACTGAAATTCCTGGATCAAACGGATACCCTTGTTAGTAACAAGAGATCTGGACCTTCACTAAAGTTGCACTAGTCTCGTTGGGAGAGAGACACTATTTCGATCTCCTTTCTTTCTCTTCAGTGCTTGAATGTCGCCCAGTCAGTAATTGCTACAATTCTTCACACACACAAATGCCCGGTTTGCTTCTTAGTTGTTCAAATTGAATTGTATCCAAAGCCTTTGTAAAGATATCAGCAAGCTGATTTTCTGTTTTTACATGCTCAAGAGATATGACTTTGTCTTCAACAAGGTCTCTAATGAAATGATGCTTGATGTCAATGTGCTTAGTCCTATTGTGTTAAATAGGATTTTCAAAAATATTTGTAGCATTGAAGTTGTCACAGAACAATGTCATAACATCTTGTGTGACATTGTATTCAGACGGCAGTTGCTTCATCCACACAAGTTGAGAGCGGATATTACTTGCTACTATATACTCTGCCTCAACTATGGAAAGAGATACACAGTTTTGCTTCTTGCTGAACCATGAGATCAAGTTGTTTCCCAGAAAAAATCCTCTAGAGGTACTCTTCCTATCATCAGCACTTCCAGCCTAATCAGCATCACAATAACCCAATAACTTAGAGCTTGAGTAATGTGAATAAAATATACCATAGTCACATGTACCATTCACATACTTTAGAATCCTTTTGACTTGATTGAGATGACTTATTTTGGGATTTGCTTGATATCTAGCACATGCTCCAACAGAAAAAGTAATATTTGGTATGCTTGCCATAAGGTAGAGGAGGCTACCAATCATGCTTCTATATCGACTTTGATCATCACTAACCCCTTTTTCATCCTTGGATAGCTTCAAATGTGTAGGAGCATGAGGTATTTTGTGATTAACATTCTCCAACCCAAACTTCTTCACAATGTTCTTTGCAAATTTTCCTTGGCAAAGAAAAATAAAGTCTTCCATCTACTTGATTTGTAACCCAAGAAAGTAAGTTAATTCACCCACCAAACTCATCTTAAACTCAAATTGCATTTTATTGACAAAATGTTGGACCATTTTATCCGACATCCCACCAAAGAAAATTGCATCCACATAGATCTGAGCTACCATAAGTTTTCCATCCTTTTCTTTGACAAAGAGTGTTTTATCAATTACACCCTTTTTATACCCATGATGGACTAGAAACTCATTCAACCTTTCATACCAAGCTCTGGGAGCATGTTTTAGGCCATATAAAGTCTTCTTTAGTTTGAACACGTGATTTGGAAAGGCGGAAAAACCGAACCCTTTTGGTTGTACAACATACACTTCTTCATTCAGATAGCCATTTAAGAAGGCACTCTTTACATCCATTTGGAACAACTTGAACTTTAAAATACATGCCACTCCAAGTAATAACCTCATATATTCCAAATGAGCCACAAGAGCAAATTTTTCATCAAATTCCACTCTCTCAATTAGAGTGTGTTATAACATAGTTTGGTTCTACATCTTCGAAAGAGTTTTGATGATAACAAACATATAATTTTCAATAAGAACAAATATGCACTCTAAGCGTATGATTTAAACTACAAAAGTTCTGAATAATGTAAAAGTGATTTCTCAGAAGCACAAGGCTGCATTGAGAGAAGTTTATAAGAATAAGATGTTCTAGACAGTGATTTCTAATAAGCAAAAGGCTGCATTGAGAGAAGTTTATAAGAATAAAAAGATCTAGACATTGAGAGAAGTACACAAGAAAAAGAAGTTCTAGAGATCGAAGGAGTTTACAAGAACAAGATGTTCTGAAGACAAATAAAGAAAAGTCGTAATCTCTGATACTTAAAACGCTTCAAGAACCAACAAGCTGCAAAGAATACTCTGATGATCAGAAGATCTAACGTTACAATTGTAAAATACAAGATCATCTCGTAACGGCTTGAAATTAATTACTGCGGATAGAATCTTCATTTTTGGAAACAGTATTAATTAACAATTCATCAAACATTCCAAAACAAGAAAAGTTGTCTCTCAACGGATCAAAAAGTTCACACTATATAAAGAGGACATCAGTGAAGAAAAGTACAACTTACGCACGCACGAACTCAAGAGCTCTAAATTTTCATTATCATTTTATTTTATTCATATTTTTATATTGTGCTTATATTTTTGTAAACACCACAGTTGTGATATAGCTTATTAGATGCAATTCTTAAAACACAAAGTTGTAATTGTATAAGTGTTACCTTGAGAAAATCGGATTGTGGTTGTTCTTGAGAAGACTTAAAGGGTAGTTTAAGTAAATTTGTAATCATCGTTTTGATTAGTGGATTAAGACCTCGTAAGAGAGAGGCGAAATCGCCTTAACAGGGTGGACTGGAGTAGTTTGAGTTCAAACGAACCATGATAACCAAACGGGTCATTATTTTTAATTCGTTTAAAAACCCAATCTAACCCCCCTTATTGTGTTTTTTGTTTCTTCAATTGGTATCTGAGCAGCTAGTTCTGGTTGCATAAACTTAACCGTGTCAGAAAAAGATCCTAAAAGAAAAACACTATGAAGGAACCAGTTAAAAATAGTAACAATGATAACTATGATGACAGAGAAAAAATCAGTGGCAGACCACCAATGTTCGATGGAGAAAACTTCGATTACTGGAAAGACAGAATCGAAAGTTTCTTTCTAGCTCATGACGCTGATCTATGGGATATGGTAACGGATGGTTACAAACATCTGGTAAATGAAAGTGGTCAGAAGATCGAAAGAAAAACTATGACTGGTTAATAGAAGAAAGAGTTCAAAAAGCATCACAAGGCCAGAACCATACTTCTAAGTGCTATTTCATACACAGAGTATGAGAAGATCACAAACAGAGATTCAGCCAAAAATATTTTTAACTCTCTGAGATTGACGCATGAAGGCAACACTGTAACACCCTATTTTTATTAGATTTTATTTAATTAGGATTATTTGATAATTGGTATTGTTTGTGTGTTTATTTAATTATTGTTTGAGTGATAATTATTTGATTGTGTGGTAATATGTTACTTAGTTAATTAATAAATGGTAGAATTATATTAGAATTAGCTATTGGGCTTAGTGGGAATTAGAATCGAGAATAGTGTATGGGTTAAGCCCAATGAGATTATGAGAGTTAGAAGAGATTATGAGTTAACTTAAATTAGATAGGAAGATAGAAAGAAGAGTAGAGAAGAGAAAAGAGGCATAGAGAAGAGAAGAGGAAAAAGTAAAAGAGGAAGTAGATTCTTGAAGATTGGAGGAGTTTGAATAGAGGTAAGGGTTAGAATCCAAGTTCTTATAGGTTTATATGATTGGGTAATGTTGTGTATGCTTTGTATTCTTCAATTTCATGAATTTAGAAAATGATAGGGTTTATGTGAAATCAATTGGATTTTGTGATTTGTTCATGTACAATGTGTTATATGGATGACCCATGGTTAAGAACATGTTTAGGAACCTTATAGGTGTGCTAAATTTTCTTTCAATTGATGTATGGATTGTGTATGGGTTAATGGGTGTTGTATGAGGGAATTAGGGGGAAAATGGTAAAATCTGAGTTTTCACGCAGCCTGGGTCGACCTATGCAGAAGCTGCGTCGACCTAAACAACCCAGAAAGTCAAAAATCTGTTTTCCTTCCGTTTACGTCGACCTGAAGGAGTTTGCGTCGACCTGAGAGATGTATGCGTCGACCTAGGGGTTCAATTTTGAGCAGATTCTGTAAAGACCATAACTTTTGATCCGTAACTCCGTTTTATGCACCGTTCGAAGCGTTAGGAAGCTAATGAGATTATCTATATGATAGGATAGAGTTGTTTGATGTTGAGTGGTTTAATTTTGATGTTAATATGTGGATAACATGTGACTTACTTATGTGTGCATTATGAACTAATGACTTGTGACTAATATTCATAGATGTGTTAAATGATGTGATATCCATGATATGTTAGGATGAATACATATATATATACTATTTGAATGTGTCTTGTTGATAATGATCATTTAAATGTGTATGTGTTGAGATGTGGATTGAATAATGATGATGCTAGAATTGAATACATGTGATTGATTGATGTGTGTTAAGTGATGCATTGTTTGGCATTGAAGTCATGTTGTGTATATTGTGCAATGTTGAAAGATGTGATTATGTAGTCTAAGATATAGATATCGTCTTAAATGCATGAGTCTTGTTTTGTTGCACACTTACACAAACATGAGTCTTTGAAAGTGGCAATGTCGGGTAATCTCGCAAAAATTATTTGCTTGTCCCAAATCTAACGCCGAATGGGATTTGAAAGCTTAACATCGTATGGAGCTTTGAGGTGGTTATCTAGTCTATAGAGGAAAGACAATCGGCATGACCGAAAATGATAACGGATGGGATCCACATGCATATCACATTGAGTCACACTTGAGTCGCACGTGTCGGTGTGAAATGTTGTTGTTGGTGTGATTTAGGTGATATGAGTTATGTGGAATGATGTTGGTGGATATGAATATATGTGGATTTGTGATTCATTTTATATGAATAGTTGTTGTGTTATGAATGTGATATATGTGATTGAAACATATGTGATGTAGATGTGAATTTATATGTACTAATGATATATGTATATATGTGTGGATATGTGAATCATGTTTGATTGATGATGATACATGGGTAAGAGAGGTGATTACATGTATACTTGTAATATTAATGACACGATTCCAATGATGTAATTATATTCTATGATGTTTTGTGAAATGGGATAGAGATGAATATGTGCATTTGGTGATATATGTTCATACTTACGATACATCGGTGAATCTTATACATGTCTATATATTTTGGAAAAACATGTATATGTGATTATGTGATGATAACTTGTGTATTTAGAATATGATTATGTTTGAATACAATTGTTACTTCGTGAATGTTGTCGAAAAGGATATGTACTTAGAATCTACATGTTGGTGAAACATGATTATGTACATTGTTTAGAAATCATGTTTGATTATGTGGAATTGAATGAGCTAGGTTGTATGACATGAATATGTGAATCTTGATTAATTCCATATGATGCATGTTTATGTGAAGAGTGATGAATTCTTGAAATGTATTCTTGTTGTGTTTTATATTTCCCATATTATGTTTATCTATAAAAAGTTTAATTCTCACCCTTCTGTTTGAATGTTATCCTTTGTTGGTAACGTGCAGGTTTTCGAAGATAGTGATGCTTCGAAGGAGGCTTAGCTTAGAGATTTAGATCTCTTGTAGAATGTCGTGACTAAGTAGTCACTTGTGCTCTGGTCATATGTAACACATGGGATTTGGGTTTTATGTTTTTATGACTCGATGTTATGAGATATTTGTTTACTCATATTGTATTCGTATTTGAATATGTTATTTTGTTAATGTGTGGCCTTGAGCCGAGATATTGAGACATGGTGGATGATGTATGGGAATCATCCGATTTTACCATTTAATTGATGAGATGATTATTCCGCTGTGGTTTTGCATGTTGTTTTAAATCCCGTGTTATTTGGAAATGACCATTGCATGTTTAAAGATAAAGTGTTTGTTTTATTTAGAAATATGTGTAACGCCCTCGTGAGATGCATGCTTCTTTACTCTGATTTATGCAAATGTATGCCTTATTTGTTTAGTATAGAATTAGGGGTGTTACAAACACTCAAAGCAAAAAGACCAAAGCCCTTGCACTCATTCAGAAGTACGAAGCTTTCAAAATTGAAAAGGATGAAACAGTTGATAAATGTTCTAAAGGTTTCAAATTCTTGTTACTGGATTGAAAGTTTTGGACAAAGGATACTCAACAGCTGATCATGTAAAGAAAATCATTAGAAGCTTACCGAAGAAATGGAGACCCATGGTCACAGTGTTGAAGCTTGCCAAGAATATGAATGCAATATCTCTTGAAGAACTTATTAGCTCCTTAAAAAGTGACAAGATAGAAATCGAAGAAGATGAACCCTAGAAGAAAGGTAAGTCTCTTGCTCTTAAATCTAAGTTTAAAACTAACGCTTTTTCAGGCAGAAGAAGAAAGTTTTGGAGGTTCCTCATCAGAAGAAAATGAACTATCTCTTCTCTCCAAAAGGGTCTAACAACTCTGGAAGCATAGACAAAAGAATTTCAGAAACCCTAGAAGAGTAGAAATCACTCTGGTTCATCTTCTGGACACAAAAAGTCTAGAAGCAAGGAAATTGTATGTTACGAATGCAAGGAACCTGGTCACTACAAAAGCGACTGTCCCAAACTACAGATGGAAAACCAAAGAAGAGTTGTAACAAAGAAAAGAAGAAAAGTCTTATAGCCACATGGGACGATTCAGAATCTTCTGGAGTAGAATCTTAATCAGAAGATGAACGTGCCAACATTGCCTTGATGGCCAGTATATCAAGTGATGGCAGCTCATTCGAATCAGAATCAGACTCAGAAGAAGAAGAGGTATTCTCTAACTTTTCCAGATCTCAATTAGAAGATAGCTTATCTAAAATTCTTGAAAAATATCATAAACTTTGGATCAAATACAAAAACATGAAACACGGTCTGGTATTTGATTATGAGGAATCTAGAAAATAAAAGCAGAAAACTCTGAGTTAAAAGAAAATATTTTCATAATAAAAAGTGACAACTCGATTATTAAAAACGAGTTACGACAAACTCAGAAAGATTCTGACTCAGAAGTTTCAACTAGTTCTGATAGTGTCATAAAATAATATGATCACAGTTTTCAAAATTTTATAGCTAAAAGCATAGATCGAAGAAAGATGGCTTCAATGATCTATGGAGTCAGTAGAAATTCTAGAAAAGGTATAGGATATGTGAAACCAAGAGGAGAAGAACCTTATCAACCTAAATACATTGACGATATGGTCATAAAAATTACACCTATAAACTCTTACTTCACATATGGTCACACACATGATACTAAATATACTTGAAACTCTTATCTTACAAATTCTAGTGAGAAGTCAAAACTCAATCAGAATTTAGTAAAGTCTAACAAACAAGGACCCAAAAAGATATGGGTACCTAAGGATAAAATAATCTATGTTGCAGATGTCCTTAACAGCAAGATTGAAACACCAATCATGGTACCTGGACTCTGGATGCTCTCGACACATGACGGGAAGAAAGCATATGTTCCAAAATCTGGAACTTAAAGCTGGAGGTTACGTAGGTTTCGGAGGCAATCAGAAAGGAAAAATCATTGGCTCTGGAACTATTGGTAACGGTACACTTCCCTATATATATAATATTTTGTTAGTAGATGGATTAATGCATAACTTGTTATCCATATGTCAATTAAGTGATCACGGTTATGATATAATCTTTAATCAAAGTCCTATAAAGCAGATAGTCAGAAAGATGGAACTATCCTCCTTAATGGTAAGAGAAAGAACAACATTTATAAGATAAAACTTTCTGAACTAAAAAGTCAGAATGTAAAATGCCTTATGTCTGTTAACGATGGGCAATGGGTCTGGCATAGAAGATTGGGACATGTTAGTATGAGAAGAATATCTTAGATTGACAAACTCAATCTAATCAGAGGACTTCCTAACTTGAAGTCTAGATCAGATGCTCTGTGTGAAGCATGTCAGAAAGGCAAGTTTGCAAAACCTTCTTTCAAGTCTAAAAATGTTGTCTCTTCCTCTAGACCATTAGAAATTCTACATATAGATCTGTTTGGACCAGTGAAAACTGCTTCAATCAGTGGTAAGAAGTACAGATTAGTGATCGTAGATGACTATAGTAGATGAACATGGGTAAAATTCTTAAGACACAAGGATGAGTCACATACTATGTTCTGTAACTTCTGCAACCTAGTTCAGAATGAAAAAGAGTTTAGAATTGTAAAAGTCAGAAGCGATCATGGTGGAGAGTTTAAAAATAGATGTTTTGAAAAACTCTTTAATGAGTACATCATTTCTCATGATTTATCGTGTCCTAGAACTCCTCAACAAAATGGAGTTGTAGATTGCAAAAATAGAACTCTACAAGAAATGGCCAGAACCATGATCAATGAGACTAACATGGCTAAACACTTCTAGGCAGAAATAGTTAACACAACGTGCAACAATTAGAATATAATCTCTATAAGACCTATTCTGGAAAAGACTCCTTATGAATTGTGGAAGAACAAAAAGCCCAACATTTCATATTTTCATCCATTCGGATGTACCTGCTTTATATTAAACACTAAAGATCAATTAAACAAGTTTGATTCTAAGGCTCAAAAGTGTTTAATGTTAGGATACTCTGAATGCTCAAAAGGCTACAGAGTATATAACACTGAAAAATGAATTATGGAAGAATCCATTAATGTAAGGTTTGATGATAAGCTTGGTGTCATACCCTAATTTTGACCCCCCTGAGATGTCACATCTCCAGACTTTTCATCAAATTCAAAACAAATACTCAGAGCAGTCACTTATTCATCTGGTGTTTAATCGAGGATGTTCAAAGGCAAAAGAGCTCAGGCAAAGGATCAATCAATAAAAGGATTAGTCTCCAATACAATCATAGGACTAAAAAGCTTCATTCTATTCACCTATGATTGATTAGACACCAATCATCTGGACTCAGGTTTGCTTGGTTCCCTAATCTAGGGTTTTGAACCCATCAAGGACTGCAATCAGGGACCACATTTGGGAAACCCTAAAAAGCTCCAGGGCATCACTCAAGGGCTTCAATCATCTTCAAATGATCCATATGACAATATCCATAGGGCATTACACTTCAATTCAAGATCTACAGTCATCAATTTCATCTGGTCGACAATTAGGGTTTTTAGACTTAATTCACTTGCACAGTTGACTTTTAATCAGGACATGGATCCACCATTTAAAACATGGCTCAAGAACCTCTATTACTTCAATATAATCCATTCATATCATCCATTTAAATAGGAGAGCTTGATTCAACACAGAAGTCCAAAATTTCACTTCATTTGAAAAAGTCAACTATACAAGATCACCTTTGACTTTTAGGGTTTTGGGTCAAGACATGACTTTTAAGGATCAATATCATCAATATATGATTATTGAAGTCATTTGACCAAAGAAAATCAAGAAAATCAATCAAGAATCAAAAAGTCAAAGATTGACTTTTCATACTTAGAAATTTTTCTAAGTGTTTAAAAGTCGTTTTTTTCAAAACTTTGGAAGGGAATATCTCAAAATTTCAAGTACAAACTGAAAAAAACTTCCAACATCAAAGTTGTAGATTTTGATTCAATGAACAACTTTGTCACATATGATTTTTTGGCTAGAAATCAACCATTGAAGAGATATGGAGCTCCAAAGTTGCTGCCTTCATAAAACAAGCAAAAAACCCTAGTTTTCTTCAAACTTCAAGCTCATTTTTCACAAATTTCCCAATTGATTTTGAAGAAACTCCAAACTAATGAATTGAAGTATATGTTAAGGGCTTTCCAAATTGTGTCAACCTTCTCCAAATTCATTTTGAGCTAAGAGATATGAATGATCAAAGTTAGGCATTTGAAGTGAAATTATAGGTCATGCCTAAGTTTGAAATTTGCAATTTTATGCAAGTGCTTACACTAATTGGTGCCTCTACACCTCAGAAACATTGCAAGGATAGGAGAGAATCGTTTGCATAATTACACAAATATTTGAAGGGAATATTCCAAAACCAAAACATGTGATTATGTAATGATTGCATTTTGAGAATTTATGGCCAAGTGGTGAATCACCAAAGGAATCTCTTCCCAACCAATTGGAGCTTATTTCTGCATCAAAATTTTCCCCTAAGATCAAGCAAAATCGATGGCTAGGGAGTGGTATCAAAGAGCTCATCATTGCACTTGGGATATTCTTTGAATTTCTTCATGGCCTAGAAACCAAAACTACTTCACTAAGCAAGCTCACTCTCCCAAACTACTCTGCACCATTTGCCTATAAATAGAAGTGGATACCTCAGAATAGACACACCAAAGCAACCATAATTTCTTGCTTTCTTCATTTCTCCCTCTTGCTTATAGTTTTCAAAAGTTCTTTGGCAAGAAGAATCGATTTCTTTAAACCAGAGCTTCTCTTTTGAAAGTAAGCCTTCTAACATCTTGAGGTTCATTGGAGTTGATCCAAACATCTGGATCACTTCAGTAAGTGGGGAAATACCATTGTTGCTTTCATTTTGAGGCTCGTGCAGTTGGAGGTCCATAGAGCAATTCAGAAGGTGTCAAGCAAGTCCAAGCATTCCTTAGGGTGTAGTGAAGCTATCCAGATGGTCGCAGCTCATCTGTAGGTGCAGATTCATCAACCTCCGTGTTCACTTGAAGCTCAAGCAAGAGGGGTCGAGTAGAACAATTTAGAGGTTCTCAAAGTAATTCAAGTGCCCATATAGCATCAACAGAAGCTTTCCATCATTCTCACGACCTCCATTTTCAGAGGTATTTTTTCAGACTCTAACACTCTTATTTAAGTACTCTTTGCAATTTATTTCGATACCAGTTCATTCAGTGTCACTAGAGGATCAAAAGCCCTCTACTCTCATGCATTTATTCATCAGCATCATCATTTAATTTTATTTTTGAATTTTTAGGGTTCTTCACGTATTTTTTTTAATTCAGTAGATATAGTTAATATAAATTTATATTAGTCATATATTTGGAATCGTGAGTGAATTTAGAGCAAGTTTTCTCTTTACATCTTTGCAAATGGTGGAGAATTGAGAGAGTTTAGAAATTCAAAATGGGAGAGCTTGAGGTTGAAGACGATGATGGTGATGGTGCCATTTTTCAAAATTCCCAGGTCTATGTTTATTATATTTTGAATGGTTTGTGTTTAACCTACGAATTCATCGTAGTGTCCCAATGGTTACAGCGTGCATCCAATAGCCTTTGCCTTGCCCAAGGTCTGGGGTTCGAACCCCCCCTCAGACCTTTTGTTTTTATTTTTATTTTTAACTCATTTTTAGGCATTTATTTTAAAATATAATAAGCTAGAGGTGTTTGTTTAACAAGCCACGCGCGTGGTCCAGATGGTAAGTGTTTTAAGTGGTGACCTAGAGGGCGTGAGTTCAAGCCCTTTGGGAGACAAAACCATATTTTTATCACTTTTCCCATTCAATTTCTTCACAACTTTAACCATTTGGTTCATACTTCAAATTAAATCATTTTCACTTGATTTTTCACACACTCTTCATTTAATATATCTATTTTATGAACAAACCAAAAAATCACAAAAAATATTATTTATTTGATATTTTTTATTAGGTTTTAAATAAGATATTTTTAAGTATTTTAAAATACTTTAAATATGGTTTTCACTTGATTTTCAAAACCTAATCTCTTGTAAATATTTTTGTGATAAAACCCTAATCATTTAGGTCTTAATTAGGTATAGACTTTGTCTTTATCCTAATTAAGTTGTTTTTTTTTGTCAATTTTCAAATTGTTTTCAAACTTCAATTAAACAGACGATCAAGGTTTTGAGACAACAAAACCTTGTATCATTTCAAATCATTTTCCACTATTTCTTATAAACAGTAAATAAATCTATGGGCCTCTAATAGAGTGTAAGTCCCAACCCCTTTTCATTTTATTTTTAAATACAGTCAATAAATCTTTTTTCACAACAGTATTTCATTTCAGTTAACTGTTTCTTATAAACGGTAAATAAATCTTTGGGCCTCTAATAGAGTGTAAGTCCCAAAACCTTTTTCTTTTCATAGTTTGTTTTCAAAAACTGTATTTACAAAATCTTCTTTCTGTTTTCAAAACTTTCTTCTGGTATTTGAAGGGCATTATTCCCGGTGAAACTCTTCAGATACCTATGTGACTTATGTCCATCCTCACTTCTTCTGTTTTCAAAAACCTTTAACTGTTTATAATAAATATTCAACTGTTATCAATAAACAACAAAATTGCTGGTAAGGCTTTGTACATACATCTTCAAAGGCCTCCACTCCATCTAGGTTAGGCTTTATAAGCTTTCAATTTACAGTCTTTATTTAAATTACTATCAAATATAAACTGTTTATATATTATAGGAATATGGCCTAGGATTGAGAATGTCTTCCCGGTGAAGGCTCTTTCCTAATTAGAGATCTTTAGTTCAAACCCTCAAGATGAAGTATTCCCGGTGAAACATCTTGAAAAAGCCTTAGAACCCAAAATAGGATACATCCACCCAAGAGGAATTATTCCCGGTGAAACCTCTTACTCATTTGCTTAGAGACAAAATAAGTTCAAAACCACATAGCTTTCTCTTGTGCTATAACAAGGACCCTCGATGACCCTCAATTAGCCTCCTCTTGGGCTTTGTACAAGGACCCACAGGCTTCTTAAAAGCATTCCCAGCTTCCTCTTGAGCTTGTATACAAGGACCCATCAGGTTTCTTATAAACATAGGAACAGGTCTTTAGTCACCTTTTAGCCTATCCTGGTGAGTTTCTTCCACTCTTCAAACCAGACTTTAAACAAGCTAAGAATGTCTCAATATCACATTGAGCACACCTTTTGGAATGAGAGACATGGACAGTCTCTGTCACCCTTATCTTCATTAATTTTCCTTAGCAGAGTCTAGGTTCTATAATTGTCTATCCTTAGTCAGTGTCAGCCTTAATCTTGGGCTTTAAATAAGAAGTCTCAAATAGTAATCATTCTGTCAAAAACCCCTGGAAAGGGTCAGCCTCCATTCATTCTTTCAAAAGACAAACTCTCCAGCAGATATTGACTCCAAAATCACTCCTTTAAAAAATCCAAATTCCCTAGAAAGGGTTAGCTTCCAAAAATTCAATTCTTAAAAAGATAATCCCACCAGTCTCAGTCAGTAAAAGACAAATTCCCCAGTAAAGTCATTTCCTAGAGTCAATAAAAATCAATCAAAAGCCTCAAGCTTGGGCCTCATACAAGCCAGCTAAAAATCAAATCTTTCAAACAGTAGATAGACATAGCTTATCTCTATAGAGAGATGTTTCTCCTATCTCACCATATTCAATCAAACAAACATTTCAATTTCAATTTCAAACATTCTCCCATTTAGGACTTTGAAAGGCATGCTATGAGGAAAACAAACCCAGACTTGTACACTTTCCCTAATTTGGATGAGAATCCTTCTTTCATTTAAGAGACACGTGACTGGCATACTTGCAAACACACAAGTAAGGTCCCTCTCTTTAATGAAATGAATTCAGCTTTTCTGTCACTCTTTTAAATGTTTGTGGTGGAATAGTAGAAATACCTCTTTGTAAAGATAACTTCATGTCTCTTTACTGTAAACAGAGATTTAATTCAAGCTTCAACCTTGAGCTTCAAGCAAGGCATCAAAAACAAGTAATTTCCCTAGTTAGTTCCCCGAACTACAAAAAGCTCTAACTTCCATTAGGGATATGTAGGCACGAGGTTCACAAGGAATCTCAGCGAGCTAATAAAAAACCAAAAATAGTCAGCCTGTCTTCTTTTTAAATTCAATTCAATTCTCTCTCCTAACACAAAGGAGAAACTTTCCCAATCAATCAGCAACAAACACAAACACATAGACACAGAGAAGGTTCCCGTAGAGTACTACGGATATGTAGGGTGCTTAAACTCTTCCCTATGTATAACCGACCTCCCGGACTCCAGAATTTCTAGTCTAGGTGAATCCCCACACTTAGCAAACTCCTAGGGTTTATTTGAGATCTTTTTCCCCTTTCCTCCTCGCAGGATAATTAAAAAGTTTGTGTGATATCGTAGGAAGAAGTGAAATAAAATTCATACCGCCCCGGGCGCATTCTCCTTCCAAATTCCGCGTGAAGGGTCTAGTGTGCCGTCCTCCCAAGTGAAACAGGGAGGTAAGAAAAATGACACCACAGAAAAATGGCGACTCTGGTGGGGAAAGTAATAACCTTGGTTTTTCATCCAAACCAATGGTTGACCTGTGCTGTTCCAGCCCCCAATGAGGAATTAGGGATGCCAAATTCCCCCTCAAACAAGAGAGGTCCTGCCTAACCTCTGTGTCATTTCATGTGATTGTTGCATATATACTTGTTTATTTTGTTTTTTTCTGTATCGGGAAAGGGCTTGATTCCCCCTTGTGGTGAGAAATCCTATACCCGGATTTGAGTGCAACATAAGATAGGATGGAGGATGTCTTCTCGGTGAAGGCCCTCTAATCTTGGTTCCCAAATCTACTCTTGGGATTTGTCTGGCTGGTTGTGATTAACTGCGCCAATGCATTCCGAGACTGATTTGTACCAGGAGGACCTAGAAACACATTAACCCCACTTAAAGCCTTTTTAGGACGTAGAGCGGTGATTACGAAAGTAATTGTCAAGCAGATACTACACTCAGAGAAAACTCTCTTATAGATACCAGTCAACGTATCTCTAAGATTGAGCAAAAGCTCTGAGAACCCTTAGAACCCGTTCTACAGGTACAAAAATCCTTATCCTTAGTTTACCTTGGGGCGAGGTTTGCGATGTGACTCCATGACCACTATACCCTTCTACGCCATGTTTGTTTAAAAACTCTTGTGTAAGCATTCATGCATTCATTCATCAAAATAACTAAAAACCCAAAGAGTCTTTTTCGAGTCGTTTTTCAAGGAAACTAAATAACGAACGTTTTGAACTTCATAGAAAGAGAGAAACGGAGAAAGGACTTAAGGATCTATACCATGGATTACGGAAGAAAGAGAGCTAGGAAATACACCTTCAAGATTCCTAAGGTCGAGGAATTAGAAAAGCTCGGAAAACTGGTGGTCAACCACCAGGCTTTCACGGAGAAGTATGGAAAACTTCTGCCTCTTCTCAGCACTAACATTTTGGATGGGATCCATCCCATTTTGGTACAGTTTTACGATCCAACGTATCACTGCTTCACCTTTCCAGATTATCAACTCATGCCTACTGTAGCAACCTGCCTAAAAATTTATAACTTAGAGTCGCCACCTATTCTGAAGGGAGAATAGGAAACCCTACGCAGTATAGAGATCAGGGTAAGATACTATATTCGGGTCGAGGGAAGGTGTTAGGCACCCTCAACCCTTTCCTAAAGGCTAACATTCAAAGATAAAGGTTTATGGCAAGGTTTATAAAGAAAGGTGACAGAGAGTAATTACAAGGCTAATTATATTGACAGGATTAGAATATAGAGGAAGAGGGACTCGCCTTGGTTATCCAAGTGCCTACGTATCTCCTTATGGAGAATCAGAGTCAACGTAGTTCGGGCACAGGGTTGTACGCCTTAGAATTTGAATGAGTTGTTTAAAGGCTTTTTGAATGGCCTATCGTAGTTTGAATTTGATCTGACAGGCATTTTGAGTTGCCTAGGATAAAAATCCGTAGTGTCGTGGTTTAGTGTATTTTGAGATTTGGGCGTACAACCCTGATTTAATTTTGCACTATTAACCGCAACGATCAATAGATTCGATCGCCATAGTTAACAGATTTGAAATTGTATCGTTACCAATTTTAATCAATTGATTTGATTATTACTAATAACGAATTGGGATATTTTTAATAATTTTTAATAATTAGTTTGCATCGTTACCCCTTGTAATCGATTGATTCGATTAAAAAAAATAACGAATTAAAGTTAGAAAAAGGAGGGGTTAATCATCACAATCAATAAAATAATTGCAACCATTTAACCAAATAAAAATTAATTTGCATTTTAATTAAATTTCATTTTAATTAAAATTATTGTTGACCATAGCGATTAATCGATTTAATCGGCACGAACAACAAATTAAAATTCTTAATATAATCATTATATATTTATTTTATTAAAAAATATAATTATTATATATTTAATATATATTAAAAAAGATATTGCAATTAAAACCAAAATAAATAATTAAAATTATTTAAGTTAATTAGGATTTATATTCAGTGTGGCTGTTATTATGGTGCATAATATGGGGACCTAATCAAGGGCGTCAGATCTGGATGGCTGGGGAATCATGGGTTCAGATTTGAAGATGTATGGTGTAGCTTATGGTAAGAGGCGCATGGGATTGTATAGGAAGATTCAGGAAAAAATATATGTTGGAGGGAGGCTCGAACCCATGACCCTCCTCTCACATGTGCACTTGTTAACCACTCCAACTAGATTGACCAGCTGATAATAATACGCGCTCAACAGATTATATAATAAATCTGGAAAATACCATGGGGACGCGCGCGCAAATTCAAATTAGCGAACCAGATGATGCCAACTCATCATCTTCCCCAACACACCCCCAAAGACTCTGTGCTTTTAGCTACGATTTAGCTAGGGTTCTGGTTCGTGGCAAACACACTTCAAGAATAACGAACAACACACACACACACATAAATCTTTCGCGACCCCTTCAAACTCTTCGTCCCAACCACGCGAACCTAACTAAACCATTGATTTAACCTAATTTAAACCCTAACGAAAACCCCTAAATTGAACCCTAAAAGCTTGGATCGGCCTCCAATGGCCGATCACTCTGGAACGCGCCAAAACTCAAACAATTAATCCAGAAACAATCACAACACTTAAGAAAAGCCAAACATACAATCAAAACAACAAGAACATGCTTACATGATGCTAATCGAACCAAGATTTGAAACGACTTACTTTGGCTTAGTGGAGAAAAATCTGGGGGTGCTGATGTAGTGTACCAATCCAAACACGTTCAGAATCCTCTGGAGAAGCTTTTGCAATCTTCAAATCGTGTTGAAATGCCCTAATTCTCTGAAACCGGATTTGAGTTCCTTGAAGAAATTTTCGTTCTTGCAAGTATGCCCTTTCCTCAATTTTTCGTCCCCCAATCCTATGCTTTAGGTTCAGTACTTATAGGGGAATGAATTAGGTCAACCAAACTATCCAAAAGTCTTTTGAATCAAATCTTGCCATAGTTGAGAAATTTGATTTCTTTCTTGAATCATAAGCTACTATATTTGGCCAAAACCTCACTTATTCTTTCCCAATCCCATTGTCACGAAAAACGCAATATATTTTGTCATTAACGTTGATTGGAATCAATCAATATATCCTCCTTACCAAAATATTTGATTTTTATCTCAATTAAATTATTAAAATGAAATAAAAAATCATATTAAATCAAATATAATGCTAAATTTCGTAGCAAGTGATTTTAGGTATGCTAATGACTTGTGGACCAAGATTGCATAAAAAAACCATAGGCCCATTTGCAAAGTTTCTCAATTTGAACCTTCTTTTTTCACATTTTGCCTCCAAAAATCACCCCACTTTGATCAATCATATCTCACTCAATTTTTAAGCTATGAGGGAGCTCTAAGACATTTTGGAAACCTCAAGAGGTCCTCTATAAGCCACTTTGGAATATATTTTTCATTTGGAGCTTTTATCTTGATCATATCCTCTTTGCAAAAAACTGCTTTTGAAGGATGCTTGAAAATGACCTGTAATCTTTTGTACTATAACTCTCAAATGAAGCATTTCTAGCCCTGGCTTGTGAGAGACAAAGTTGTGGAGAATCCAATTTCCTTCAAAATAGGCTTTGAGTGGGGAATTTTTGATATTCCATGTGAAAGTTGTGCTCAGTCAAAGTTGGGTTGACTTTCTCCTAAGAAACCCTAATTTGAACCTTTGTGTATTTGTTCATCTCTGAGTTTCTATTAATGGAATCATGATCAATCTTTGATCAAATGATGGTTATACTCTTATTCACTTTTTGTTGACCCAAAATTGAGAATTTTTGACTGTGCTTTGATCATGGTTGACTTTTTAGGTCAAATCAGCTGACTGTGGGTTACCTGAATCATTGAGGGAGCCAAGCTTTGAATTTGAACTTTGAATCATTGTGAATGGAATATGGAAGGCAAATTTTGGGGTATGACAGCAGCCCCTGTTCAATCTTCTTGAACCTGACGAGGTAGAAGATGATTGGACACTGAAATGCCCTGAAATTTGCTTGCGTAGGGAAGGAATTCTGTGGGAGATGGGCTTACAGATGCCACTTATTTGTTTGACAAGATGCTTGTCCAGAGCATATGCTCTTCATACCAGGATCATATTGATTGTATCTGAAGAGATATAAAGTAATGTCTTATAGAAGACTACCTGAAGAGGCTCCTGAATAGGGTATATCAGAGGTTAATGCGAAGAAGCTTAGGCTTAGGAATAATGTCTTGGAGAAGACTAAATAAGGAGTTCTATAAAAGAACTAGGTATATCTTAGAAAAGGTTGGATAAACATTTTAAGAAGGCTACCTAGAAAGGCATGATATATCTTAAATAAGACTCACCTAGAAAGGCTCCTAAAAAGATATGAAACGTCTTAAACAGGACTACATAGACAGGTTATGGTACGTCTTAAACAGGACTCACCTGGAAAGGCTCTTAGATAGGATACGGGATATCTCAAACAAGACTTACCTAGAGAGGTTCCTATAAAGGGAATGATACGTTTTAAACAAAACTATCTAGAAAGATTCCTATAAAGGGAACGATATGTTTTAAACAAAACTATTTAGAAAGATTCCTATAAAGGGAACGATACGTTTTAAACAAAACTATTTAGAAAGATTCCTATAAAGGGAACGATACGTTTTAAAAAAAACTATCTAGAAAGATTCCTATAAAGGGAACGATACGTTTTAAACAAAACTATCTAGAAAGATTCCTATAAAGGGAACGATACGTTTTAAACAAAACTATCTAGAAAGATTCCTATAAAGGGAACGATACGTTTTAAACAAAACTACCTATAAAGGGAACGATACGTTTTAAACAAAACTATCTAGAAAGATTCCTATAAAGGGAACGATACGTTTTAAACAAAACTACCTATAAAGGTTCCTATAAAGGATATGGCATGTTTTAAACAAAACTACCTATAAAGGTTCCTATAAAGGACATGCAACGTTTTAAACAAAATTACCTCGACAGGTTCCTATAAAGGACATGAAACATTTTAAACAAAATTACCTCGACAGGTTCCTATAAAGGACATGAAACATTTTAAACAAAACTACCTAGAAAGGTTCCTACAAAGGGCATGATACTTTTTAAACAAAACTACCTAGAAAGGTTCCTACAAAGGGCATGATACGTTTTAAACAAAACTACCTAGAAAGGTTCCTACAAAGGACATGTAACGTTTTAAACAAAACTAACTAGAAAATGTTCCTATAAAGGACACGAAGGGTCTTAGAGAAGACTGCTTGGAAAGGTTGATATGATTGTCTTGGACAAGACTACCTGGAGAGGTAAGAAATTCTTTGATTGCTTCTGGATTGTCTTTGAAGAAAGACTTGGAATGAGGTATTGGAATTGTATCTGTTAAGATTGAATCGTTGATACGATTGTATTTGCACTGTAATTGGATGATAACATCCTTTTGAATATGAAGTGACCTGAAAAGGCAGCGTTAGTTTTATGCAATGTCATGATGCATGTGTCATGTAATGAGATTCTCAAAATAAATGAGAATTATGCATGTATGCCGATCCCACACTGCGGGATGTAAATAGTACAGGCGTGGGAAGATCAATTATGCAACAATGCTCCTTGTGTGATACTAGTGTGACTCCCCGAATATCAGAAATTTTGAGAGACGTGCCCCTTAATCTGAAGGAGGGACCTTTAGAGGGAACTCGAGTTTCACCATGTCTTGCCTGATACGTATTGCCCCAGTGTTTGAATTCTTGAAAGATACGCCCCTTAGTCGATAGGATCCTTGATTGTATGTCCCTGTTTTCAGGAAAACCCTCTGAACGTGGTTTCTCCATTCAAGGGTTTTTGTCAGGAATGATCATTTTTTTATTAGACCAATTTCGAGGTTTCCTTGATGCTAAGTGTTGATTTGAATGCGAAGCAGATGCTTTTTAGAATGAGTTGTGACGGACAGTGATTTGCTGAGTACTCAGAATGAGATGATGTCTTTTTTATAAGATTACCTGGAGAGGTCCTTGGGAAGAATGGGAAATTGTCTTTAAACAAGATTGCGCTTTAAACAAAGCTCAAAGGGATGTGTTTGTGCAGAGGGTCAAAAGTATTCCTATAGAGGATAAAGACTGTTTTAAGGAACGTGGGGTTTTAAACAAAACTTAGGAAAAACATCTTGAAGAAGATCACCCTAGAAAGGATGGTGAACTGTCTTAGAGAAGACTCTGTACTTTAAACAAAGTTTGACAAGGTTCTTGAAAGCATAAGAGAAGTTTGAATATGTCTTAAAAGACTAACTGAAGAAAAAAGTTAAGAGATGTCTTACAGAAGACTACCTAGAAAAGGTTCTTGGAAATGAATATGTCTTAGAGAAGACTGTCTTAAAGGGTTTGAAAATAGAAAGGATAAGGAGATGGGTCTTAAAAAGACTATCTGAAAAAGGCTCCTAGAAAGGATAAAAAGTATTTGAACATGTCTTAAAGAAGACTATATGGACAGATTGAGAAATATCCTATACAGGTTCCTGGAAAGGATGCGAGAGTGGCATTGACACCACCTGCTACTGAGTGACCTTTGCAACGTGCCCCAGACAATGGGCTTTCCCCATGGGCTATTCAGCGTCTTTGAGAGATTTTATGGATCTTATTGAGATTGCCCCATGTAAATGGTATAATGACGAGTTATGTTTTGTGTACACATTAGCCATCCCAGTCGTGCGTAAGGGATGTTTCTCCTTTTGACAAGCTTTCAAAGCTACTTCGTCAGTCAGTAGGATTTTTAGCCATTAGCCATGCCCCATGCAACTTCTCCCTGATGTTTAAACATCTGAATCCACATAGACAAGTTTACTTTGTAATGAAATTCATAAGATGCGAATGCATATGTCTATCTTGAAAGTTTAAAAACATTTTTTGAGTAAAACAAAGTTCTTTTTTTTTTGAAAGTGATATCAACTCAAGAGTTATAGTAGACCTTAAGGAGTCGGGATACCTTTTGGTACCGGTACGCTTTCGAACTAACCATGCTTCAGTTAGGACTTTTAAGGGTTGTAACGTGGCCTGGTTCATGGTTTAAAGAAACAAAGGATAGAGGCTCAAAGTTTATTTGTACCCATCCCCATCTTCGTGATGTTCTCCAGTCCTATGCTCAGTTGACTATGCGTTTAAGCTCCAAAAGACTTTGGGAATACTGATGTTTCTCATGGTTCGACAACCCAAGATTTATTTGCAAAGGCAGTCATTTTCCTTGTAATATTTTTTTGTCGAGGTATATAGTGACCTCTTTTCGACTTTGTTATCCCTAACTTTTGCCTGAACTGTTCATTTTAAAACTACAGTCAGCGGGATGCCCCAATTTTGCCTAAGTCTCCTTAATAGGTTTTGACTCAGCAGGCCCTTGCATTGCTTTCTCTTTTTCTTGGCGGATATTGACTGCCAGACTTAATGATGACGGGGAACCATCGGTGATTATGTTCAAAGGAACAACTTGGAATAATTAAGTTAAATGAGAAACTACCCTACCCCAGGTTATGTATTAAGGGTTTTATTTTATATGAAGGAAAACTCCTACTTCTTTAGGCTCAAAAGGGGTTGACGAGGGATTAACATCCTTATATCTCTGTTATTTAGGAATTGAAACAATGCCTGTACATCGTCAACACGTTCTGTTCGAAAGCGTAGTGTATGAAATTGTGGTATCATTTTCGTCATTCTCCCTCTAAAGGTGTACGACTTTTAACGAGAGTTGAATATCACAAATGAGAAAACCGAGTAAAAACACAGTTTTAAATATAGTAAGAACACTACGAGTAAATCAAGACAAACGTAAGCAATGCATTAATGATTATTGTAAAGTACACAGCATATGTCGTAAGACTAATGTTTAAACAAACAGAAAGAAATTGCGAGTGAAGACAAAACTAATGATCTAGGAAATCCTCCTTCTAGCCACCTATGGTATTAGACTTGTGAGGATCTTCAAACTCGATGAGCCCTTCTTCAATCAAATCTTGGATCTTGTGCTTCAATGGCCCACAATCCTCTGTATCATGACCAGGACTATCTGAATGATAAGCGCACCTAGCATGATGCTTGTACCCAGGAGCGGGGTTAGCTGGAGCTGAGTATGGAGGCAGCAGAGTTACCAAGTTTTGGCTGAGCAGACGTTGCAAAGCTTGAGATAATGGCATGTACAACGGAGTGAATGATCGTTTTGGCTTGGACCCCCAGGTGCGTTGGCCACCCTGTTGCTTTTGCTGATCCATTGATCTCTTCTGTTGAAATCTTGTTGGATAATATAGTCGGGATGTTAGGTTATCCTTCCCAATGGTCCCTTGTTCTGGAGATAGAAGAGGAATCTTCTCTTAGTGTCATGAAAGTGATGTGTATGCCATGCATGATATGTATGATATCCTTTTTTCTTTCTTTTTTTTTTGAATAAAATATGATGCAAGAATGCCCCTGATGTATGATGAATAGAAAAAGAAATAATAAGAATAAAAAAATGATCAACACATATATATACATATAGCACATAATCACAAAAGTTCATAGGTTCGACGTAGCGGCTCTTGGGAGCCAACCTTTTTATAGGGGGGTTCTAGAAGGTCTCATGGGGTCGTTCGTAGCCTCCGAGACTTTTTGTCTCTTCGGATTTTAGAACAACTCATTTTATCCATGAGGTTCGAATTTTTGGGGTAGGTTCTCGGAGAGATCAGCCAAGTATCCAGTCCTGCCCTCAACAAAGTCAAACCTCGTTTTGGACATTTCCGAATACTCAACCCACTCCGAGTGGAGTTATCAATGAGACTCGTAGGCGATTCATGTCCCCTATTGATCTCAAAGTTAACTCCCACACTTAGGGTTTTAACACGACATAATATCCAGCAGTGCATATAAAAATATGACAGGCAATAAAATATAAATATATTCACATAAGCGATTAGATATAAACATATCCTAAATAATTAAATATTTTTAGATAAAAATAAATAAATAAACAAAATTTAAAAAAATAAAAAAAATAAAAATAATTACAAACCCTGAAAAAGGCACGTTAGCCAAACCCTAAAAAAAAGTTGCCAAACCTAAACCCTGCCAAAACCTAAAACCTATAGGAGCATAGTATTCACTATTAAAAAAATCCCCAGCAGAGTCGCCAGCTGTAGCAACCTGCCTAAAAATTTATAACTTAGAGTCGCCACCTATTCTGAAGGGCGAATAGGAAACCCTCAACCCTTTCCTAAAGGCTAACATTCAAAGATAAAGGTTTATGGCAAGGTTTATAAAGAAAGGTGACAGAGAGTAATTACAAGGCTAATTATATTGACATGATTAGAATTTAGAGGAAGGGGGACTCGCCTTGGTTATCCAAGTGCCTACGTATCTCCTTATGGAGAATCAGAGTCAACGTAGTTCGGGCACAGGGTTGTACGCCTTAAAATTTGAATGAGTTGTTTAAAGGCTTTTTGAATGGCCTATCGTAGTTTGAATTTGATCTGACAGGCATTTTGAGTTGCCTAGGATAAAAATCCGTAGTGTCGTGGTTTAGTGTATTTTGAGATTTGGGCGTACAACCCTGATTTAATTTTGCACTATTAACCGCAACGATCAATAGATTCGATCGCCATAGTTAACAGATTTGAAATTGTATCGTTACCAATTTTAATCAATTGATTTGATTATTACTAATAACGAATTGGGATATTTTTAATAATTTTTAATAATTAGTTTGCATCGTTACCCCTCGTAATCGATTGATTCGATTAAAAAAAATAACGAATTAAAGTTAGAAAAAGGAGGGGTTAATCATCACAATCAATAAAATAATTGCAACCATTTAACCAAATAAAAATTAATTTGCATTTTAATTAAATTTCATTTTAATTAAAATTATTGTTGACCATAGCGATTAATCGATTTAATCGGCACGAACAACAAATTAAAATGCTTAATATAATCATTATATATTTATTTTATTAAAAATAATAATTATTATATAATTAATATATATTAAAAAAGATATTGCAATTAAAACCAAAATAAATAATTAAAATTATTTAAGTTAATTAGGATTTATATTCAGTGTGGCTGTTATTATGGTGCATAATATGGGGACCTAATCAAGGGCGTCAGATCTGGATGGCTGGGGAATCATGGGTTCAGATTTGAAGATGTATGGTGTAGCTTATGGTAAGAGGCGCATGGGATTGTATAGGAAAATTCAGGAAAAAATATATGTTTGAGGGAGGCTTGAACCCATGACCCTCCTCTCACATGTGCACTTGTTAACCACTCCAACCAGATTGACCAGCTGATAATAATACGCGCTCAACACATTATATAATAAATCTCGAAAATACCATGGGGACGCGCGCGCAAATTCAAATTAGCGAACCAGATGATGCCAACTCATCATCTTCCCCAACACCCCGCAAAGACTCTGTGCTTTTAGCTACGATTTAGCTAGGGTTCTGGTTCGTGGCAAACACACTTCAAGAATAACGAACAGCACACACACACATAAATCTTTCGCGACCCCTTCAAACTCTTCGTCCCAACCACGCGAACATAACTAAACCATTGATTTAACCTAATTTAAACCCTAACGAAAACCCCTAAATTGAACCCTAAAAGCTTGGATCGGCCTCCAATGGCCGATCACTCTGGAACGCGCCAAAACTCAAACAATTAATCCAGAAACAATCACAACACTTAAGAAAAGCCAAACATACAATCAAAACAACAAGAACATGCTTACATGATGCTAATCGAACCAAGATTTGAAACGACTTACTTTGGCTTAGTGGAGAAAAATCTGGGGGTGCTGATGTAGTGTACCAATCCAAACACGTTCAGAATCCTCTGGAGAAGCTTTTGCAATCTTCAAATCGTGTTGAAATGCCCTAATTCTCTGAAACCGGATTTGAGTTCCTTGAAGAAATTTTCGTTCTAGCAAGTATGCCCTTTCCTCAATTTTTCATCCCCCAATCCTATGCTTTAGGTTCAGTACTTATAGGGGAATGAATTAGGTCAACCAAACTATCCAAAAGTCTTTTGAATCAAATCTTGCCATAGTTGAGAAATTTGATTTCTTTCTTGAATCATAAGCTACTATATTTGGCCAAAACCTCACTTATTCTTTCCCAATCCCATTTCCACGAAAATTGCAATATATTTTGTCATTAACGTTGATTGGAATCAATCAATATATCCTCCTTACCAAAATATTTGATTTTTATCTCAATTAAATTATTAAAATGAAATAAAAAATCATATTAAATCAAATATAATGCTAAATTTCGTAGCAAGTGATTTTAGGTATGCTAATGACTTGTGGACCGAGATTGCATCAAAAAACCATAGGCCCATTTGCAAAGTTTCTCAATTTGAACCTTCTTTTTTCACATTTTGCCTCCAAAAATCACCCCACTTTGATCAATCATATCTCACTCAATTTTTAAGCTATGAGGGAGCTCTAGGACTTTTTGGAAACCTCAAGAGGTCCTCTATAAGCCGCTTTGGAATATATTTTTCATTTGGAGCTTTTATCTTGATCATATCCTCTTTGCAAAAAACTGCTTTTGAAGGATGCTTGAAAATGACCTGTAATCTTTTGTACAATAACTCTCAAATGAAGCATTTCTAGCCCTGGCTTGTGAGAGACAAAGTTGTAGAGAATCCAATTTCCTTCAAAACAGGCTTTGAGTGGGGAATTTTTGATATTCCATGTGAAAGTTATGCTCAGTCAAAGTGGGGTTGACTTTCTCCTAAGAAACCCTAATTTGAACCTTTGTGTATTTGTTCATCTCTGAGTTTCTATTAATGGAATCATGATCAATCTTTGATCAAATGATGGTTATACTCTTATTCACTTTATGTTGACCCAAAATTGAGAATTTTTTACTGTGCTTTGATCATGGTTGACTTTTTAGGTCAAACCAGCTGACTGTGGGTTACCTGAATCATTGAGGGAGCCAAGCTTTGAATTTGAACTTTGAATCATTGTGAATGGAATATGGAAGGAAAATTTTGGGGTATGACACCTACGTTAGAGGAGCACTCTCGTCTGGTTGGAATACCCGTGTACGCGCAAGATCCGTACTCCAGTTTGGAAAAGAATCCTGACGACATCATCATTGCAGCAATTACTCCCTTGAACGTAGTCGACGTCAGAACTCATATGGTGAGTAAAGGAGGAATTCAAGGATTGCCCTCCAAGTTCTTGTTGGATCAAGCTCGGTACTTCGTCAGTGTAACACCCCTTTTCTAACCCCAAATATATCATATAATTAACAGAGTAAACATGCATAAAGGAAAAAGGGCATCACATGTTATTTTCATCACAAATGAAAACCTAAAGCAAAACATCCAACATTCTTAATATGCAAAGATCAGATTTGTAACACAATGTAAATCTCATACTTCCATACATATGCATAAACGCTTGCGGAAACCAATTGAATTGCTATTAAAATTTCAATGAATATATCTCATACTATATTCATCTACCGAATTCGAATTAACATCCAATCCACAATTTTGGCTACATCGCCTTAATCAACATATCCGAGATCTCAAACAAACATATCCGAATATCCAACAAAACATAGTAAATAGCAACATCCAAACATGAGTATAAGACTACGATAAAATCCCCCCAAGTGTTACATGATCAGAGCATATGACTCGCTACCTAATCCAATAACAAACTCAGGAGCTCCTCGGCTAAATCCTCGGACAAGCTACTACTCGTCGGAACCTGCACGTTACCAACGAAGGATAACATTCAAACAGAAGGGTGAGAATTCAACTTCTTATAGAAAACATAATAATGGGAAATGTAAGCATAAACAAGCATACATTTCACTATTCATCACACTCCTCAAGTAGGCAATTCACATATCACATATTAATCATTATTCCAAAACAAATCACATGTATACAAGGCAATCACATAACACACAATGTGACTCGAAATGCAACAATGTGACTCCATGCATGTGGTACCCAATGTGAATCCAATGTTTCACCGCTTTCCGATTCAATGTTTAGAATCCAAGCCACGCTTCCGATCCGGACAAGATCAAAGCCAATACGCCTATCTCCAATTAAGGATCACGTCTTCTACGCCTATTTCCAATTAAGGATCAACGTCTCTTACCATGTGAACCCAAGTTTCACCGCTTCCACAATAAAGCCGACCATGCTATGAATGTATGTACAAATACCAACAAATTATGCAATTAAGATTATCTCGTCAATCTTAACTCACCGCATAACACCATAATCCAACTCTATGAATTATTCACCAATTGTACACAACATTCACAACACAATTTAACACATTCAACAAGGCATTACAACCATCACATATCCAATTACACACATCATGTTTACATCTACACAAAGTGTTCCAACAATGGATATACATCATATACTAACATATTACACATAAGATAATTACACATCGTTCCATATGATAACGTCACAATTTATCAATCATGTGCAATTAGATCCTATACTATCATATAGAATATCACAATAGCTTTCTAACGCTTCGAACGGCACATAAAACGGAGTTTTGGATTAAAAGTTATGGCCTTTCAAAGTTTAGAAAAAGTGCTGTAAAACAGGGTTCGCGGCGCGCAAAAGTTTCTGCCAAGAGTTTCGCGGCGCGTACAAGGGATCGCGGCGCGCAAAAGTTTCTGCCAAGAGTTTCGCGGCGCGTACAAGGGATCGCGGCGCGACTGGCGATTTTCAGAAACCCCAAAACCCAGAAACAGCATACGAAACTCACTCAAAATTCCCCAAATTTAACCCAATCATGTTGGTAAACATTGCATATTTCGAACAACCACATGATACATGATATACACACAAATACAACACATATTACGGGTCTTATAACATCATACCAACACCAAACATCAACTAAGCACATTTCAATCCATCAATTTATGCATATGTTCATAAAAACCTAACCTTTCTATGTTTTTCCATGAAATTGCAAAGATGAAGAGATAATCACAACAAAACACATTACCCAATCATATAACCTATAAGAACTTGTATTCAAACCCTTACCTCTTGAATTTCTCCTCCTAACTTCAAGAATCTCACAATCCTCTTCTCTTGTCTCTTCCACTATTTTTGCCTCTTTTCTCTTCTCTCCTCTTCTTTCTATCTTTCTATCTTTCTATCTAATTTAGGTTAACTCACAAATACCTTCTAACTTTCATTATTTCATTTGGGCTTAACCCACCTAATACTCTTTCTCACTCAACTAGGCCCATTTAGCTAATTCCAAACAAAATTCTACCACTCATTAATTAGGTAAATAACACATTACCACAAAATCAAATAATTATTATTCAAACAATAATTAAATAAACACGTAAACAATGCCAATTATCAAATAATCCTAATTAATTAAAATTATAATAAAAATAGGATGTTACAACTCTCCCCCACTTAAAAGATTTTCGGCCTCGAAAATTACCTCAAACAAACAACTCCGGATATGATTCCTTCATCTTATCCTCGAGTTCCCAAGTGATATTACCATTGGCGACTCCACCCCATATCACTTTCACCAAAGCAATCTCTTTACCACGAAGCTTCTTCACCTCTCGATCTTCAATTCGCATAGGTGATGTATCAACCGTCAAATTATCCCTCACTTGAACATCATCTAGTTGAACAACATGCGATGGATCCGGAATGTACCTCCTCAATTGAGACACATGGAACACATCATGAAGATTAGAAAGAGACGGTGGCAATGCAATCCGATATGCCACTTCACCTACTCTCTCCGAAATTTGATAAGGACCAATGAAACGCGGCGTCAACTTACGCGACTTCAATGCTCTACCAACACCCGTTATTGGTGTAACTCGAAGAAACACATGTTCATCCTTCTCAAACTCAAGAGCCTTCCTCCTCTTATCATGGTAACTCTTTTGACGACTTTGAGAAGTCTTCATCTTCTCTTGAATCATCTTAATCTTATCCGTAGTTTCTTGAATCAACTCGGGTCCAACCACAGCACTCTCTCCCGATTCATACCAACACAAAGGAGTTCTACACCTTCTACCATAAAGAGCCTCAAAAGGTGCCATTCCAATACTCGAATGGAAACTGTTGTTATACGTAAACTCAACCAAAGGTAAGAAACTATCCCAATTTCCTCCTTGTTCCAAAACACAAGACCTCAAAAGATCTTCAAGCGACTGAATAGTTCTCTCCGATTGACCATCAGTTTGCGGGTGATACGCCGAACTCAAACGCAACTTCGTTCCCAAAGCACTTTTCAAACCTTCCCAAAATCTAGAAGTGAACCTTGGATCTCTATCCGAAACGATACTTGACGGAATACCATGTAAACACACAATCCTCTCAATGTATAACCTAGCAAGTCTTTCCATCGAATAGTCCATCCTCATCGGAATAAAATGAGCACATTTCGTCAATCTATCCACAACGACCCAAATTGCCTCGCAATTACTCGATGTCCTTGGCAAACCCGAAACAAAATCCATGGAGATACTATCCCACTTCCACTCGGGAATAGATAACGGTTGCATCAAACCAGACGGCTTTTGATGTTCAATCTTCGACTTTTGACAAGTCAAACACGAATAAACAAACTCCGCTATATCCTTCTTCATACCTTGCCACCAAAACATTTTCCTCAAGTCTTGATACATTTTAGTAGCACCGGGATGAATACTCAAACCACTTCTATGCCCTTCCTCAAGAATTCTCTTTCTCAAATCCATAACATCCGGAATACAAACTCGATCACGACATCTCACAATGCCATTCTCGTCAATCCGAAAATCACCACCCTTACCTTGGTTAATCAATGTAATAATGTCAACCAATTTTAAATCCGATTGCTGACCTTCTCTAATCTCATCCAGAATACCACTTGTAAGCTTTAGCATACCAAGCTTAACACACGTAGTTGTCGCTTCACAAACCAAACTCAAATCCCTAAATTGCTCCAACAATTCCAATTCTCGAATCATCAACATAGACACATGTAATGATTTCCTACTCAATGCATCGGCTACAACATTAGCTTTTCCAGGATGGTAGTTCAAACTAAAATCATAATCCTTCAAGAATTCCAACCATCTTCGTTGCCTCATATTCAACTCTTTCTGATCAAACAAATACTTTAAACTCTTGTGATCACTGAAAACATCAAACCTTGATCCAAACAAATAATGCCTCCAAAGTTTCAACACAAACACAACGGCGGCTAACTCTAAATCATGTGTCGGATAATTCCTCTCATGAACTTTAAGTTGCCTTGAAGCATAAGCTACCACTTGTCCTTTTTGCATCAAAACGCCTCCCAAACCCAACAATGAAGCATCACAATACACCACAAACGGTTCAAACGGATCCGGCAAAATCAAAATAGGAGCAGAAGTCAACCTTCTCTTAAGCTCTTGAAAATTCGATTCACATTGCGAAGTCCAAATGAAAGCTTGTCCTTTCCTAGTCAACAACGTCAACGGCAAAGATAACTTAGAAAATCCCTCAATGAACTTCCTATAATAACCAGCCAAACCAAGAAAACTTCTAATCTCAGAAACAGACTTAGGAGCTTCCCATTGAGATATAGCTTCAATCTTTGACGGGTCAACAGAAATACCTCCACTAGAGATTACATGGCCAAGAAAAATCACCTCCTTTAACCAAAATTCGCACTTAGAAAGCTTAGCAAACAACCTCTTCTCCTTCAACACTGATAATACAATTCTCAAATGCTCAGCATGATCATCTTCACTCTTGGAATAGATCAAAATATCATCAATGAACACAACCACAAACTGATCCAGATAATCATGAAAAATCCTATTCATATACTCCATGAATACACCAGGTGCATTAGTCACACCAAACGGCATAACAGAATACTCATAATGACCATACCTTGTCCTAAAAGCAGTCTTCTGAATATCCTCCGCCTTCACACGAATCTGATGATACCCAGACCTCAAATCAATCTTGCTAAACACACAAGCTCCAACCAACTGATCCATCAAATCATCAATCCTTGGAAGTGGATACTTGTTCTTAATCGTTACTTTGTTCAATTGCCTATAATCAACACAAAGTCTCATAGAACCTTCCTTCTTCTTAACCAACAAAACAGGTGCACCCCACGGCGATACACTAGGACGAATAAACTTCTTTTCCAACAAATCCTCAAGTTGACTCTTCAACTCTTTCAACTCAGAAGCAGACATCCTATATGGAGCCATTGATACAGGACTAGTTCCAGGAACTAAATCAATCGAAAACTCAACTTCACGTTCCGGCGGTAAATCGCTTACATCTTCAGGAAATACCTCCGCAAAATCACAAACTATTGGCAATTCATCAATGGTTCTCTTCTCATGCACATCTAAGGTTGCCAATAACATAAACAATTCAGCCCCATCTTGAACAGATTCACCAACTTGCTTCGCAGACAAAAACAAATCTTCCTTAACACTAATCTCAGGAAAGATAACCGTTTTGTCAAAACAGTTGATATACACACGATTAAATTCTAACCAATTCATACCCAAAATCACATCAAGTTGCTCTAACGGAAGACAAACCAAATCAATCCCAAAATCCCTACCAAAAATACTCAAAGGACAATTCAAGCACACAAAAGAAGTAGAAACAGAACCCATAGCAGGTGTATCAATAACCATACTTCTACGCATATCAGATAACACAAGATTCAATCTCTTAGCACAATCCAAAGAAATGAAAGAATGTGTCGCACCGGTATCAATAATAGCAATCAAAGGTGTACCATTAATGAAGCACGTACCTTGGATTAGCCTATCATCGGTAGAAGCCTCCGCTCCAGACAATGCAAACACTTTCCCTTTCGCTTGTTCCTTCTTTGGCTTATCACATTTGGTGCTAATGTGACCTTGCTCACCACAGTTGTAACAAGTCACACTCGAACCAACTCCACACTTGTTTGCCTTGTGACCAATCTTGCCACACTTGAAGCATGTCACAGAATCCTTACCACAATCAACAGCACGATGACCTTCACTACCACATTCGAAGCACTTAAGAGGAGTAGAAGTTCCTCCCCCACTTGACTTTTTGCCAAAACCAAATTGTTTCTTCTTATCGTCATACGGTTTCCCACGGAATTGACCTTTCCTCTCATTCATAGTCTTGTAGTGAGAAGCACTCTCCCTACTATCCTCATCATAGATACGACTCTTGTTAACCAACTCCGTAAAACGAGTAATTTGTTGGTAACCAATCGCCTTCTTAATATCATGCCTCAAACCATTCACAAACTTCAAACACTTAGATCTCTCAGCATTCATAGTATTGTAGTGAGGACAATACTTGATAAGCTCTTGAAATCTAGCAGCATAAACAGCAACAGTACCATTTCCTTGCTTCAACTCAAGGAATTCCACTTCTTTCTTTCCACGGCAGTCTTCTAGAAAATAGTTTTCCAAAAATGCATCGCGGAAAGGATCCCAAGTAATTTGAGTACCCTCCTCATCAAATCTCTGAGCCATATTGCCCCACCAATCTTCAGCTTCCTTTTCCAGCATGTGAGTACCAAACTGCACTCTCTGAGCATCGGTGCAATTCATGACCCGAAAAATCTTCTCAATCGCCTTCAACCAAGCTTGAGCTTTATCCGGTTCATGCTCACCCTCAAATGTAGGAGGATTGTTCCTCTGGAACTTCCCCAAAGCACGGTACTCATCATCATCACCATTCCGATTTCCAGCATTAGCTTGAGGAATTTGACCAAGAGATCCAGCCAACATCCTCAATGCTTCAGCAATGGCATCATCATTCCTTCCAGCAACCATCGTCCTACGACAATCGACAACCCAAAACAAACAAAACAGTATCGATCGTGTCAGATACACAGATCTAATACAACGGAATTAAAGACATCAACGACTCTGACCAACTGGTCGACCATGCTCTGATACCACTAATGTAACACCCCTTTTCTAACCCCAAATATATCATATAATTAACAGAGTAAACATGCATAAAGGAAAAAGGGCATCACATGTTATTTTCATCACAAATGAAAACCTAAAGCAAAACATCCAACATTCTTAATATGCAAAGATCAGATTTGTAACACAATGTAAATCTCATACTTCCATACATATGCATAAACGCTTGCGGAAACCAATTGAATTGCTATTAAAATTTCAATGAATATATCCCATACTATATTCATCTACCGAATTCGAATTAACATCCAATCCACAATTTTGGCTACATCGCCTTAATCAACATATCCGAGATCTCAAACAAACATATCCGAATATCCAACAAAACATAGTAAATAGCAACATCCAAACATGAGTATAAGACTACGATAAAATCCCCCCAAGTGTTACATGATCAGAGCATATGACTCGCTACCTAATCCAATAACAAACTCAGGAGCTCCTCGGCTAAATCCTCGGACAAGCTACTACTCGTCGGAACCTGCACGTTACCAACGAAGGATAACATTCAAACAGAAGGGTGAGAATTCAACTTCTTATAGAAAACATAATAATGGGAAATGTAAACATAAACAAGCATACATTTCACTATTCATCACACTCCTCAAGTAGGCAATTCACATATCACATATTAATCATTATTCCAAAACAAATCACATGTATACAAGGCAATCACATAACACACAATGTGACTCGAAATGCAACAATGTGACTCCATGCATGTGGTACCCAATGTGAATCCAATGTTTCACCGCTTTCCGATTCAATGTTTAGAATCCAAGCCACGCTTCCGATCCGGACAAGATCAAAGCCAATACGCCTATCTCCAATTAAGGATCACGTCTTCTACGCCTATTTCCAATTAAGGATCAACGTCTCTTACCATGTGAACCCAAGTTTCACCGCTTCCACAATAAAGCCGACCATGCTATGAATGTATGTACAAATACCAACAAATTATGCAATTAAGATTATCTCGTCAATCTTAACTCACCGCATAACACCATAATCCAACTCTATGAATTATTCACCAATTGTACACAACATTCACAACACAATTTAACACATTCAACAAGGCATTACAACCATCACATATCCAATTACACACATCATGTTTACATCTACACAAAGTGTTCCAACAATGGATATACATCATATACTAACATATTACACATAAGATAATTACACATCGTTCCATATGATAACGTCACAATTTATCAATCATGTGCAATTAGATCCTATACTATCATATAGAATATCACAATAGCTTTCTAACGCTTCGAACGGCACATAAAACGGAGTTTTGGATTAAAAGTTATGGCCTTTCAAAGTTTAGAAAAAGTGCTGTAAAACAGGGTTCGCGGCGCGCAAAAGTTTCTGCCAAGAGTTTCGCGGCGCGTACAAGGGATCGCGGCGCGCAAAAGTTTCTGCCAAGAGTTTCGCGGCGCGTACAAGGGATCGCGGCGCGACTGGCGATTTTCAGAAACCCCAAAACCCAGAAACAGCATACGAAACTCACTCAAAATTCCCCAAATTTAACCCAATCATGTTGGTAAACATTGCATATTTCGAACAACCACATGATACATGATATACACACAAATACAACACATATTACGGGTCTTATAACATCATACCAACACCAAACATCAACTAAGCACATTTCAATCCATCAATTTATGCATATGTTCATAAAAACCTAACCTTTCTATGTTTTTCCATGAAATTGCAAAGATGAAGAGATAATCACAACAAAACACATTACCCAATCATATAACCTATAAGAACTTGTATTCAAACCCTTACCTCTTGAATTTCTCCTCCTAACTTCAAGAATCTCACAATCCTCTTCTCTTGTCTCTTCCACTATTTTTGCCTCTTTTCTCTTCTCTCCTCTTCTTTCTATCTTTCTATCTTTCTATCTAATTTAGGTTAACTCACAAATACCTTCTAACTTTCATTATTTCATTTGGGCTTAACCCACCTAATACTCTTTCTCACTCAACTAGGCCCATTTAGCTAATTCCAAACAAAATTCTACCACTCATTAATTAGGTAAATAACACATTACCACAAAATCAAATAATTATTATTCAAACAATAATTAAATAAACACGTAAACAATGCCAATTATCAAATAATCCTAATTAATTAAAATGATAATAAAAATAGGATGTTACAGTCAGCATCTAAGATATGAGCGCTTTTGAGGAAATCTTGGCATTGCTTATCTACGGATTGTTTTTGTTTCCTATCATTGACAATTTCGTCAACATCAACGCAATTAAGATCTTCTTAATTGGAAATCCAGTTCCAACCTTGCTTGCAGATGCTTACCACTCTGTGCATTCAAGAAACCTGCAGCGAGGAGGATTAATCACATGATGCGTACCGTTGTTATACGAATGGTTCGTCTCGCACCTGCCGAAGTCTAGCACTTTCTGGAACATGAGGGGTGGCCTTTACTGGTCACAGAAAATCATGTCCCTCACTCATTCGGACATTGATTGGTGTAGTCCAAACAACGACGAAACCAAGATCATCTTCAGTTGTGGAAGTTATCCCAACGTACCCCTTATTGGAACTAAGGGAGGAATCAGCTATAATTCAGCTTTAGCCCGTCGTCAATACGGCTATCCCATGAAAAACATACCAAGTAGTATTCAATTGGAGGGTCTGTTCTTCAAGAACATCGACGATCATGGTAACATGATGAAGAAGGAAATTGTCCAAGCCTGGCGTCTTGTGCACAGCAATGGGACAAGATTGTTAGGAAAACATCTTTGCATCTCCTTGGATCCTTACCTTCAATGGGTACGCGTCAGGGAATTCAAGCTCAGGATGCCATATCAGCGTCAAGAACCTATTCCCCTAAGGGAACCAATTTTCCTTTTCTCCACCGATGTTGAAAAACTGCAAGCGGCATTAAACAAGGTATGCCAAGAAAGGAATGCTTGGAGAAACAAGTATCGAATCGTCAACACGGAAAATGTTGAGATCCAGAACATCCTAAGAAGGAAGGATGAGTTACTTGAAGTACTCGATTGACAAGTGACACAATCGTCACTTTCTCATCATATCCCTCCTGCTTCCTGGATCATCGATCAACTCACGTCAGAGAATGCTCAGCTCAAGAAACAGAAGAAAATGTTAGAACGTGAAGTCGGCTCTTCGTCAAAGTTTTAGAGTCCTTTCTCTCTGTTTCTCTGTATTTCCCTTTTCAAAGTGTGTAAAAAACGGCGTTTTCGCTTAATTAATAAAAAGTTTGATGTTTCATAACGTAATTATGGTGTTTCCTTGAAAAATATTAACTTAATTGCACATCATGCATCGCTTTAGTCGTACGCACTGACACAAGAATTGTCGCGGATCTAATCTTCACTTTCCTTTCTCCAGAAAGAGAGGGGGAGAAGGAGGTGAACAAAGGCATTCAAGCTGTCTCATTCATACAACACTCGTTCAAGTCGCAAGAAAAGAATGGAAGACTTAGAGCAAGAGAATGGAGAACTCAGAGAAGAGGTTACTACTCTCAAAGATGCTGTTGAAAGGCTCAATAGTATGGTAGAAGCCCTAGTGGTTGCACAAAATCGACCAACGCCAGAAGAACCATAAAGGACTGTGGTTTCCGAGATTGTTTCTACTCATATTCCTCAGTATACCATGCCGCCCAACCGACCTTGGGGCATGCCGTATAACTTTATTCCAGACGGGTACATACCCCCAGTTTCTGAAGTTCCAAGAGCTACAACGGCTATGCATCCACCGGAGGGTTACAGACCTCTGGAAATTGAAGTTCCAAGAGCAACGGCAATAGGTTATGCGCAACAGAATGCTGAGATTCCAAGATCTGCTGTCATGGCTTATCCACAGTGAGGACGCTGGCGGACAAGTATATCATCACGCTCCTAGTGAGGACTCTAGCGTGTATGAAAGATTGGACGAGTTCCAAGAACAGTTTCTGCAAATGCAGAAGGAACTCAAGACTCTCAGAGGACAAGACCTATTTGGAAAGAATGCTGCAGACCTCTGTCTGGTTCCAAATGTTAAGATTCCTCACAAATTCAAAGTACCAGATTTCGAGAAGTACAAAGGGAATTCATGCCCACAAAGTCACCTCGTGATGTACGCTCGAAGGATGTCAACTCAGACTGATAATCAACAGTTTCTCATTCATTATTTTCAAGACAGCCTGACTGGTGCTGCACTCAAATGGTACATGAACTTGGACAGTTCAGAGATTCGTACTTTTTGAGACCTCGGAGAGGCCTTCGTCAAACAGTATAAGTACAATCTGGATATGGCTCCCGACAGAGATCAACTCCGGGCCATGACTCAAAAGGATAGAGAAAGCTTCAAGGAATACGCTCAGAGATGGCGTGAAATTGCTGCTCAAATTTGTCCTCCACTTGAAGAGAAAGAAATGACAAAAATCTATCTCAAGACTTTGAGTCCATTCTACTACGGACGAATGGTCGCAAGCGCACCTAGTGACTTTACCGAGATGGTAAACATGGGCGCACGTCTAGAAGAGGCAGTTCGAGAAGGACGCTTGAACAAAGAACCAGAATCTTCTATTGGTCCTAGAAAGTACGGAAGTTCTTTCCAAAAGAAAAAGGATCAAGATGTCAGCAATGTCTTGCACAAAGCTAAGAAGAAGTTTCCACCTCAAGTTGCTGTAATAACTCCGATTGTTAACTCAGCGCCAGCTTATCGACCTCAGGTTTCTCAACAACCATTTCAACAAAGGTCGCAGCAACCTCAGCAACAGGTTCGACCTCCAAATTACAACAATCGGGCTCAAAGGTATCCTCCCTTTGACCCCATACCAATGCCGTATGCGGAATTATTTCCAACACTACTGGAAAAAGGACTCATTCAGACAAGGAGTCCTCCAAATCCAGCGTATGAATCATCACCTTGGTTCAAGGCTGACCAATCTTGTCCCTATCATCAGGGGGCACCAGGTCACAGTATTGAGAACTGCTTCAGTTTCAAGGCCGACGTTCAAAGATTAGTGAAGAGTGGAATGCTATCCTTCAAAGATACTAATCCTAACGTCCAAGCAAATCCTTTGCCGCGGCACAAAGAAGCTTCAGTAAATTTGATATATCAACACCCCAATGTCATTCAAATCTACGAAATCTGTCAGATAGGGGAGAATCTCGTCAAAATGCACGCTAGACAAGCTGGGTACGGCCACGTACCACCTCACAACTACTTCACATGTGAAATTTGTCCAAAGAACAATCAAGGATGTGTTGTAGTTCAAGCTGCATTACAAGAACAAATGGACTTAGGATGGATCCAACACATCCGAGTCAAAACTGAGTACGACGTCAACATGGTTCAAGGATGTCCAAGAGAATACAAGATCTACAAAGTCGAAGATCTCGAAGGATCGGTAGTCAGGTTCCATAAAACTTTAAATGGACTTGCCTACTTTGGAACGGATTTCCATCCTTACAGTAGATGTAGAATTTGTCGAAGAAATTCACGAGGTTGTTTGTGCGTTCGCAACGACATTCAGAAACTGATGGATGAGAATACCATTACAGTTCTTGCCAACAGAGAAGATGACGAAGTCTTTACCGTATCTCCTCAAATTAATCAAGATGAACCATTGCAAGTCAAGTATGACAGCAGGAAAACAGCAATTGCTCCGTTAGTCATCTACTTACCAGGTCCTGTACCGTATAAGTCCAGCAAGGCTATACCATACAAGTACAATGCTACATTCATTGAAAATGGTAAGGAAATACAATTACCGTCTGTTGTCAACATTGCTGATGTTAGTCGAGTCACCAGAAGTGGACGAGTCTTCAACAGAACAACAGAAAATATGGAGAAACCTTCGGAAGAAGCACCACATAGGCAAGACAATCATCCGACCAATGCTGTTCAAGCGAAAGAGAATGATGAGATCTTGAAATTAATCCAGAGGAGTGAATACAACATTGTAGACCAGCTGCTACATACTTCATCTAGGATATATGTTCTCTCCCTACTATTGAGTTCTGAAGCTCATAGGGAAGCTCTACAGAAAGTTTTGGAACAAGCTTTCGTAGAACCTGGTGTTACTATGGGGCAATTCAACAACATCATTGCCAACATCTCCGCAGGAGCTAACTTGAGTTTCTGTGACGAAGATCTTCCTAAAGAAGGAGTGGACCATAACCTTCCACTTCATATCTCAGTTGGCTACATGAATGATACACTCACAGGAGTCCTAATAGATAATGGATCCTCTCTCAATGTCATTCCCAAATCAACATTGTCAAGATTATCCTTCAAAGATTAACCGCTAAGGGACAGTCACGTCATCGTCAAAGCATTCGATGGATCGAGGAAGTCAGTTTTTGGACCTCAGACGTTCAAAATAACTTTCTAAGTTATGGATATCCCGACACAATACAGTTGTTTGCTAGGTCGCCCATGGATTCATGAGGCTGGGGCAATCACTTCAACACTTCATCAGAAACTGAAGTTCATAAATAATGACAAATTGGTAACCGTATGTGGAGAACAAGCTCTGATCGTCAGCAACCTGTCATCATTCTCCGACATAGAACCAAAAGAAGTCGCTGGAACTAAATTCCAAGCATTTTCCTTGGATAAGGAAAAAGGAAAGGAGAAAGCAGCGTCTATTTCTTCCTACAAAGATGCAATCCAAGTTGTAAAGGATGGCGTTACCAGTGGTTGGGGGCACATTGGGATTCCTACCAACAACAAGAACAGAACAGGAGTTGGACTCTTTCCAACATCATCAAAGGCTATTCCAGGAATTGAGGTAGTTCTCCCACTTCAAGAAACTTTCCGCAGTGGAGGTTTTCTTCAACCTGTTCAGCAAACAGTCAATACCATCGGTACAGAAAACACCGAAGAGAATTTTGAAGTGGAATGTATGTCCTACCTTCTTTGAGGCAGGATACATCTCCCTATCAGAGTCTGATTCACCTTGCTGTTATCCGACTAAAGGATCTGAAAGTAAGACTCAACCAAGCAGTGACGAAGTTACAAACAGCTTCACCACCAGAAGTCATGGTTCATCAAAAGAAGTTTCTCATATCCCCGAAGAAACTTGGGATACATTAGGAGAACCAAGCGGAAAAATCGACTACATGGTGAAATACTCCGCTCCTGAAAGTTCAAAAATCTCTCTTGAAGACATTGTTCCGACTAGATGGAACATTGATTACGAGTACCTTACTCATCCAAAAGAGATATATAACCCCTGCTATTCATCATCAGCGTCTGGTGAAGTCATCATTGAGGATTATATCCCCAAGTCACCCATAGAGGCTACAGATCTAGAGTATACATACCTAGTCAACGCCATCTTGGGAGAAGAGCAAGACTATAATACAGAAGAGGATGATCTCGAAAGTGTCTCCGACAATGAGTCTCTCCATTCAGAAGACTGGAAGTTTCCACAAAAGAAAGTCCGACATACTCCACTTGGAAATGGGTATGCTCACACCGCTCAGTCTGCTGAAGTAGAACAAGATCGTCTGAGTGTTGCAAAGACAGTGGTTGGTAAATCAAGACCTACCACAGGCCAGCTTAAGCCTAAGGTTCCAGATTACCTAGTGCACAATGGGGTTCGCCACTATTGGACGGTTGTTGAAGTTTCAACTGTTGTTCGCACTCCTAAGTAGGAACTTTCACCGTTATTTTGTCCTCTCACCATAGCCCAGGGTGAAGAGATGTTTCATAGGGCTTTGCATTTTACTATTTCTTAGGAAAATGTCCCTCTTTGCTTCGCCCAAAGCAATAGAGTTTTGTTTTATAGGGTCTTTGTTTCAAGAAATGACTATCGATAAATAAAAATGTCATTTTGTCCCTTCGTTGGTTTTTCCTTTTCTTTTTTTCGGAAATTGGTAATCCTAAAAAACACCCTAAAAACATAAAAATATTCCATTAACTGCATACACCGAGTCTTCCCTCGTTGTCTAAATAAAACTCATCACACATATGCAGATTAATCATAAAACACCCCGTTAAAACGTACGACCGTATGACTTCTCCAAGCTTTGGGTTTCCTGTATTCGAGGCAGAGGAAGAAGAAGATGAAGAAATATCAAAGGAAATTTCACGGTTACTTCAACAAAGGGAAGAGGCCATTCAGCCATATAATGAGCCTCTAGAGATCATTAACCTTGGTTCCGATGGAAACAGAAAAGAGGTTAAGATTGGAGCTTCGCTCAGTTCAGAGATTAGAGAGAGTTTGATACAACTGCTCAAAGAATTCTCAGATTTCTTCGCTTGGTCCTATCAAGATATGCCAAGGTTTGATACCAGTATAGTGGAGCATCACTTACCATTGAAACCAGAATGCCCTCCGGTCAAGCAAAAATTGAGAAGAACTCATCCGAAGATGGCCATGAAAATTAAAGAGGAAGTTCAAAAGCAAATCAACGTTGGTTTCCTTGTCACTTCAGAATACCCTCAGTGGTTAGCTAACATTGTTCCCGTTCCTAAGAAAGACGGAAAAGTCTGCATGTGCGTCGACTACAGAGATTTGAACAAAGCTAGCCCTAAGGATGACTTTCCTCTACCACATATTGACATGTTGGTTCACAGTACAGCAAAATCCAAAGTTTTCTCATTCATGGACGGATTTTCGGGATATAACCAAATCAAAATGGCACCTGAAGACATGGAGAAAACAACTTTCATCACCCCCTGGGGCACGTTCTGCTACCGCGTTATACCTTTTGGACTAAAGAACGCAGGGGCAACATATCAAAGAGCCATGACTACACTTTTCCACGACATGATGCATAAGGAAGTGGAAGTTTATGTGGATGACATGATTGGCAAATCAGAAAATGAGGAAGATCATATACAGAATCTGACAAAGTTATTTCAATGCTTACGGAAGTTTCAGCTTCGCCTGAATCCCAACAAGTGCACCTTTGGTGTCTACTCAGGAAAACTCCTTGGTTTCATCGTCACCAAACGAGGAATTGAAGTGGATCCAGACAAAGTCAAGGCAATTCAAGAAATGCCTTCGCCCAGAACCGAGAAACAAGTTAGAGGATTTCTTGGACGTATGAATTACATCTCGAGATTCATATATCTCATGACTGCAACTTGTGCTCCAATTTTCAAACTTCTACAGAAAAATCAAAGTTGTGTCTGGACAGACGATTGTCAGAAAGCGTTCGACAGCATTAAGGAATGTCTGCTCGAACCACCTATCCTGTCTCCTCCAGTGGAAGGAAGACCTTTGATAATGTACCTAACCGTCTTAGAAGATTCCATGGGTTGTGTCCTTGGACAGCAAGACGAGACGAGAAGAAAAGAGCATGCCATCTATTACCTGAACAAGAAATTCACTGACTGTGAATCCCGCTACTCCATGCTCGAGAAAACCTATTGTGCTTTGGCCTGGGCTGCCAAGTGTCTCCGCCAGTACATGATTCGACATACTACTTGGTTGATCTCCCATATGGATCCAATCAAGTACATCTTTGAGAAGCATGCCTTAACCGGGAGAATTGCCCGTTGGCAGATGTTGTTATCAGAATACGACATTGAGTATCACACACAGAAAGCCATGAAAGGAAGCATCCTAGCTGAGCACTTGGCTCACCATCCACTCAATGGTCATGAATCAACCAGTTTTGACTTTCTGGACGAGGATGTTGTAACACCCTTCTAAACCCCGCGGAAATTTTTAAACAATTATATCAGAGTAAAACATAAACACAAGGGTGCCACAATTATATAATAAATAAATAAACCAATCATGGTCAAGTCATGCTTCATTAGGAAACGGTTCACCAAATCGTAATTATGTTTATCACAGCGGAATAAGATACATCATCAAATACATCCAATGGAATCATAATCCAACACCAATAAAGTAGATTAATTTCATAAAACTCTATAACTATCGTTCCTAGTGTTACAGATCAGAGCATGACCGACACGACCCAACATAAACGGATAAACTCTATGAGTCATCCTCACCAAGCACTAATGCCGCTACTCCTCAATCTGAAAATGACAACATGTAAGGGTGAGTCTCATTCTCAATTAGTAAATATTATGCAATTCATAAGCAACAAGCATCATAATATACTGTTCACCTAATTATACATATTCAGATTCCCATCTATTATTCATTAATTCACACAATAATAAATTATAACACATACTGCAGAAATCCATACAATCATATTATGACAAAATGCATATGACACAACTGACACTATGCATGTGGTACCAATAAACCGTGGAATCAATCCACCTAACCGATCTACGCCTCATCGAGATACGGCCCACCGACACAATTTCCACACAATGGTAAATATGTCCACCAATGATCCAAACATCACCGGGATCCAACATCAATGCATATGAATGAATGAAACACATATAACATACTTAAAACACACCGAATCACGATGAACAACTCATCTCAACACCACTTCACCGAATAAGTATGTACATGTTTTCAACATCATTCAAATAGTCATGCATCCATCACAATCATAATAACAAATCACAACCAATTCATCATCACATCAAACACATTGTCACACCTATCTCATATGCACACAATGTTCAATTCTCATCAAGTAATTAAATCGAGTTTTTAAAGAAATAAAGTCGGCTAATACCATTATTCATCATTCATCATGTAAAACATTTAATTACTTGCACAACGCCCAAAACGGCACTAAGAGATGATTCACGGATCAAAAGATACGTTATTTTGAAGTTTGGGAAAATTCACACACAGCAAGGTTCGCTTAGCGGAGCAAGGCAGAAGCGAAATCCTTCAGACCCCCGCTCAGCGGACCTCAAGCGACGTCAAACAGGAGCGAACTATGTTGGGACCTCCGCTCAGCGGACCTGCGATTTCAGCAAACCCCAAGTATGCGACAGACCCTGCGATTTCACTCCCTTTTCACCCAAAAACGATTCCAGACATCACATACAGGCATATAATCATCATACATTCAATTATACACCATAAAACATCATCCAAACTCATTATTAACCAAATAGTTCACACAATTATCATTAATTCAAATCAATTTTAACATCCTAACCTAACAATCCCAATATCTAATTGAACCAAACCATACATCAATCTACCTATCACCTAAGACCACATAAGAGATACTAAAAGGAAAATTCCCCCCTTACCTCGATGAATTTCTTGAATGCTCTCCTTCCGGTTTCACGTTCTTGTCTCTTCCTCTTCTCTTGCTCTTTTCACGTGTTCTTCCTTTTTCCCCAAATGGTTCCTTTTTCTTATTTTATGAAAAATAAAATAAAATAAGTTAACCATAACTTAGTAAAAGGCCTAACTAATTAGCACCCCTCTTTTACTATCACCACACCATAAGCCCAATAGCTCTTACTCCATCATTTTCCAATTAAATTCAATTTAAATTCTGAAATTCCAATTATTTAATTTAAATCCAAATTAAATTAATAAACTGAAATTATGGGTGTTACAACTCTCCCCCACTAAAAGAGTTTTCGTCCTCGAAAACATACCTTAGACGAAAAGTTCCGGGTAAGAGTCCTTCATCTGGCTCTCTAACTCCCATGTGACATTTCCACCGGCTGATCCTCCCCAAACCACTTTCACTGTTGCTATATCTTTACCTCGCAACTGCTTCACTTTACGATCTTCAATCCTCATAGGTAACGTCTCTACAGTCAGATTATCTCGCACCTGTATATCATCTACTTGAATCTCATGAGACGGATTCGCAATGTATTTCCTCAACTGGGATACATGGAACACATCATGCAAATTAGCGAGTGCAGGCGGTAAAGCAACCTGATAAACAACCTTTCCAATCTTCTTAGTAATCTGAAATGGACCAATGAAACGCGGAGTTAACTTCTTCGACTTCAAGGCTCTCCCAATGCCAGTCATCGGAGTAACCCGCATGAATACATGATCTCCTTTCTTAAATTCAATATCCTTCCTTCTTTTGTCATGGTAACTCTTCTGACGACTCTGAGAAGCTCTCATCTTTTCCTGAATCATCTTGATCTTTTCTGTAGTTTGTTGCACAATCTCCGGTCCAACCACCGTATTTTCTCCAGATTCGTACCAACACAACGGCGTTCTACACCTCCTACCATACAATGCTTCAAACGAAGCCATACCAATACTCGAATGATAACTATTGTTGTAGGTAAACTCGACCAAAGGTAAATAACTATCCCAAGCACCACCTTTCTCTAATACACAAGCTCGTAGAAAATCCTCTAACGATTGAATCGTTCTCTCCGTATGACCATCTGTCTGCGGATGATAAGCAGAACTCAACCTCAACTTAGTACCTAAGGCTTCCTGCAATCCTGTCCAGAACTTAGAAGTAAATCTCGGATCTCTATCCGACACAATACAAGCCGGAACACCATGCAAACTCACTATCTTCTCAACATACAACTGAGCCAACTTCTCCATCGGATAATCCATTCTTATTGGAATAAAGTGAGCAGATTTCGTCAACCGGTCTACAATAACCCGGATAGAATCACAATTCCTGCTCGTTCTAGGTAAACCAGATACAAAGTTCATAGAAATTCCATCCCACTTCCAATCCGGAACAAACAACGGTTCCATCAGTCCAGACGGTTTCTGATGCTCAATTTTCGACTTCTGACAAATTAAGCAAGCATAAACAAACTCAGCAATTTCCTTCTTCATTCCAGGCCACCAAAATAACTTCTTCAAATCATGATACATCTTGGTAGCACCAGGATGAATGCTCAATCCACTCCGGTGTCCTTCTTCCTGAATACTCTTTCTGATCTCAGCAACATCGGGTACACACACTCGGTCTCCAAACCTTATGACACCATTCTCGTCAATTCGGAATTCACCTCCTCGACCTTGGTTAATCAATGTCAACTTATCTATCAATCCAACGTCAGATTTCTGTCCGTTTCTAATTTCTTCAAGGATACTATTAGTTAACTTTAACATTCCCAACTTAACGCTATTAGAAGTACTTTCGCATACTAAACTCAAATCTCAGAATTGTTCAATTAAATCCAATTCTCGCACCATTAGCATAGACATATGCAATGACTTCCTGCTCAATGCATCAGCAACAACATTTGCTTTACCAGGATGGTAATTCAAACCGAAGTCATAGTCCTTCAAAAATTCTAACCATCTTCTCTGTCTCATATTGAGCTCTTTCTGATCGAAGAGATACTTCAGACTCTTATGATCGCTGAATACCTCAAATCGAGAACCATAGAGATAATGTCTCCACAACTTCAACACAAACACCACAGCCGCCAATTCCAAATCATGAGTCGGATAATTCCTTTCATGAATTTTCAACTGTCTTGAAGCATAGGCCACTACCTGCTTATATTGCATTAAAACACCACCTAAACCCATCAGTGAAGCATCACAGTACATATTAAAAGACTTCGCTGGATTAGGCAAAATTAAGATCGGAGCACTTGTCAATCTTTTCTTCAATTCTTGAAAACATTTTTCAAATTCTGAATCCCATACAAATACTTGTCCTTTTCTTGTTAACTTAGTCATTGGTAATGCCAACTTCGAAAATCCCTCAATGAACTTTCTATAGTAACCTGCCAGAACAAGAAAACTGCGAATCTCTGAAGCATTCTTCGGCGTCTCCCACTGAGATACTTCTTCTACCTTCATAGGATCTACTGCGGTACCGTCCTTCGTAATTACATGGCAAGAAAACTTACTTCCTTCAACCAGAATTCACATTTAGACAATTTCGCATACAATTTCTTCTCTTTAAATAACTCCAACACCACTCTTAAATGATCTGCATGTTCTTCATCACTCTTCGAGTAAATCAGAATTTCGTCAATGAACACTACCACGAACTTGTCAAGATACGGGTGAAATATCCTGTTCATATACTCCATGAAAACACCAGGCGCATTAGTAACACCAAATGGCATAACAGAATATTCATAGTGTCCATACCTCGTTCGGAATGCCGTCTTCTGAATATCTTCCGCCTTCACACGAATTTAGTGATATCCAGACCTCAGATCAATCTTGCTAAACACACAAGCTCGAACCAACTGGTCCATCAAGTCGTCAATCCTTGGCAAAGGGTATCGATTCTTGATTGTCACTTTGTTCAGTTGTCTATAATCAACACATAGCCTCATTGAACCTTATTTCTTCTTAACCAACAGTACCGGCGCACCCCACGGTGACACACTAGGACGAATAAACTTCTTCTCCAACAATTCTTCTATCTGTTTCTTTAGTTCAGCCAATTCCGATGCCGACATGCGATACGGTGCCATCGACACAGGACTAGTTCCAGGAATCAATTCTATAGCGAACTCCACTTCTCTTTCAGGTGGCAACTCACTAACATCTTCTGGAAACACTTCCGGATACTCATTCACTACCCGTAGCTCACCAGTGCTATCGCCCCCTTTCACTTCCATCGAGGAGCACAACATAAATACCACCGCTCCATCATTGATAGCCAAATTCATCTGTTTGACTGACATAGTCAAATCCTCAACACTAACCTCTTCAGGAAAGATAACCGTCTTCGTAAAATAATTGATATGAACCCGATTAAATTGTAACCAGTTCATCCCCAAAATGACGTCAAGTCCTTCAAGAGGAAGGCATACTAAATCCATTCCAAACTTCGTACCAAATATGTCAACAGGACAGTTCAAACAAGCAAAAGAAGTAGTTACTGAACCCGACGCAGGAGTGTCAATAACCATACTTCCATGAATAGCAGATATTTCTAATCCCAATCGTTTAGCACAATCCAATGAAATGAACGAATGGGTCGCTCCAGTATCTATAATAGCAACTAAAGGTGTGTCATGGATAAAACACGTACCTTTAATTAGACGATCTTCTGGAGTAGTCTCTGACCCAGACAAGGCAAAGACTTTTCCACCAACCTGATCCTTCTTCGGTTTAGTGCAGTGCGGACTGATGTGACCCTCTTCGCCGCAATTGTAGCAAGTCACAATCTTCATCCTACAATCTGAAGCAATATGACCCGCCTTACCACACTTGAAGCATTTCTTCTCTCCACTCTTGCACTCATTCCTTCTATGCCCAGTCTCTCCACAGTTGTAGCACCTAACGGGAGCACCAGAATCTCCCCCACTAGGCCTCTTCCAATCCCCAGCCCTAGGATTTCCTCTACCATATGGCTTACCTCTATCCATAGGCTTCTTACCTTTCTTGTCAACCAACTCGCGAGAGTGAGATGACTTCAGCTTAAGGTTATCCTCTTCGAAGATCCTACTACAGTCCACCAAATCGACAAATCGCCGAATCCTCTGGTACCTGATCCCTTGCTTGATCTCATCACGAATACCATTCTCAAACTTGATTCACTTTGAGAATTCACTAGCCTCGTCATTGTTGTAGTGAACGTAGTACTTCGCCAACTCGACAAATTTCGAAGCATACTCTGGTACCGTCATATTACCCTGAGTCAGCTCCAAAAATTCAATCTCTTTCCTGCCTCGAACGTCTTCGGGAAAATACCTCCTCAGAAACTCTCTCTTGAACACAGCCCAGGAAATAGCTACACCATCAGCATCCAATTCAGCCCTGGTAGCCATCCACCAGTCATCAGCTTCTTCGGACAACATATGAGTACCATACCTCACTTTCAGGTTCTCAGCACAATCGATGACTCTGAAAATCCTCTCGATCTCCTTAAGCCATTTCTGAGCACCTTCAGGATCATGTGTGCCCTTGAACAATGGAGGATTGTTCCGCTGAAAACTGTTCAGCTGCCTGTCAGCACCAATACCAGCTCCATTGACATTCCCTCCCAGTACACCAGCAATCATGCCCAGAGCCTCAGCAATTGCTCTGCTAAATATAAAACAATATTCATTAGAACAAGATGCATCGATAGTGTCAACCTTACACTATTCGCATACGAGGGATTAACTGACACTAAGACTCTGACTCAAACGACCGACTATGCTCTGATACCACTATTGTAACACCCTTCTAAACCCCGCAGAAATTTTTAAACAATTATATCAGAGTAAAACATAAACACAAGGGTGCCACAATTATATAATAAATAAATAAACCAATCATGGTCAAGTCATGCTTCATTAGGAAACGGTTCACCAAATCGTAATTATGTTTATCACAGCGGAATAAGATACATCATCAAATACATCCAATGGAATCATAATCCAACACCAATAAAGTAGGTTAATTTCATAAAACTATATAACTATCGTTCCCAGTGTTACAGATCAGAGCATGACCGACACGACCCAACATAAACGGATAAACTCTATGAGTCATCCTCACCAAGCACTAATGCCGCTACTCCTCAATCAGAAAATGACAACATGTAAGGGTGAGTCTCATTCTCAATTAGTAAATATTATGCAATTCATAAGAAACAAGCATCATAATATACCGTTCACCCAATTATACATATTCAGATTCCCATCTATTATTCATTAATTCACACAATAATAGATTACAACACATACTGCAGAAATCCATACAATCATATTATGACAAAATGCATATGACACAACTGACACTATGCATGTGGTACCAATAAACCGTGGAATCAATCCACCTAACCGATCTACGCCTCATCGAGATACGGCCCACCGACACAATTTCCACACAATGGGAAATATGTCCACCAACGATCCAAACATCACCGGGATCCAACATCAATGCATATGAATGAATGAAACACATATAACATACTTAAAACACACCGAATCACGATGAACAACTCATCTTAACACCATTTCACCGAATAAGTATGTACATGTTTTCAACATCATTCAAATAGTCATGCATCCATCACAATCATAATAACAAATCACAACCAATTCATCATCACATCAAACACATTGTCACACCTATCTCATATGCACACAATGTTCAATTCTCATCAAGTAATTAAATCGAGTTTTTAAAGAAATAAAGTCGGCTAATACCATTTTTCATCATTCATCATGTAAAACATTTAATTACTTGCACAACGCCCAAAACGGCACTAAGAGATGATTCACGGATCAAAAGATACGTTATTTTGAAGTTTGGGAAAATTCACACACAGCAAGGTCCGCTCAACGGAGCAAGGCAGAAGCGAAATCCTTCATACCCCCGCTCAGCGGACCTCAAGCGACGTTAAACAGGAGCGAACTAAATTGGGACCTCCGCTCAGCGGACCCCCCTCCGCTCAGCGGACCTGCGATTTCAGCAAACCCCAAGTCTGCGACAGACCCTACGATTTCACTCCCTTTTCACCCAAAAATGATTCCAGCGTCACGAGCATGAGGTCAGAGAACCAAACATTGGATAGTACTAGGGGTTAATCATCTGCACAACATGTTCTACTGATACGTCAGAGTCTACATTTTTCTTTCGGATATTACCGGCTTGCACAATTGAACTTGTGAGCTAGAAATATTCTCAAGAAAAACTCGTCTGAGTGTGGCTCTCCGCATGACAACTAATCCAAGTCTTCACCTGAGTAGTTTCTGCGCCACAACCTAATAAGGCCAGGATGGGTTATGGGTTCTACAGCCAACTCAACTTCTACAGTTCAATGAAAGCAATAATGTCTTCGCAACTGAACTTGCTAAACATATACTACCAACAAGGAACCTCCACTGAGCGGAAGGATTCTCATGCCAGCTTTTTAAGGACTGAACTCCTTGTATGCCATACATGACTATACCCTCCACCTATTTCTTATGTGTACTTAATTCGGGTTAGGATTTGTCCATAATGTATCACTTGTAACAGAACCACAGATGTAACAGAACCACACATGTAACAAGAATGAAATGAAAATATAACAATTAGAATTAACCCTTTCTTTGGAAATAATAAAAAGATGGTCCCCAGTGAAGTCGCCATTTTTCTGTCGCGTGAAAAAATCGGAATGAGACACCTGATGCCTTATTTGGGCTCGAGTGCTCAAGAAAATGATTTTGTTTTTTTTTGTCACGACCAAACTTTTTATTATTTCCAAAGTAGGAAAAGGAAAAAAGTTGCAATAACCTTAAAAGATATGCAAAGCAAATAACACAAAATTAAAAGCAATGCAAAAGTGGGGGAGAGATCTTGGGTAAGAGGGTTGGTTATACGAAGGGAAGGTATTAGCACCCAACGTATCTATAGTACTCTATAGGTTTCTTTGTTATGTTCATTTCTTTCTATGCTATTGAGGAGGTTCTGTTGTGAGATAGGTGGGACCTAAGGTGTTTGTTTGATTATGCTCGCAAAGATCATCGAAATGTTCTGCATTCATATCCCTTAGAGGGAATCAGAGCATCTGTAGCTCGAGGTCTACGGGTGCTAAGGTTTGAGTGGTTTGAGGGAGAAGTTTTGCTCGCCAAGGAATAAGACCTTGTGCCTACGTATTCTCAAAGGGATGTTGAGAAAGTCAGAGCAATCGTAGTTCCCACTTATGCTAGTGGAAGCAAAGGATAAGAGACAAATGTCATCTCAATGTTCGATGTATCTAATCTATATCATCACATACATCTGTTTGATTTTGTTTGAAATCTTTTCATTATAAGCCTTGGGCTGTGCCACTTATGGCGCTTAGAATGATAAAGATGTTTTTTTGTTTAGCCAGCCTTGTGGCAAAAACAAGTTTGATTAGCCAGCCTTGTGGCAAAAACTTTTGATAAGTCAGCCTTGTGACAAAAAGTTTTGATTAATCAGCCAGCCTTGTGGCAAAAGTTTCGATGAAGCCAGCCTTGTGGCAAAAACTTTGATTAATCAGCCAGCCTTGTGGCAAAAGGTTTGATTGATTAGCCAGCCTTGTGGCAAAAAGTTGAGTTTTAATTGTTTGTGATGATATAGAAGAGATACTCCTATCATAGAGATGATAAATGTCTAATCTCCTAGGGTGTTTGTTTTGGACACTAGGGATGCTTATAAGAAGCCCGTGGGTCCTTGTACGAAGCCCAACAGGAGGCTATCCGAGGATCCTTGCATTGTAAGCCCAAGAGGAGGCTATGGGAGGGACAATCGAGGGTCCTTGCATTGTAAGCCCAAGAGGAGGCTATGGGAGGGACAAGTCGTTTGTACGAAGCACAAGAGGAGGCATGGTATAGTTGGTTTGAGCTCTTAGAGCGATTTCACCGGGAAACCATACTCTATGTCCTAACCTAAACTAGGGAGATTCTTTGCACGAAGCCCAATAGGAGGCTATGGGGAACCTAGTGTTGTACTAAGTTGAACAAGTATATATAACATGATCACAAATATGAACAAGTACATGAACAAATATGAACAAGTATGAACAGTTATATATGACAAGGTGTGTGTATACAATGGAGTTGATGAAGGAAATATACCTATAAGGATGATCCGTTTGTATACACGGGGCTCGGGACTTATACTCGGGGGGAGGCCCGTTGAGTTTATTCATGGCTATGTAAATGTATATTTACAAAAAGGGCTTGGGACTTATACCTTAAAGGAGGCCCATGTTTTATTTTCTAAAACATGGTTAATTGTTTTGTTAAAAGACGCGAGGTTTCGTCGTTTTGAAAACAGTTTGAAAGTTTTGTTTTGAAAGAAGTTTTCTGTTTAAAGAAAAACTGTACAAAGAAAAAGGACTGGGACTTATACTCTCTAATATTCGAGAAGCCCACGAAGATTTTGAAGAAAACCCTAATTTTTGATTTGTTATTCGAGGGTTTAAATCAAATTGATCGTGGTATAAAAAGATAGGTGTATATACCATGAAAAACCTAAATTTATACAAAGGAATGGGACTTATACTCTCTAATATTCAAGAGGCCCTGTTTTATTTGAAAATCAATTGATCAATCCAAAAAGATTTGATCAAGAGTTTTTTTGAAAAGAAAACCAAAAAGAAATGGTTTATTGTTTTGAAAAACTGTGATCGTTTGTTTTAAAACAGTTTGAATTTTGACAAAAAGTCAACTTAATTAAGATAAAAACAAATTTTATGCTTAATTAAGACCTAAGTGATTAGGGTTTGATCACAAAATATTTACAAGTGATTAAGTTTTGAAAATCAAAATAAAAAAACTATTTTTTAAAGTATTTAAAACATTTAAAAACAAGTCATTTTAAACTTAATAAAAACACATCAAATAAATATTTTTTTTGTGATTTTTTTGGATATTCATAAAATATATATATTAAATAAAGAGTGTACAAAAAATGAAGTGGAAATGAATTAATTTGATTGGTTAATTAATTAATTAAAGTTGTGTGAAAAAAAAGAAAGAAAAATAGTGATAAAAAAGAGGGTTTGGTCTCACAAGGGTTTGAACCCACGACCTGGAGGTTACCAACCAAAACACTTGCCAACTGAGCCACGCTTGTGGCTTGTAATACACACGCGTTTGATCAAATATATTTAAAATCAAAATTTTGAATTTTTCAAACCAAATCTGGCGCCAAGAACACAACCCTAACTGATTTTTGAAAATCTTTGAAACTGGATTATTTTGATCAAGTGAAGGGTCTATCTCACTCGGTTTTTCACAAGGAACATAATGGTGATCTTTAATTTCATTTATTTTCACTCTAAGATCATCAATTTTCTGGAAGTCGTGAAGAACCCTAATTCTATGATTCAATCTGAAATTGTGTATGATTGATGAATTATGAAATTGATTTAGGGCTAATGATCAGTGATAGTGCAGAAACAAGATGGCAACTCAATTTTTCATTTATGATGCATGTATGATGGAGTTTGAAGTTCAAGAGAGCTTACCTCAAAAATGACAAAACTGGAAATTGAATTCTGCAAAAGAGATGCTCCAGATGTTGTTTGATGATCTGGATAGCTTCAATGGACCTTAGGGAAGGTGTTTGAATGCTTGGAATGATCTGAATTCACCTGGATCAAAGTGTGGAACCCGATCTGCAGTAGGAGCAAGTGAGGATCGAATTTGATGATGGAGATATTTCAGATTGTTGGTGAGTGTTTGGATAGTTCATATGTGATATATATGAGGTGTTGGAAGTGCTAGTTTGGACAGAAATGAGCTTGAATGGAATTTGGCATGATGAGGCTCATTTTAGGCAAACATGGAGGTGAGATGATGATTCTGAGTTTTAGGTGTTTTTGGGGTGTATGAGGGGATCAAACACATCCCATATGATGTTTATGAGTTGTTGGAACCACCATCTTGGCCAGAACTTCAATGGTTTAGAGGTTGAGTTTTCTACCTCTTTGAAAACTATGAAACTTGCAATTCAAGAAAGAAAGAGAAAACCTATGATTTGTGAGGTTTTGGTGTGATTTTGAATGAGGAAATGACCTCTATTTATAGGCCAAGGATTCTGAACTCAAGACTATACAAGTTGCTCTTTCTTTGGTGATTTGGCACTTAAGAGATAGAATGGAATCTTACCATTAAATGCATTAGGTCAAAAAATGTTAACCATGGTTAAAAATCTCAAGTGCTTCTTATCTCTTTCCAATCTGTCTATAAACCAGAAATATCTTCCAATTATTGCATGTTTATGTCATTGCTTGCATCATAAGGTAAAATAGTTCATAACTTTAGCAAAATGACTTGAAATTTCAAGTGAAATGATCACTAATGGCAAAATTCAAAACCATAGCTATGCTTCATATTTTTTCATGCTCTTGGACATTTTGGAAAGCTCTTGTTATGTACTTCAAAACCCTAGTTGAAAGTTTCTTCAAGACCTTTAAAGAAATGGGTGAAAAAGATCCATGAACTTTGAAGAAAATGAGGTTTTAAGTGAATTTTTCAAAAGATACCAACTTTGAAGCTCCATATCTCTTAAATGGTTGATCTTATGGAAAATAATTATATGTGACAAAGTTGTTCATTGGATCAAAATCTACAACTTTCATGTTGGAAGTTTTTTTCAGTTTGTAGGTGAAATTTTGAGATATTCCCTTCCAAAGTTTGGAAAAAACCATTGAAAACACTTAGAAATTTTTCTAAGTATGGAAAGTCAAACTTTTGACTTTTTGATTCTTGATTGATTTTCTTGATTTTCTTTGATCAAATTACTTCAAATATCATATATTGATGATTTAAAACTTCAAAAGTCATGGTTGACCAAAATTTCCAAAAAGTCAATGGTGATCTTGTACAGTTGACTTTTTCAGACGAATCGCGTTTCTGGAGATTTCAAATGAATCAAGCTATCCTCATCAAATTAATGGTATGAATGGATCATATTGAGGTATTGGAGGATCTTGATCTATGATTTGAGTTGTGGCACCATGTCCTGATTAAAAAGTCAGTTGTTCAGGCGAATTAGGTCCAAAACCCTAATTGTCGACCAGATGAAATTGATGAATGTGGATCTTGAATTGAGATAAAATTTCCATTGGATATTGTCATAGGGATTATTTGAAGATGATTGAACACTTTTATTGATGCCCTGGAGCCTTTTAGGGTTTCCCAAATGTGATCCCTGATTTTAGTCCCTGATAGTTCAAAACCCTAGTCTGATGACTTGAAATTTCACTGTTGATCAATCCTTGTGTGAGAGATGTCTTGAGCCAATAGATTAGATCAAGATGATGCATTTGAGGTCTTGAGGTCATGTCCAAGCTATTAGGTCAAATTCTGAGTAAAAGTCAGAAGTATACTGTCTTCAGTCAAAACCCTAATTTGGTTGATCCAAAGCCTTTGAGCTTGTTGAAATGAATCTCTGGGGACCAAATATTGATTGTTGATGAAGATGGTTCATTTGAGATGAAGGGAGAACAAAACCCTAATTGGTTGTTGCTTGTACTGATGAGTGATTTCTTGATTAAACCCTGCTGAGCACAAGTAGCAAACACAAGCTATGCAATTTGTTAGAGATGCAAATGATGCATATGCAGATGATATGAGGTGGTATCTTAGGTCAAAAATTGGGGTATGACACACTTACCGCCAGATTAACTTTCAAATGCACAAATAATGAGGCCGAATATGAAGCTTGCATCATGGGACTCGAAGAAGCCGTTGATCTAAGAATAAAACACTTGGATGTATACGGAGATTTTACTTTGGTCATCAATCAAATCAAAGGAGAATGGTGTAGCGGTAAAAATGTGACTCGACGCGTTTTCACGCATTCGAAGTACAACAGAGTCGCCACCGAACTTTATTTATTCCAAGGAGGAAAGGGAAAATATCGATAAAACCCACAGATAAAAAGAAAATGGATAAGATGGTCATCGCAACCAAATTTAGGTTCGGGAGTCGGTTAAGCAAGGGGAAGGTATTAGCACCCCTCACCTCCATCGTACTCGATGGGACCCATTTAGTTAATCTTGTGATTAATTGTTAGCTTATATCTACTTGCGTTATTTATTAGGTTGGAAAAAGGAAGAAACAAAAAAAAGATTTTTTATTATTGTGCTCGCCAAGACGTTTGTATCTTGTGCCTACGTATTCCCTAGTGCAATGGGAAAGTCAGAGCAATCGTAGTTCGGGGTAACTACGAAAAGTTGTTGATTGATTTTAGCGAGAGGTACTCGATCGCTTTCAAATGGAATTACTACGCGCACATGGATATGAGATCACTACAAGAATGGATGACTAAATCAAGATAAGACATGATTTTGGCCATCATCGCATTCGAGTGGAAGATGTTAGATCTTCACATGTGGAAGTATGTTCGTATTGAAATTGAATAAGTGTCTCGTTTTATGAAAAAAAGTGTTTTAGAATGTAAAAGGGTATGAATGAATTGAAAGTTTGTTTGTTAAGGGAAAATCAAACATTTAAACAAAAGCTTAACGGCCATCGCCCAAATGTTTGAAAGAGAAAATTGTATAAGTACGTACAACCTCCTCGTAGGTGATGAAGATGATTTGATGAGTTTGAAATTGTTTTGTAAAAGAAATGGATTGAGTTTGAAGTATTTTTAAATTGGATTCAAGTATTTAAACAAAAGCTTAACGGCCATCGCTTAAAATACTTGAAAGAGTATTTGCTAAATCGGTTTTTTAGAAGTCTTTAATGGAGTTTTAAACATCCAAACAAAGGCTTAACGGCCATCGCCTAAATGTTTAAAGAACAAATTGTACAAGTACGTACAAACTCTTATTTCCATTATAGACTAAAATAATTTGATTGTTTAAAAGAAAGCATTTTTGTTAGAAAGGTGAACTAAATTGAGTTTGAGAAATCTTTAATGGAGTTTAAACATTCGAACAATGGCTTAACGGCCATCGCTTAAATGCTTAAAGAACAAATTGTACAAGTACGTACAAACTCTTCTTTCCATTAAAACTCAAAACTCGATTCGATTAAAAACGTATATTGGTTCTTTTAAATTAATAAAGTAAAATAAATATGTTAAATATTTTTGTGATTTTGGCATATATAAATAAAACTCTAAAAGAGTTCATTATTTTTTTTAAAAATAAAATAAAACTATTTATAAAAGAAACTAAAAAACATAAATGGGCTAGGGATTTCCACTCCATGGATGCAGGCCCATAAGAAACAAAACCATGCTAGCAAAAAAACGAAACTTGAATCGGGCTGGGTCAGATCTGACCCGACACCCTCTTTAAACTAGGAGATTAGGTTGTGAACCCTAGATCTCTTCTCTGCCTCTTTCACGAAGAACAAACAAAAAAAAATCTTAATCTCGCTTCTGTATCTCTCGCGGTCTCTCAATTGATTTCCAGCAAACAACAAACATTATAATACAAATGAAAACTCTCTCTCCCAACAAGACCCGAAGACCACGATTTCATCATGATTCATAGTTAGAGATACAAAATGAGTACAGACAAAATGGGATTCAACGGTAAAGCGGAAGATTTACATGAAAAGGTATGATTTTTCTATCTATTATACCTCTATTCTCTGATTTTGTTCTTCTTCTCCTTCTACGAAATTCACTTGAAATTGGTTGTTGTTGTTGTTGACGGAAAACTATGCGTGTTGCAATATGTTGTTCTTGCGTTGATGTGTGTTTACATTGAGTGTGGTATGCAAATGAGTTTTGGCTAGAAGTTTGAGGGATGTTTTGCGGTTAGGGTGTTGTGTATTGTGTTTTTGGTTTTTGTGAGTTAAAGGTGAAGTTGTGAGGACTGTTATTGCGTTTTCTGTAGGTGTGAAGGTTTTGGTTAGGATTTTTCTGGGCAGAAGGTTGGGTTATGAATGGTTGGTTACGTGGTTGAAGATGATTTTGGGTGAGGGTGAGGTTTTGAGAGAGGACTCAGTAGAGGTTAAGGTTTGAAGGTTTGGAGGAAGAGAAGTTTTAGGAGTAAGAGGTTTAATATCGTATATGGTTTTTCGTGGCCCCCCCTTTTTCTCTTGCTGAACTGTGTCTTTTTATAGGTAAACTGAAAGGAGTTTTAGGGGGAAAATTTTGAATTAGACCCTTGCTTGCTAAGTTTCTTGATGCCAATTTCTGATATGATGTTCTTTCACCTTTTTTATGCAGGTCCTTGCTATGGCTATTTTGGTGAAAGTCTTGGCTTATTGCGCAGCTTGTCTTGGAGCAAAAAGTGGATGCAGAGCATTTGGAGTGTAGTTTGGATAGTGATAGAGCAAAAAAACATGGCATGAGGTGTGGCAGAGAGAAAATGCAGCGTGGGAGAGAGAATGAAGAAGAGCATTTTTGTTTAATTTCTGTACTATATTTTTTTTGTGAAAGTGGGCTAAGAACAAAATGGGCCTCAATTGTAAAAACCCCTTCTTTTTTTGTTATATATATCTTATGTACATTTGACAAAAAAGGAAAAATAAAACTAATAATAATAATAATAAAAGAAACAAAAGTCGTAAGAACCCAGATAAATGGTAACTAGGATAAGAATATGCAAAGATGAAAAAAAGCAAAACGAAAACTATTTTTGTTGACTTTATTAAAAGTCTATTTCATTTGAAAAATATGCAAAATATGCGAAAACTAAATTAAATGAAATACAGATGCGACACGACCAAGAATGGATGAAATGCGTAGGTCAAAAATTAGGGTGCGACAAATGGGAAACACACCAACCTGGGCTAATCCCTTACAAAGACTACGCGAGAAGATTGTTACCATTCTTCGACAGGGTAGATTTTCATCACATTCCTCGTGAAGAAAACTACTTGGCTGATGCATTAGCCACACTCTCTCCCATGATTAGGATAAATCATTGGAATAACATTCCTCAGATCGATGTTATGCGCCTGGATAGGCCCGCTCATGTTTTCACAGTAGAAGCAATCATCAACGACAAACTGTGGTATCACGACATCAAAAACTTTCTCCAAAGGCAAGAGTACCCTCTTGGGACATCAAAGAAAGATAGAAAAACTTTGAGAAAGTTAGCTGGCAGATTCTTCCTTAATGAAGATGTTCTGTACAAGAGAAATTTCGACATGGTCCTGCTCAGATGCATTGACAAGAAAGAAGCAGAAACACTCATGGGAGAAATACATGAAGGTTCCTTTGGTACTCACACCAATGGACACACCATGACAAGGAAAATACTAAGAGCAGGATATTATTGGCTGACGTTGGAGTCAGATTGCTACCAGTATGCGAAGAGGTGTCACAAATGTCAGATTTACACTGATAGAATTCACGTGCCACCATCTCTTCTCAACATACTCTCTTCCCCTTGGCCTTTCTCCATGTGGTGAATCGACATGATCGGAATGATCGAGCCAAAAGCGTCCAACGGACATCGCTTCATCTTGGTAGCCATAGACTATTTCACCAAGTGGGTCGAAGCAGCTTGGTATGCAAACGTCACAAGACAAGTTGTCGTCGGGTTTATCAAGAATCACATCATCTGTTGCTACGGTGTTCCTAGCAAGATAATCACTGACAATGGGTCAAATTTGAACAACAAAATGATGAAAGATCTTTGTGAAGAATTCAATATTGAACATCACAACTCATCTCCTTACAGACCAAAGATGAATGGAGCTGTAGAAGCAGCTAACAAAAACATCAAGAAAATCATTCGGAAAATGGTCATCACTTACAAAGATTGGCATGAAATGCTCCCATTTGCTCTTCACGGTTACCGTACATCTGTACGTACTTCGAATGGAGCAACTCCTTTCTCCCTTGTATATGGCATGGAGGCAGTCCTACCCATAGAGGTTGAGATCCTATCAATGAGAGTCTTGATGGAGGCAAAATTAACAGAAGCCGAGTGGTGTCAAAGCAGATTCGATGAGTTGAACTTAATCGAAGAAAAGCACATGACAGCTTTATGCCACGGACAGCTATATCAACAAAGAATGAAGAAAGCTTTCGAAAAAAAGGTTCGACCTCGCACAATCAAAGAAGGCGACCTTGGGGTCAAAAAGATTCAATCATTTCTCACAAATTCCAGGGGCAAATAGACTCCCGATTATGACGGCCCATACGTGGTCAAGAGAGTTTTCTCAGGAGGAGCCTTAATACTCACGACTATGGATGGAGAAGAATTCACCCGTCCTGTGAACGTCGACGCAGTCAAGAAATACTTCGCCTAAATAATTAAAAGAACAGCTCGCTAAGTTGAAAACTCGCAAAGAGCGGCTTAGGCAAAAAAGAGCATCTCGGTGAATCGAAAACCCGAAAGAGCGATTCAGGCAAAGGTTAGAAACATAAAAAAATATAATCAATCCCGGTAGACTTAAAACCCGAAAGGGGTAGTCTACGCAAAAGTTAGGGATATATGGCAAGTAACTGTGTTCAGGACAAACTTGATCACCGGAAAATCCATAGCGGAGTATTCATCATCAGTAGGTCATCTTCTACAAAGCACGAATACAGCACAATTCAGAGTGGAAGGGAAAGATAATGGTCGTCACATTTCATCGTAGCCCTTTTCCCAAAAATTACCAATTTCCAACTTTGTAAATACTCCATGGAATCAAGCATTTGGCTGATTACTATTTCATAAATAATAATTTGAGCTTTGTGCCTTTTCTTTGCAATCGAGTCTTATTCAGTTTCTTAAAATGCATTTTTAGGTCTGATAGTTATTTTCTTGAAACAAACGTTTTCAAAAAATAAAATGAATTTACTTGCAAAATAAAGGTGAAATTTCTTTCTAAGGTTTACAAACAATAGGAAGAATGCAAACAGTTGCTCCAAGAACCGTTGAGACTCCGGGAATAAAATTCCCCATGAGGTCGCTTTGCGAACATCTCCCGATAATGGATCTTCACTTCAAATCATTTCACTCACTTCTAACAGCGGACAACTGGTAACCCGGTATCCCCAATGGAGTGCAAATTTACAAGAAGAAGACATCTTCTGATCAACAAATTCAAGTTATATCACAGGATTTCACATCCGCGACAATTCTATTCACATTCACTTTACATTTTATAATCTTTATAACATTCATACATTACGGATCATATCACATGACTGCATAGTTAGCATAGTCTAGTTAGGCTTTGATCGTGTTATTGCTCGAGTCACTTGGACATCTGCTTAAGTTTCCCCTGCGAGTCGTGAGAGAACACTCTTCTTCATGATGACGGTTTATACACCAGGATTTCCCCAGCAAGTCAGCAAGCCGTAATCTCCCTCAAAGAGATAGTTTGTTCATTACTATTGTTGTTCCCGAGCAAAGTCGATAAATGGTAGTCTTCCTCGTGAAGATATTTTGTCCACTTTTGGGATTCCCCAATTGGGATTCTCTGACAAGTCGATAGTAGGCAGTCTTCTCCGGAAGATAGTTTGACCGCTTTCGAATTTCCCTACAAGAGTCAGCAAATGGCAGTCTCTTTCAGCAGAAGACAGTTTGCTCACTTTCTCCCAAGCGGAGGTAACGGATGGCAGACTTCTTCACGAAGACAGTTCGTTTCAGGATCCTTATTTAAAGTCAGTAAATGGCAGTCTCTTTCAGCAGAAGAGTGTTTGCTCACTTTCTCTCAAGCGGAGGTAACGGATGGCAGTCTTCTTCACGAAGACAGTTCGTTTCAGGATCCTTATTAAAGTCAGCAAATGGCAGTCTCTTTCAGCAGAAGACAGTTTGCTCACCTTCTCCCAAGCGGAGGTAACGGATGGCAGTCTTCTTCACGAAGACAGTTCGTTTCAGGATTCCTTATTAAAGTCAGCAAATGACAGTCTCTTTCAGTAGCAGACAGTTTGCTCACTTTCTCCCAAGCGGAGGTAGCTTATGGCAGTCTTCTTCACGAAGACAGTTCGTTCAAGGATTCCTTATTTAAGTCAGCAAATGGCAGTCTCTTTCAGCAGAAGACAGTTTGCTCACTTTCTCCCAAGCGGAGGTAACGGATGGCAGTCTTCTTCACGAAGACAGTTCGTTCAAGGATTCCTTATTTAAGTCAGCAAATGGCAGTCTCTTTCAACAGAAGACAGTTTGCTCACTTTCTCCCAAGCGGAGGTAACGGATGGCAGTCTTCTTCACGAAGACAATTCGTTTCAGGATCCTCTATTTTAAGTCAGCAAATGGCAGTCTCTTTCAGCAGAAGACAGTTTGCTCACTTCTCCCAAGCGGAGGTAACGAATGGCAGTCTTCTTCACGAAGACAGTTCGTTTCAGGATTGTTTATTAAAGTTGAGTGAATGGCAGTCTCTTTCAGCAGAAGACAGTTCACTCTCTTTTTCCAGCAGAGATAACGAATGGCAGCCTTCTTCACGAAGACAGTTCGTTTCGCTTAAAGATTCCTCAGCAAAGTCGAGCGAATGGCAATCTCTTTCAGCAGAAGACAGTTTGCTCACTTTTTTTCCTAAGCAGAGTCAACGAATGGCAGCCTTCTTCACGAAGACAGTTCGTTTCATTTAGGAATTCCTCAGCAGAGTGGACAAATGGCAGTCTCTTTCAACAGAAGACAGTTTGTTCACTTTTCAACTTCTTGGCAAGGTCAACAAATGGCAGTCTCTTTCAACAAAAGACAGTTTGTTCCCCTAGCAATCGACAAATGGCAGTCCTTCTCAAGAAAGACAGTTTGTTTGTTTAGTACCCAAGGAATCGACAAATGGCAGTTTCTTTGCAAGAAACAGTTTGTCTGCTTCCAGGATGTTTCATCCCCATCAAAGTTGACAAATGGCAGTTTTCCTACTAGAAAACAGTTTGTTAACTCCCCAGCGGAGTCAATGAATGACAGTCTTCATCAAGAAGATGGTTCAGATCCCTCCAGCATAAGTCGACAAATGGCAGTCTTCATCAAGAAGATGGTTCAGATCCCTCCAGCATAAGTCGACAAATGGCAGTCTTTCCCAAAGAAAGACAGTTTGTCTTTTGATTAAAATACCCAAAGAATAGATGAATGGCAGTTCCTTTTACAAGGAGAAGTTTGTCTAATTACAGGACGTTAATCCCCGTCAGAGCCGACGAATGGCAGTCTTCCTCCTGGAAAGCAGTTTATCAACTCTCCAACATAAGTCGATGAATGGCAGTTTTCATTCCAAAGACAGTTCATCCGCTTTCAAGAAAAGTCATTAGCTCCTCAAAAGGACGCATGGTCATATGGCTTTCTTTGAAGATATCACATTAAAGGAAATAATGAGGAAGCTTCTTGTCATCCATCAAATGGCATCTCTCCGACAGACATCGGCGAGAAGTTTGATGAGGAAACTTACCGTTGGAAATTTTCTCTTTATCTGAGATATTGTCCAAAATTACAGATAAGACCAGTTTCGCCGTCAAAGCATCTGAAACGAAGGGAGGAGTCCGACTCCTTATTCCCCGCAAAGTGCGACAACGGGATCAAGTCATGCAAGGACTTTATTATCACTGCAACATCTTAGAAACGCCCAAAATTCGGGCATTCTTTGGTATTTAAGTCTCTTTCACGCAGGAGAGATCAAGATGTTAATCTTTCTCCCTCCGGATGAAAGAAATTTAAATAGGGGAATCTGTTATACCCTAATTTTGACCCGCCCTGAGATGTCACATCTCCAGACTTTTCATCAAATTCAAAACAAATACTCAGAGCAATCACTTATTCATCTGGTGTTTAATCGAGGATGTTCAATAGCAAAAGAGCTCAGGCAACAGATCAATCAATAAAAGGATTAGTCTCCAATACAATCATAGGACTAAAAAGCTTCATTCTATTCACCTATGATTGATTAGACACCAATCATCTGGACTCAGGTTTGCTAGGTTCCCCAATCTAGGGTTTTGAGCCCATCAAGGACTGCAATCAGGGACCACATTTGGGAAACCCTAAAAAGCTCCAGGGCATCACTCAAGGGCTTCAATCATCTTCAAATGATCCATATGACAATATCCATAGGGCATTACACTTCAATTCAAGATCTACAGTCATCAATTTCATCTGGTCGACAATTAGGGTTTTCAGACTTAATTCACTTGCACAGTTGACTTTTAATCAGGACATGGATCCACCATTTAAAACATGGCTCAATAACCTCTATTACTTCAATATAATCCATTCATATCATCCATTTGAAGAGGAGAGCTTGATTCAACACAGAAGTCCAAAATTTCGCTTCATTTGAAAAAGTCAACTGTACAAGATCACCTTTGACTTTTAGGGTTTTGGGTCAAGACATGACTTTTAAGGATCAATATCATCAATATATGATTATTGAAGTCATTTGACCAAAGAAAATCAAGAAAATCAATCAAGAATCAAAAAGTCAAAGATTGACTTTTCATACTTAGAAATTTTTCCAAGTGTTTAAAAGTCTTTTTTTTCAAAACTTTGGAAGGGAAGATCTCAAAATTTCAAGTTCAAACTGAAAAAAACTTCCAACATCAAAGTTGTAGATTTTGATCCAATGAACAACTTTGTCACATATGATTTTTTGGCTAGAAATCAACCATTGAAGAGATATGGAGCTCCAAAGTTGCTGCCTTCATAAAACAAGCAAAAAACCCTAGTTTTCTTCAAACTTCAAGCTCATTTTTCACAAATTTCCCAATTGATTTTGAAGAAACTCCAAACTAATGAATTGAAGTACATGTTAAGGTCTTTCCAAATTGTTCTCAACCTTCTCCAAATTCATTTTGAGCTAAGAGATATGATTGATCAAAGTTAGGCATTTGAAGTGAAATTATAGGTCATGCCTAAGTTTGAAATTTGCAATTTTTATGCAAGTGCTTACACTAATTGGTGCCTCTACACCTCAGAAACATTGCAAGGATAGGAGAGAATCATTTGCATCATTACACAAATATTTGAAGGGAATATTCCAAAACCAAAACATGTGATTATGTAATGATTGCATTTTGAGAATTTATGGCCAAGTGGTGAATCACCAAAGGAATCTCTTCCCAACCAATTGGAGCTCATTTCTGCATCAGAATTGTCCCCTAAGATCAAGCAAAACAGATGGCTAGGGAGTGGTATCAAAGAGCTCATCATTGCACTTGGGATATTCTTTGAATTTCTTCATGGCCAAGAAACCAAAACTACTTCACTAAGCAAGCTCACTCTCCCAAACTACTCTGCAGCATTTGCATATAAATAGAAGTGGATACCTCAGTAACAGACACACCAAAGCAACCATAATTTCTTGCTTTCTTCATTTCTCCCTCTTGCTTATAGTTTTCAAAAGTTTTTTGGCAAGAAGAATCAATTTCTTCAAACCAGAGCTTCTCTTTTGAAAGTAAGCCTTCTAACATCTTAAGGAGGTTCATTGGAGTTGATCCAAACATCTGGATCACTTCAGTAAGTGGGGAAATACCATTGTTGCTTTCATTTTGAGGCTCGTGCAGTTGGAGGTCCATAGAGCAATTCAGAAGGTGTCAAGCAAGTCCAAGCATTCAAACACATTCCTTAGGGTGTAGTGAAGCTATCCAGATGGTCGCAGCTCATCTGTAGGTGCAGATTCATCAACCTCCATGTTCACTTGAAGCTCAAGCAAGAGGGGTCGAGTAGAACAATTCAGAGGTTCTCAAAGTAATTCAAGTGCCCAGATAGCATCAACAAGGTCCCAGGAAGCTTTTGTGATCATCCATTCAAAGCCAGAAGCTTTCCATCATTCACACGACCTCCATTTTTAGAGGTATTTTTCAGACTCTAACACTCTTATTTAAGTACTCTTTGCAATTTATCTCGATACTAGTTCATTCAGTGTCACTAGAGGATCAAAAGCCCTCTACTCTCATGCATTTATTCATCAGCGTCATCATTTAATTTTATTTTTGAATTTTTAGGGTTCTTCACGTATTTTGTTTAATTCAGTAGATATAGTTAATATAAATTTATATTAGTCATATATTTGGAATCGTGAGTGAATTTAGAGCAAGTTTGCTCTTTACATCTTTGCAAATGGTGGAGAATTGAGAGAGTTTAGAAATTCAAAATGGGAGAGCTTGAGGTTGAAGACGATGATGGTGATGGCGCCATTTTTCAAAATTCCCAGGTCAAAGTTTATTATATTTTGAATGGTTTGTGTTTAACCTACAAATTCATCGTAGTGTCCCAATGGTTACAGCGCGCATCCAATAGCCTTAGCCTTGCCCAAGGTCTGGGGTTCGACAATGGTCCCAATGGTCCCATTTTCACTTGATTTTTCACACACTCTTCATTTAATATATCTATTTTATGAACAAACCAAAAAATCACAAAAAATATTATTTATTTGATATTTTTTTATTAGGTTTAAAATAAGATATTTTTAAGTATTTTAAAATACTTTAAATATGGTTTTCACTTGATTTTCAAAACCTAATCTCTTGTAAATATTTTTGTGATAAAACCCTAATCATTTTGGTCTTAATTAGGTATAGATTTTGTCTTTATCCTAATTAAGTTGTTTTTTTTGTCAATTTTCAAACTGTTTTCAAACTTCGATTAAACAGACGATCAAGGTTTTCAGACAACAAAACCTTGTATCATTTCAAATCATTTTCCACTGTTTCTTATAAACAGTAAATAAATCTATGGGCCTCTAATAGAGTGTAAGTCCCAACCCCTTTTCATTTTATTTTTAAATACAGTCAATAAATCTATTTTCACAACAGTATTTCATTTCAGTTAACTGTTTCTTATAAACGGTAAATAAATCTTTGGGCCTCTAATAGAGTGTAAGTCCCAATACCTTTTTCTTTTCATAGTTTGTTTTCAAAAACTGTATTTAGAAAATCTTCTTTCTGTTTTCAAAACTTTCTTCTGGTATTTGAAGGGCATTATTCCCGGTGAAACTCTTCAGATACCTATGTGACTTATGTCCATCCTCACTTCTTCTGTTTTCAAAAACCTTTAACTGTTTATAATAAATATTCCATTGTTATCAATAAACAACAAAATTGCTGGTAAGGCTTTGTACATACATCTTCAAAGGCCTCCACTCCATCCAGGTTAGGCTTTATAAGCTTTCAATTTACAGTCTTTATTTAAATTACTGTCAAATATAAACTTTTTATATATTAGAACTACGTCTGAGTGTAAATCTTAGGACAGTTAAACTATATATATATATATATATATATATATATATATATATATATATATATACATATATATATATATATATATATATATTATAGGAATATGGCCTAGGATTGGGAATGTCTTCTCGGTGAAGGCTCTTTCCTAATTAGAGATCTTTAGTTCAAACCCTCAAGATGAATTATTCCCGGTGAAACATCTTGAAAAAGCCTTAGAACCCAAAATAGGATACATCCACCCAAGAGGAATTATTCCCGGTGAAACCTCTTACCCATTTGCTTAGAGATAAAATAAGTTCAAAACCACATAGCTTTCTCTTGTGCTATAACAAGGACCCTCGATGACCCTCGATTAGCCTCCTCTTGGGCTTTGTACAAGGAACCACAGGCTTCTTAAAAGCATTCCCAACTTCCTCTTGAGCTTGTATACAAGGACCCATCAGGTTTCTTATAAACATAGGAACAGGTCTTTAGTCACCTTTTAGCCTATCCTGGTGAGTTTCTTCCACTCTTCAAACCAGACTTTAAACAAGCTAAGAATGTCTCATTCTCACATTGAGTACACCTTTTGGAATGAGAGACATGGACAGTCTCTGTCACCCTTATCTTCATTAATTTTCCTTAGCAGAGTCTAGGTTCTATAATTGTCTATCCTTAGTCAGTGTCAGCCTTAATCATGGGCTTTAAATAAGAAGTCTCAAATAGTAATCATTCTGCCAAAAACCCCTGGAAAGGGTCAGCCTCCATTCATTCTTTCAAAAGACAAACTCTCCAGCAGAGTAAAACCCCTGGAAAGGGTTAGCCTCCAAAATCACTCCGTTAAAAAATCCAAATTCCCTGGAAAGGGTTAGCTTCCAAAAATTCAATTCTTAAAAAGATAATCCCACCAGTCTCAGTCAGTAAAAGACAAATTCCCCAGTAAAGTCATTTCCTAGAATCAATAAAAATTAATCAAAAGCCTCAAGCTTGGGCCTCATACAAGCCAGCTAAAAATCAAATCTTTCAAACAGTAGATAGACATAGCTTATCTCTATAGAGAGATGTTTCTCCTATCTCACCACATTCAATCAAACAAACATTTCAATTTTAATTTCAATTTCAATTTCAAACATTCTCCCATTTAGGACTTTGAAAGGCATGCTCTGAGGAAAACAAACCCAGACTTGTACACTTTCCCTAATTTGGATGAGAATCTTTCTTTCATTCAAGAGACACGCGACTGGCATACTTGCAAACATACAAGTAAGGTCCCTATCTTAATGAAATGAATTCAGCTTTTCTGTCACTCTTTTAAATGTTTGTGGTGGAATAGTAGAAATACCTCTCTGTAAAGATGATTTCATGTCTCTTTATTGTAAATAGAGATTTAATTCAAGCTTCAACCTTGAGCTTCAAGCAAGGCATCAAAAACAAGTAATTTCCCTAGTTAGTTCCCCGAACTACAAAAAGCTCTGACTTCCATTAGGGATATGTAAGCATGAGGTTCACAAGGAATCTCAGCGAGCTAATAAAAAAACAAAAATAGTCAGTCTGTCTTCTTTTTAAATTCAATTCAATTCTCTCTCCTAACACAAAGGAGAAACTTTCCCAATCAATCAGCAACAAACACAAACACATAGACACAGAGAAGGTTCTCGTAGAGTACTACGGATATGTAGGGTGCTTAAACTTTTCCCTATGTATAACCGACCTCCCAGACTCTAGAATTTCTAGTCTAGGTGAATCCCCACACTTAGCAAACTCCTAGGGTTTATTTGAGATCTTTTTCCCCTTTCCTCCTCGTAGGATAATTAAAAAGTTCGTGTGATATCGTATGAAGAACTGAAATAAAATTCATCCCACCCCGAGCGCATTCTCCTTCCAAATTCCGCGTGAAGGGTCTAGCGTGTCGTCCTCCCAAGTGAAACGGGGAGGTAAAAAAAACGACACCACAATTGGCCCTCAAAAGTCAAAGTAGTATGAATCTCTTGCAGATATAGAAGTTGAAATTGCAAGTACTGAAGACAAAACTTCTGAAATAGAAAGAAAAGAAGCTCAACGAAACTTTGAAAAAGTTAGTACGAGTGTAATATGGTGGGAGAACTGACTTTTTTTAAATGTGCGGATAGCTGCAGTCGCCACCGACTTTTATTTTATCCAATTAAGAAAGTAAAAAAGAACAGGAAAGACCTTTGAAAGATTTTGAGTTCGGGGGGCAGGTTATATAAAGGGAAGGTATGAGCACCCTTTGTATCCATGGTTATCCATGGGCTCTTAATTGCTTAGCTCACTTTTAATTGTTTGAAAGTGCGGTGTGTGTTTAGAAAAACAGTTTGTAAAGAACTTGACTTTGTAATGATTCATCATTCGAATATACAAAGTATTTGTCTTGAAAGATGTTTTTGAAAAGCGAGGTGTGAAAAGCATTTTAGTTTGAATTTGTTGTGAGCAAGCAATTAGGAACTACCTACCCTAAGTTTGTAAGGTCTATCTTGTTCTTAAAGTCTTTCGTTTAGGAAAGGGGCTATCCATACCAATTATTAGGCAGGTAGTCCTTTCGTTGGATGTATTCGGGACATCGAATGGTCATCGTATGGTCATAGAAGGCAACATGTGAAGATACCTTAGCATTCGGAGGGACTGTCATCATTTAATCGAGGGACGGGATCATTTAAATCGTAGGCAACATCGAAGGGACTATGATCTTTAAATCGGAGGGACTATGATGATTTTTGAATTGTAGGCAACATTGCTAAAGGTACCCCCACGTTCGAGGGACGTGACCATGTTAATCAAAAGGCATCGAAGAGAGGGTTACCCTAAAGGTGAGTGTGTGAACAAGGGTGTGTTAGATTCAGTTACTTTTATCTTGGATTTAGTAATCTAACGGTTGCTTTTATATTTCCATACAATCCTAAGGCATACATCTAAGCAATATATAGCAGTTTATAGGTACGGAAAGTAAAAACAGAAAAGTAAAGGCCCTAATTACTATTACATCAAAAAACCTTGCGACCTATACACATTCTAGAATTTAAGTTTTGAATTTTAAGTGAAAAAACCTAAATTAATTATTAAACTAATCCTAAGTTAACCTAATTCTAAACTAATCGAATTAATTTAATTAAACCTAATTATATATGCAATTAACCTATACTAAATTAATTAATAACAACAAAAAATTAATTATTTACTAAGTCCTAATTATTTAAATTTAACTACTAATCTAATTAAATTATAGTCTAAATCTAATTAAATAAATTAATTAAGAGAATAAAATAAAAGGAAATTATTTGCTAATCCTAACCTAATTTGTTAAAAGGTAAAATAATGGTTAGTGTAGGTTAATTAGTTGGTTAGAAGTTAATGCTTAGTTTTAAAAAAAAACAAACAAAAGAGAAAAAACAAATAATATAAAAAGATTTGGTTTTAGATCTGGTTTTGATGGAGATCAAAGGGCTCTCCAATGAAGGCGCACCGTAATCATGCTAGGAGTGCAACGTTGAATCTGTGATGGACCATGGTAGGGACGCACCATGGTCCTTTAGATCTGGTTTTGATGGAGATCAAAGGGCTCTCCAATGAAGGTGCACCGTAATCATGCTTGGAGCGCAGCGTTGAATCTGTAGTAAACAACATGTTAATTGATAATAAAAAAAGAGTGGCTTGAATAGGGATCGAACTCAAGACCCCTCGTTTACCAACGTGCGCCTCCTGCCAACTGACCTATATGCTTTAGTTGTTAATAACCTCAATGGAATAAAACAAATAAAAAAGGGATAGTTAGAGGTTAAATTCAGACATGAAGTATGGGTGGGTCCCCCTGTGTCACGAGCGACCAATCAGAAGCGGATGGAGGGGCTAGGTTTGTTGACCAGCCAATAAGGACGTACGATAGTGCCACGCGTACGATCAAGAGTCAGCCTTTACTATTCATTTTCTTCCCAAATTTTGGCTACGATTTTGCTCTGTCTTTGGCTACCATTTTGCTAAGAATCTCCATAGCTATTCCTGTACATCTTTAAACCTACAAGAAAATGATTCAAACAACGAAACTAACAACCTAGATCTTCTAAACATATTGCTGTGAGTCTAAAGGGACCTTCATTTTGGTCCGGGACGGTCCGGAGTATGGGATACGAAAGCTTGCAAGTTCAAACCCTCAACAATGGAGGGTCTCGATTCAAGGCCTGGAGCTCAAATATAACATGTTAGACCTGCTTTAATACATCTCAGGAACTCATTAGTATCGTTAGTTTTTATTAAAATGAAACTTTAATAAGAAAACAAAAAAAGAAAGTATGAATGAACATGATGGTCATGGAGTGCTCGTTCCAGGTGTTGCAAGACTCTGATTACGATTTGTTCTTACCCTTTGATGTCTCAGGAAGAGGTTAGAGTACTTGGTTTGGATTGAATAGTGTAGTTTCTTCAAAAAATCGTAAGCCCTAGTTTGTGAATTTTTTGAGATATTTGAGAGATCTTTGAGGCAAGGATTTTCGTTCTCCTTAGGGTCTGAATGAATTGAGAATATATAGAGCATGATATTAGGGCAACAAGTTTGGAAGGAATCAATTATTTTGATTGAAAAATATTTGATTTTTCTTTTGCACCAAGACTTTCTATTTTTGAATCCCATTATATTTTCTACATATTTTCACGTGATATTGGCCTTAGGATTGGTTTTGATCTGATTTGAATCCATAAAAAAAAAAGAATGATCATCATATAATCATTTTAGGATTCTATTTGATATTTATTTGAAATTAATTGAATAAAATAAAATATAAATAAAATAATAACACAAAAATAATTATATTTGACTAATGGATCCCTTTTAGGCTTAGTATCACGTGGGAAACTCCAAAAATATAAGCCCATTGCTCAAAAGTTGGAAATTTGTCAATTAGGGATTTGCCCTTTTCTTGAAAATCGACCAACTTGTGCCAAGCATATCTCTCTCATTTTTAATCATATGGAGGTGTTCTTATACTTTTTAGAAATCTCAAAGAGTACTATAAAAGCTCCTTTTGGTTTCACCTTCATTTAGTTTACCATGTTCATTTACCATCCTTTGAGAAAAAGTGTCTTTTTGTTGACTTTCAAAAGGACCTATAATGTATTAGCTTGTATATTTCAAAGAGTGCATTTCTTGAACTTGGGACCAACATCAAAGTTGTAGAGGATGAAATTTCCTTGAGAATAAGCTTTGGTTGGAAAAAAATTGACAAACCATTTGAGAGTTATGGCCAGTTAAAGTTCAGTTGACTTTTAGTTCAAAAACCCTAATTTGGAAACTTTGACTTTTGATGACTTCTAAGCTTTTCTTGATGAATCATGATCAACCCTTGAAAAAATGATGAGTGTAACTTAATAATATTGATGTTGACCAAAAATCATGACTTTTGACTGTATGTTGACCGCAATTGACTTTTAGGCCAAACTAGTCGGCTGTTGATCATTTGTGCACTTGACTGGGCAATCTTGTGAATCAAAGCTTGAAACTTGGTATGAGGATTCTTTGAAGCATAAGAGATGACATGAAGTCCATTTAAGGCCTCAGAATTTCAATTTCCCTTGATTAAATGGAAATCCTAATTTGGAGGCATTATATTTATGGTTTTAGATTTTAAGTATTCAATGATCATAAGAGTTTGAAGTATTTGTTTTACCAAAAGAAATTGAATATGAGGCAACACGGGTGGCTAGATTTGTTAAAGGACTATGACTTTAGCTTGAATTATCATCTTGGAAAAGCCAATGTTGTAGCCGATGCTTTGAGTCGGAAGGCGTTGCATATGTCGACGATGATGGTTAAGGAATGGGAATTAATAAAACAGTTCAGAGACTTTAGTTTAGTTTGTGAGAGGACACCGCGGAGTGTTATGTTGGGAATGCTGAAAATTAACAATGAGTTCTTGAATAGAATCATGGAAGTTCAAAAGTTGGATGTGAAGTTAGTAGATGTGATGGTTGAAGGTAATCAATCAGAAAATGGTGACTTTAAGGTGGATGAACAAGAAGTATTAAGATTTTACGGTAGGATTTGTATTCTAGACGATGATGATGTGATGAAGATGATTCTTCAGGAAGGTCATCGAAGCAGTTTGAGTATTCATCATGGGACTATTAAAATGTATCAAGATTTGAAGAAGTTATTTTGGTGGCCTGTGTTGAAGCGTGATGTAGCACAGTTTGTGTATACGTGTTTGACTTGTCAGAAGTCGAAAGTTGAACATCAGAGACCCCCAGGAATGATGCAACCATTAGATGTTCCAAAATGGGAAAGGGATAGAATATCGATGGACTTTGTGATGGGGATGCATTGTACTCCTAGAGATCATGATGTAATTTGGGTGATTATTGATCGATTGACAAAATCGGCTCATTTTGTTCCGATTAATATCAGTTTTCCTGTACCGAAGTTGGTGGAGATTTATATTTGTGTGATTGTGAAGCTTCATGGTGTTCCGTCAAGTATTGTGTCGGATAGAGATTTAAGGTTTACTTGTGAATTTTGGAAAAGTGTGCATGATTCATTGGGTTCTAAGCTGAGATTGAGTTCGGCGTATCATCCATAGACAGATGGTCAGACGAAGAGGACTATTCATTCGTTAGAGGATTTGTTGAGAGCTCATGTTCTTGAATAGGGAGGTTCGTGGGATACTTATCTTCCGCTGATAGATTTCACTTATAATAAGAGTTTTCATTCTAGTATTGGAATGGCTCCTTTTGAAGGTTTGTACGGTCGGAGATGTAGAGCTCTGTTATGTTGGTATGAATCAGGTGAGAGTGTAGTTCTTGGACCTGAGGTTGTTCCGTAGACTACCGAGAAGGTGAAACTAATTATGGAGAAGATGAAGTCTTCTCATAGAAGGGAGAAGAGTTATCATGATAAGCGAAGGAAAGATCTTGAATGTTAAGCGGGAGACCGTGTGTTTTTTAGAGTCACTCTAGTGACAGGTGTGGGTCGTGCCTTGAAGTTGAGGAAGTTGACGCCTCGGTTTATCAGTCCATATCAGATTTCTGAGAAAGTGGGAGTTATTGCATATAGAGTGGCTTTACCGCCTAATCTTTTGAATTTGCATGATGTGTTTCATGTTTCGCAACTCCGAAAGTATATTTCTGATCCTTCTCATGTGATTCTGATGGACGATGTGAGAGTAACAGATAACCTTATAGTTGAGGTGGTACCTGTGCGGATCAAGGATCATGAAGTAAATAAACTAGGGGGGCAAAGAGATTGCTTTAGTAAAGTTCGTTTGGGGAGGAGCTTCCAGAGAGAATGCAACGTGGGAGCTAGAAAGTAAGATGTGAAAGTCATATCCAGACATATTTGCATTAGGTAAATTTTCGAGGACAAAAATATTCTAAGTTGGGGGAGTTGTAACGCCCGTTTATTTTATCTGATTATTTAATTTGATGGTTGTGAATTATTTGATGAAATGGTTGTTTATTTGTGAATTATTGATATTTTTGCTATTTTATTATATAGTTGAATAATAATAATAATAATAATAATAATAATAATAGAATAATTAATTAATTAGTAATTGGGCATATTATGGTGTTAGCATTAGAATTAGTGGGGGTGTGTGGCTAAGCTCAATAGTGAAATAGAAGTTAGTGAAGGGTTTAATAAAAATAAGAGGAAAAGAGAGAAATTGGAGAAATAGAAAATTTTGGAGAGAACGTGAAAGAGGAGAAGAGGCACAAAAAAGTCAGGGCAAGATTTCATTGAAAGAGTATAGCACCTTCAATCCAAAGGTAATGGTGGGGATCTAATTATATAAAATTGGGTATGATGATCTGTATGTAGGAATGAGTTTTGGGTTTGTATTGATAACTTAGGTTTTGATGAGGAATTCGTGAAATTTATGAAATTGATAGACTTACATTGCATGATAGTTTGTATCATTGTTAATATGTGTTGTATATGTATTGTAGGACTTACATTGCATGATAGTTTGTATCATTGTTGTGTTTTCATGGAATTTTGCATTTTGACCGTAAAATTGGTGCCGGATTTGACGTCGTAGAATTGTTTTTTTAAGGTACCAATAGATGTTATATGAGTAGGGGATTATGAATATATGATTCTTTTGAAAAACCAAACTGTTTAGGATGGGTTTCCGGATGAAAAGGTGGTTGTGGCAGTAGCGAAGCAGTTGCGGAATTTTTCTGCATAATCGACAATGCGCTTAGCGAGCTCTGTCGTGAAAATTTTTAATTTTACAAAACTGAATTGGGTCTTGAACAATAGTGATTTATCAAGGATTTAAGTAAATTTTCCAGAATTTACTGGAGTCCTTTGAATGGTTTTTGAGTCAATTTTCAATGAAAATCATTTACTTAAATTTGCTATGCTTTTGTGTTAGAATTGATATTTGCTTGAGGAAGATGTTTGAACCTTCTTGCTAACTGTTATTTATGATTGTACGATGTGGTTTTGCGATGACGAAGAAGTGATAGCCTATGTTGGCGTTTTTTGAAGGCTTATGCCTTATGGTTTCATTTTTATGATGTCGCATTGTTATGTTGCATACATTGCATTTGTGATGGGGGCTTATGCTCTGTAAGATGGCCTGGATTGGAAAACTAAGATGAAGGCTTATGCCTTGTTGCTGCCTCTATTTATTGGCAATTGTGATGGGGGTGTATGCCTTGTTGGTACCACATGCATTTGCATAGTTATTGGTCTAGTTGCATTTTACATGATGATGAATGATGATGAGCTGTTTGGTGATGAACCCTTGTATAATTGATGATGTGATGATGATATTGTCGCGGGGAAAAATCGTATCTTTTTTCGGGATGAGACACCTGATGCCTTCTTTGGGCTCGAGTGCTCATAAAAATGATTTTTCTTTTGTTTTCGACTAAACTTTTTATTGTTTCCAAAGTAGGAAAAGGAAAAAAGCTGCAATAACCTTAAAAGTGGGGGGAGAGATCTTGGGTAAGAGGGTTGGTTATACGAAGGGAAGGTATTAGCACCCAACGTATCTATAGTACTCTATAGGCTTCTGTGAATACAAGATCACACTCACAAAGATGTTTTTGATTCATGGCAAACTCAACAAGCATTCAAGCAACAAGGTACAAGCAGAAGAACTCAAAGAAAAGCAAGCTTTGGTCACTCATAACAGAGCAGGTCGACCTACTATGCATACAGGTCGACTCAACACAAGCAAAATAAGAGGAACTCAGAAAATCAGCAGTTAGGTCGACCTACTCCCAACACAGGTCGACCTAAAATGAAGAAATTTACATATCATTCTGCTAGGTCGACCTACACAACAACTAGGTCGACCTAATCTGAGAAAATATCCCCAAAGTGCATCTGAAGTGGATTCTGGTCGACCTACTTCTTTGACAGGTCGACCTAACTGGGAACAAATGACATCCAAAGAATATGCAGCTCTGTTAGGTCGACCCAGCCCTTAATTAGGTCGACCTATCTGATCAAAACTGACATCCAAAGGATATGCAGCTCTGTTAGGTCGACCCAGCCCTAAATTAGGTCGACCTATCTGATCAAAACTGTCAAAATTTCTGGTTTTCTCTGCATCAACTGAAAAGCTCTCATATATATTATCCAAGGTTCAATTATTGCATACAACACCAACGACTGAAAGATACACAAAGGCTTCTCATCTTCGTTCTTCGTCATCTCCAACACAATTACACATAATCATTCTTGCGTTGAGGGTTAGTGATCGAGTTCGATAACGTCCATGGAACGGAATTGAAGATTCCTAGTGGGTGAAGATTTGTGGGGTTTTTGGTGAATAAAATCCGAGGGTTTTGTCCTCCAAGATAGGTGTTTCTTGGGGGTTTTTATCAAGAGGTTTCATCGAGGATCTATCTGAGTGTGAAGATTGAAGAACAAGGGTTCAAGGCAATTCAAGACACTGCAGAAAAGGGATCAAGTGAAGCTCTTGGATCACCTTGATCTGACTCAAGATTAAGGGGGAAGAAGATTCAAAGGATCGACAAATTCGGTTTATTGTTTATCGCTTTGTTTTCTTCTTTGTATATACTACTTTCAACATTAATGGAAGATTTCCCAATTTCAATTTGGAATTGGGGGCAGACGTAGTCGTAGCGAGGACGATCGACGAACTGCCTAAACAAATATCGTGTTCTTGTCGCTTTTATCTTTTCATTTACGTTCTATTCATATTTGGTCATAATTGCAAAATTGATTAACGATTCAAGTGTTAAAATTGTGAATTAAAGTTCTGCATAAACATCACAATTCACCACATCTTGAATCATCATCAATTTGAACATTATCACCAAGTGTTTGTCGTTTTGCTTATTCCATTATTACTGCATTGCAAACCAAAGTTTGTCAATTTAGAAGATAATTGATTTTCAGCAGTGAAACGTATTGATTCGATAACATATCACTTCATCATTAATCTCAATTATCTTGTGGTTTTGTCACATATACGACCCTTGCAATAACGGTCCGGAATAGACGCAAGTCGATTCAGAACCGCTTTCGCTTTAGTTCAAAATAATTCCGAAAAACTCTGTGAGATCTATTCACCCCCCCTCTAGATCCTCAGGACAGCGTCTAACGGCTTCTTTGTTGTTTTTGCTTCATTCTATGTTATGGTGGAGGTTCTGTTGTGAAATAGGTGGGACCTAAGGTGTTTGTTTGATTATGCTCGAAAAGATCATCGCGATCCTCTGCATACATATCCCTTAGAGGGAATCAGAGCATCTGTAGCTCGGGGTCTACGGGTGCTAAGGTTTGAATGGTTTTAGGGAGAAGTTTTGCTCGCCAAGGATACGACCTTGTGCCTACGTATTCTCAAAGGGATGTTGAGAAAGTCAGAGCAATCGTAGTTCCCACTTATGCTAGTGGAAGCAAAGGATAAGAGACAAATGTCATCTAAATGTTCGATGTATCTAATCTATATCATTACATACATCTGTTTGATTTTGTTTGAAAATCTTTTCATTATAAGCCCTGGGCCATGCCACTTATGGTGCTTAGAATGATAAAGATGTTTTTTAGCCAGCCTTGTGGCAAAAACTTTCAATGAAATCAGCCTTGTGACAAAACGTTTTGATTAATCAGCCAGCCTTGTGGCAAAAGTTTCAACGAAGTCAGCCTTGTGACAAAAACTTTGATTAATCAGCCAGTATGGTGGCAAAAAGGTTTGATTGATTAGCCAGCCTTGTGGCAAAAAAGGTTTGATTGATTGATTGATTGATTGTTTGTGATGATATAGAAGAGATACTCCTATCATAGAGATGATAAATGTCTAATCTCCTAGGGTATTTGATTTGGATATTGGGGATGCTTATAAGAAGCCCGTGGGTCCTTGCACGAAGCCCAAGAGGAGGCTATCCGAGGGTCCTTGCATTGTAAGCCCAAGAGGAGGCTATGGGAGGGACTACCGAGGGTCTTTGCATTGTAAGCCTAAGAGGAGGCTATGGGAGGGACAAGTCGTTTGTACGAAGCCCAAGAGGAGGCATGGTATAGTTGGTTTGAGCTCTTAGAGCGATTTCACCGGGAAACCATACTCTATGTCCTAACCTAAACTAGGGAGATTCTTTGCACGAAGCCCAATAGGAGGCTATGGGGAACCTAGTGTTGTACTAAGTTGAACAAGCATATATATAACACAATCACAAATATGAACAAGTACGAACAAATATGAACAAGTACATGAACAAATATGAACAAGTATGAACAAGCACATATATATGACAAGGTGTGCGTATACAATGGAGTTTATGAAAGAAATATACCTGTAAGCATGATCCGTTTGTAAACACGGGGGCTCGGGACTTATACTCGGGGAGAGGCCCACTTGAGTTTATTCAAAAGCTATGTAAACAAGTATTTACAAAAGGCTTGGGACTTATACCTACATGGAGGCCCATGGTATTTTTGGGAAGATTTAAAGGAAACCTTCATTTTTGATTTGATGTTCGAAGTTAAAAAAACAAATTGAACGAGGTATATACAAAAAGGTGTGTGTACAATGAAATACCTAATTTCATGTACAGGAATGGGACTTATACCTATGTGGAGGCCCCTGTTTTATTTTATAAAACATGGTTGATTGTTTTATTAACAGACGCAAGGTTTCGTCGTTTGAAAAACTGTTTGAAAGTTTTGTTTTTGAAAGAAGTTTTATGTTTTGAGAAAAACTGTACAAAAAAGGAAAGGGACTTATACTCTCTAATATTCGAGAGGCCCCACATCGTTTTGAAAATCAATTGATCAATCCAAAAAGATTTAATCAATAGTTTCTTTTGAAAAGAAAAAAAATCAAAAAGAAATGGTTTATCGTAAAAAAAAACCGTGATCGCTTGTTTCAAAATGATTTGAATTTTGACAAAAGTCAACTTAATCAAGTTAAAAACAAATTTTAATGCTTAATTAAGACCTAAAAAATTAGGGTTTGATCACAAAAATATTTACAAGTAATTAGGTTTGAAAAATCAAATAAAAACAATATTTAAAGTATTTAAAAACACTTAAAAACATGTCCTTTTTAACCTAATAAAAAACATATTAAATAAACATTTTTTTTGTGATTTTTTTGATATTCATAAAATATATATATTAAATAAAGAGTGTACAAAAAATGAAGTAAAAATGATGAGTTTTGATTGGTTAAATAATTAGTTAAAGTTGTGAAGAAATTGAAGGAAAAAAGTGATAAAAAAAATAGAGTTTGGTCCTGCCAGGGTTTGAACCCACGCCCTCACTCTCACCAACCAAAACATGAACCAACTGCGCCACGCTTGTGGCTTGTTAATAACACGCGTTGAACTGATTATATTTTAAAACAAGGATTTGAATTTTCTGAATCAAAAATGGCGCCAAGAACACACCTTCAACTGATTTTTTTGAAAATCTTTGAAACTGAATTGTTTTGATCAAGTAAAGGGTCTATTTCACTCGATTTTCCATAAGGAACATGATGGTGATCTTTAATTTCATTTATTTTTGTTCTAAGATGGTTAATTTTCGCATGAACATGAAGAACCCTAAAACTGAATTTCAACATGAAATCGTCCATGATTGATGAATTATGAAATTGATTGAGGGTTAATGATCAGTGATAGTGCAGAAACAAGATGGCAAAGCAATATTTCATTTATGATGCATGATTCATAGAGTTTGAAGTTCAAGTGTACTTACCTCAAAAACGGCCAAACTGAGAATTGAATTTTGATCTGGAGGTGTTACAGATGCTTTGTAACAATCTGGATAGCTTCAATGATGATTATGGAATGTGTCTGGATGCTTGGAGTGAATTGAAAACACCTGGAGCAGTTGGTGGTACCCGATCTGCAGTTAAGCCTAAGTGTGAATCGAGCTCGATGATTCTGATGTTTCAGGTTGATGATGAGTGTTTGGATGACTCATATGTGATATATATGATGTATGGGAAGTGTTAATTTGGACAGAAATGAACTGGAATGAAAATTGGCATGATAAGGCTCATCATGTGTTCATATGGAGGTTGAAGAGTGAATCTGAGTTTTGGGGTGATTTGGGGTGTGTGAGTGGTTCAAACACATCCCATATGATGTTTATGAGTTGCTAGAACCATCACTTTGGCCATAACTTCAAGGGTTTGGAGTTTGAGTTTTCTACCTCTTAGAAACTTAAGAAACTTGCATTCTAAGAAAGAAAGAGAAAACCTATAATTTGTAAGGTTTTGGTGTGATTTTGAATGAAGTTTGGACCTCTATTTATAGGCCAAGAGTTCTGAATGCAGAGCTTTGCAAGTTGCTCTTCCTTTGGTGATTTGGCACTTAAGAGATAGAATGGAATCTTACCATTAAATGCATTAGGTTAAAAATGTTAACCATGGTTAAAAATCTCAAGTGCTTCTTATCTCTTTCTATTCTGATCTCAAACCAGAAATATTTCACAATTATTGGTGGTTTATGTCATTGCTTGCATCATTAGGCAAAATGGTTCATAACTTTGTGAAAATGGCTTGAAATTTCAAGTGAAAATGATCACTAAATGCATAATTCAAAACCATAGCTATGCTCCATATTTTTTCATGCTCTTGGACATTTTGGAAAGCTCATGTTATGTACTTCAAAACCCTAGTTGAAAGTTTCTTCAAGACCTTTAAGGAAATGAGTGAAAAAGATCCATGAACTTTGAGAAAAGTGAGATTTTAAGTGCATTTTTCAAAAGATACCAACTTTGAAGCTCCATATCTCTTAAATGGTTGATCTTTTGAAAAAAAATTATATGTGTCAAAGTTGTTTATTGGATCAAAATCTACAACTTTCATGTTGGAAGTTTTTTTCAGTTTGTAGGTGAAATTTTGAGAAATTCCCTTCCAAAGTTTGGAAAAAACCATTGAAAAACACTTAGAATTTTTCTAAGTATGGAAGTCAAACTTTTGACTTTTTGATTCTTGATTGACTTTCTTGATTTTTCTTAATCAAATGACTTCATATAGCATATATTGATGATTCAAAACTTCAAAAGTCATGGTTGACCAAAATTCCCCAAAAGTCAATGGTGATCTTGTACAGTTGACTTTTTCAAACGAATCGCGTTTCTGGAGATTTCAAATGAACCAGGCTATCCTCACCAAATGAATGGTATGAATGGATCATATTGAGGTATTAGAGGATATTTAATCATAGCTTGAGTTGTGGCACCATGTTCTGATTAAAAAATCAGTTGTTCGGCTGAATTAGGTCAAAAACCCTAATTGTCGACCTGATGAAATTAATGACTGTGGATCTTGAATTGAGATGTGATTTCCATTGGATATTGCCATAGGGATTATTTGAAGATGATTGAAACCTTTGAGTGACTTCTGGGGATTTTTAGGGTTTCCCAAATGTGATCCCTGATTTCAGTCCCTGATAGTTCAAAACCATAATCTGATGATTTGAAATTTCACTGTTGATCAATCCTGGTGTAGGAGATGTCTTGAGTCAATAGATTAGGTTAAAATGATGTACTTGGGGTCTTGAGGTCATGTCCCAAGTCATTGGGTCAAATCCTGAGCAAAAATCAGGAGTATGCTATCTTCAGTCAAAACCCTAATCTGGTTGATTCAGAGCTTTTGAGTTTGTTGAAATGAAACTTTGAGGACCAAATGTTGATTGTTGATGAAGATGGTTCTTTTGAGATGAAGGGAGAACAAAACCCTAATTGATTGTTACTTGTACTGATGAGTGATTTCTTGTTTAGACCCTGCTGAGTACAAATAGCAAACACAAGCTATGCAATTTGTTAGAGATGCAAATGATGCATATGCAAATGATATGAGGTGGTATCTTAGGTCAAAAATTGGGGTATGACAGATATGTATGTGTGGACTAATTGTGTACTACTTATTAATAAACGATATTGATGTGTTGTGAAGTGGTTAATCGTGTATGACTTTATTCTCATATACTTGATATCATACGCTTCTTTATATTGTAATGATATCTCACCCCTTCTGTTTGAATGTTATCCCTGTGTTGGTAACGTGCAGGTGATCAGGAATGAAGGATAGCTAACACTAGAGGGGGGATGAATGCTATCAGTTTTAATTGTTGGATTTTAATTTGATTTTTGAAGTTTTATAAAGTAATGATGTTGACTATTGTCGAACTAAGTTATTGTTGGTTTTTAATTGAATTCTTAATGATTTCTGCTGTGTAATAAAGGATGTTTTTAAAGATTATATCATTTTGATCGGTTCATTCATTTTAAATATGCTTTGTATCTATTATTAAATTATGAGCAGGTGTCGGTATTATGAAGAAATGTGACATCCTGGTTTTGATGGATTGTTTGAATGAGATTTTTTTACTATAATTTTTTTAATATTCGACGGGGTAAATTGGGGTGTTACGAAGCCTCTTATGGTTTTCTTCCCAATTTGACATTCACCACAGATCCTTTCTTCAACGAGCTTCAGTCTGGGAATACCTTTGACAGCTTCACTTGATAAGACTTTCTTCATACCTTTCAAGTGTAGATGGGCAAGCTTTTGATGCCATAGCTTAGCTTCGTCCTCATTTGACATCAAACATATTTAAAATATTCAGTTTCTCGGGACTCCATAAGTAGCAATTATCGTTTGATCTAGTTCCCTTCATGATAACTTCACCTTCCTTATTTATTTATAAGGCATTCAGATTTACTAAATTTAACTTTGATACCATGGGCACGTAGGTGACTAATACTTAACAATTTAGCAGTTAGTCCATTAACAAGCAAAACATTGTCAAGACTTGGTTGTCCTTCATGGTCCAGCTTACCCAAACCTTTTATTTCACCTTTTGATCCATCGCCAAAAGTGACATAGCTAGTAGATTGTGGCTTTATATCTACCAAGAATTTCTAGATACTGGTCATGTGTTTAGAACGCCTACTATCAAAATAACAGTCCTCTCTAGTAGAAGCCCTGAGAGAAGTGTGAGCTATGAGAGCAGTCACAGCCTTTTTGGGAATCCACTTCTTCTTTCCTTTAACACCAGTCCACTCCTTTCTGGGTTGTGGAACCGTCCTGGGATTGCCATATAATTTGTAACAAAAGGCTATTGTATGACCAAACCTTCCACAATAATGACATAATTGATTCTTACTTCCTGGGAAATTCTTCTAATGCCTTTGCGGATGTTGAAGCTTTCGATCTGACATCTTCTGTTTTCCTCCAGCTTGAACAAACTTCACTTCATCCACTTTATTTTTTGCCTTTCCTCGATGGGTATACCCAATGCCTTTACTATTTTCCAGCATTCTTATCCAGCACATTAGAGCTACTGATAATCATTCTAACAGACTTAGTCATGTTGTCCAATTTTGAATTGGGCAATATAACTCCCTCGTTCAGTACAGAGATTGTAGATAGGTGCTTCACTTTCTCATTTTGGAGTTATGCAATAATCCCTTTTTGATCTTCAACTTGTTGATAAGCTTTTACACTTCTAAGGCACAATTCCTTGTATGTTGTCGAAAGCTCCTCAAAAGTAAGCTATTCACAATCTGATTCTTCATCACAAACTCTAGATAGCGCAGTAACATGCTTGGTAGTTTCAGTGTCACTCTCAGACTCATCTTTTAACCATGACACAACTAGCCCTTTCTTCTTCTTCTTGAGATAAGTAGGACATTCAGCCTTTATGTGTCCATACCCTTAAAACTCATGATACTGGACTCCTTTTCCTTGGTAGGACTGCTCTTTGTTCTTGGACCTTTTATCAGCATCCTGATTTTTGCTGATGTCGAGATACTTATTCTTGATATTTGGTATCGACTTCCAGTATATCTTTTTAAACACCTTATTAAATTGTCTACCAAGTAGCACTAGGTATTCAAATGGATCTTCACCTTCATCTTCTGAACATTCAACATTAGACAAAAAGGATACACTCTTCTTCTTTTCAGAATTTTCACCAAGCCCTAACTCAAAGGTTTGAAGAGATCCCATAAGATCAACCTTCATGTTTTTTATATCTTGGGCTTCTTCAATAGCAATGACCTTCATGTTAAACCTCTTAGGAAGAGATCTAAGAATTTTTCTGACCAGCTTGGCATCAGACATCTTCTCTCCAAGTGCGCCAAGGCATTGGCAATTTCAACAATATTCATGTGAAAGTCATGAATACTCTCATCTTCTTTCATTATTAAGTTCTTAAACTTAGTGGTAAGAGTTTGAAATCTTGACATCCTTACCTTAGAGGTTCCTTCATGAGTAGTCTTCAAGATTTCCCAGGCATCTTTGGCAACAGTACAACCACTTATAAGTCTAAAGATGTTCTTGTCCACTCCATTGAATAGGGCATTCAATGCTTTGGAATTTCCTAGCCCATCTTTATCATCTTCATCATCCCAGTCTTCCTCTCCCTTTGGTAGGTCAGTAAGCTTACCATCCTTGTCTTTAGCCAGTAGGGGACTCCACCCTTTGACCACTACTCTCCATGCCTTGCCATCCATGGACTTGATAAAAGCCACCATACAAGCTTTCCAATAGTCATAGTTTATTCCATCAAGAATATGTGGTCCATTCACGAACCCTCCTCCTTCCTTGTCCATTGTACTAGAAAGAAACTTCCCTGAATCTCACCCTGATTCAGAGCATGATGCCTGCTCTGATACCAATTGAAATTCGGGTGTTTAGATCTCACATGTTCTAAGAGATGTCGAGAGAATGATCTCTAAATAACACACAATGACAAGGTATACAATAAAATAGTGTAGAAACTTAAAAGAACACGAGTAGTTGTTCACCCAGTTCAGTATATAAAAATACCTACTCTGGGCTACCAAGTCAGGGATAAGTCCACTATGATAGTATTAGTTTAAAGTACTATGAAAACAACCTCTGGTTTACTCCCTTCTCGCCTAATCACTGCCCATGTTATACTTCTACCAAATAATCACCTCGTTATGAGACCCTTCTGAATGCACCTCAATCACAACTATGATAATAAATTACAAAACTTTAAAAAACACACTTCCAAGACACAGTCACTCAATGCTTATGTATGAACACAGAACTTACAACTCAATGAAAATATCCAACTCTTCTATCAAGAGGATATTAGAGAGGCTCACTATACACAAGACTGCATAAATCCTAACACAAACTACAATGTAAGTTCCACAAAATAACTAGGTTTATTGCTTGTTATTTAAAACAATCTTCTGGACTGGATTTGGACTTCAAAAAGCAGTAGGGCACTCTAGAAAATACTCCAAAATCATCTCCATGAAGATAGGGCTCCAATCATTAGTTTCCTAAATATTTTCCACATTTAGAAACTAACCATATATCATGAAAACAAATACAATATCTTATCCCTAAATTAAGCGCCACATAGGATTACACAATATTCCAAAATATTTTGCATCTGTAACTAAATACAGACTTCAACGTATCCATCTGTACTTAACACTTAGGATGTCGGATGATCCTGCATATGACATCTTCCTCGACATGTCTCTCCAGTTAAAGTGGATAGAACATATTGTTCAACATGTTCCCATTAGTTAGTTTTACTAAACATAATGCCAACCATAAAATAGAGAATTAACAAAATAGAAATAAAGGTAAAAAGTGAAAAATGCGAAGAAAAAAAGGGAAATGTGGGATTCAAACTCAAGACTTCGTGCTTGTAATTCCTTACACTCAAGTCTTTACCAAATGGGCTATCAAAATCTTTCAAAATTAAATGCGACTAAAAATTCATATGATGGCGAAATACCTAGACAAAATTGGAGTATGACACAAAGCATATTCAAATAAAAAATTTCTTCAATGCAAATCCAATCAAACTAAATCTTGTTATTTAAACCAAATCCAAATCTTTTTAATTAAACCATATCCAATTAAGTCTTCTTCAACATTTATGGATTATGATTTAATAAAATATTTTTCCAAACAGATTTGGATTAACAAGCTTTTTCCAAAAGCATTATTCTTAGAAACAAACACAATTATGCTCAAATTTACTCATAAAATTTAGCTAACAGACTGAGGTCAAATGTTGCACCTCATGCTGGAATATCTTATCCCTCATGATGTCTTTTCACATATTACATCTTGTTGTCCATGTTGTTTTACCTGAAACAACCCATTAAAGGAACAACAGAAAGTATTCAAATTGTGTTAGAAAATTGTTAACGGAAATGGCATCATCTGCATATACAGAGGAGTTGAATAACTAACTTACTAACTAACCGATGTGAGACGTGGATGTCTGTTGGATGTATTGGAGGAAAGGATCGGTTGCTTCTAGATCATTGAAGGTTCAATAGTTGGGGGGTCGTTACTGTAACATCTGTATTTATTATTTTGTATTTTATTTTATTATTTGTGAATTATGTGGATTAAGTGTGTTTACATGTGCTTATGTGGCTTTATGTTATTTATTGAGTTTTGCTAGTGTCGTCCTCGGTTTTTTTGTGGGATGCGAACTAACTCTTATTTTATTTTTGAGTTTGTGAAAATCAGAGAGTCGCCACCGACTTTTATTTTATCCAATTAAGGAAAGGTTTATAAAAGAAACAGAAAAAGACCTTAAAGAGATTTTGGGTTCGGGGGTAGGTTATACAAAGGGAAGGTGTTAGCACCCCTTTGTATCCATGGTTATCCATGGGCTCTTAATTGCTTAGCTCACTTGTTTGAATCGTTTGTCTTGCTTTGAAATGCTTGTATGTGGTTTTAAATACTTTTGTAAAGAATTTAACTTTGTAATGATCCTTGTGTGGAGGTATACAAAGTGTTTCATCTTTCGAAAGATGTTTTGATGGTTTGAAAAAAGATTTTTAACTTCGTAATGATCCTTTGTTTGGATATATACAAAGTGTTGTCTTTTTAAAAGTTTTGTTTTGGAAAAACAGTGATATGTGAAAAGCTTCTGTTGTCTTTGATTGAGCAAGCAATTAGGAGATCTACCTTAAGTTCGTAAGGTCCTTTTCTTATTTCTTTTAGAAAATTTTCTTTGACTGGATACAGAAAGAAATTACTTGAATCGCTTTTGAAACAGTAGAATTGATTATGAAAAGAGTAACAAAGGGATTACCCTAAGAGGTGCAAATGTGATTGTGTTTGGTTTCAGATATTCTTATCTTTGAAATTAGTGATCTAGCGCTTCAATTTTTATTCTTGCCATACACGCAATTTTATATGTACAGAAATTAAAGTGCGGGAATGTAAAATGCGGAAAATAAATCTACGCTATTACATCGATTGTGCGAGAAATGTAAACTACGCTACTTACATGAATTTGACAACCTATACACTTATCTATGAATTTAAATTGCAATAAGATAAAAGGAAAGTATTTTTGGATTTTTGGATGGTTGATTTTAATTAAAATTAATGCATAATTAATTTAATTAAAAAGTTAGGAATTAGAAATAAAATTTAAACCTAAAAAATTAAGTCTAAAATATGTCCAAATTGTATGTCAATTAATTTTAAAATAAAATTAATTTTTTGGGATTTTTTGAAATTGTTTTTGAGGTTATTAAGTTAATTAACACATAATTATGCAAATAATTACACACATAAATTAAACTTAAAGAGAAAAATAATCTAATTATGTCCAAATTTAGTCTATAATATATAAACTAAATTTACTAAAAGAAATTATTTTTTTCTGATTTTTTTTTATAGTTTAGAAATAATTAAAAAGTAAATATATAAATATATACTAATTAATTAAACAAAATATTTTAATTATAAAGAAAAATAAAATATTTTTAGTCCACAAATTAAATTATCATTTTATCAAATTAATAGTAAAAATAAAATATTTTTTGGGTTTTTGAAAGTATTTTTAATTAATTTTGCAAAGAAAAACAAATAAAATAAAAAATATAATATTTGTGATCTGGTGCATCAAAGCTGAGGATCTATGATATAGATAGCAGGCTTATGGGCGTTGGATTTGGAATAAATGAAATCTGAAGGCTGAGATTGAAGAGGTGCGTGGTAAGAGCGTGGGGTAATGAACACTGGATCCAAGGAGTTCAAAATGACTTAGGCGCGCAAACAGGCCAATAGGAGCACGCCACGCAGGCCCTTTCCTATTCATCTTCTTCTCCATTTTTTCTGAAGCAAATAGCGGCGGTTTTAAACCCCCACTATTTTCGCGATAAAGGCCATAACTCCCCTGTAGCTTTAAAACCTGCAAAAGCAAGGATCACAAACAACAAAAGCAACCCAGATCCCCTAATTAGGATGCTATGAGTTTAAATATGACATTAGTGTTGCTATTTGAGTGCTGTAGCTATAGATCCGAAGATATTGAAGCTTGAACACGCATGAACACTCATCAATGGTATTGAGCAATTTTCACGTGGAAGCTAAAATGTTAAAGCCCAAACCTGTCCTATAAGACCTCATGAACTCATTAGAATGATTAGATTACATTGAGATTAATTAAATATAAGAAAACGAAAATTGATTATGTCTGAACATGAAGAACACTATGCACGTGTTATGACTCTCATGGGACCATATTAGGGGTTCATTCTTACTCTATATGACCTCAGAAGATGATTGAAAATATTTGTTTGTATTGATAATGGTTGGAAACTACAAAACGAAAATTACAAAGTTTTGAGATTTTTTTTGAGAATTTTGTGAGTTTCTTGGCTATTCCTTGGATGGATTTTCGTGTGTGTGTGTTTACTGAAGTATTCTAAGCTATTTATGAGCAATAAGAGTGCTGCAAACTTAAGCTAACAATTATTGAGTGTCTTTGAACTTTTGGTTTTTTAAATAATAAAAAGTTTGAATTTCTTGGCCATGGCTTCATTTTTCTTCACCCTCTTGCTCTAGGCCTGCTATATACTTCTATGCTGCAGAGTTTGGATCAATTTTGATGGCTCGTGCTAAGGTCAAAAGCCTTGAATCATTATCTTGAATCATTTCTCTTTTAATTTAACTTTAAATGGAATAAAACTAAATTAAAAAAGAAATAAAAATGCCATGGGCCTTAAGTTGGTCGTGGGAGCCCTTTAATATCATTAGAAACATGTTTTGATCAGGAATACTTGGCCTCTTTTGGAAAAAAAACATTTTTGATCAATGTTGGTTTCATGCATTTTCCCAAAAAATAGCCAACTTCAACAAGGCATATCTCCCTCAATTTTGATCATATGAAGGAGTTCTTGTACTTTTTAGAAACCTCAAGATGTCCTCTACAGGCTACTTTGAAAACTTTTTTGCATTTGGAGAAGTTATCTTGATGTTATGGGCTTTGACAAAAAACCACTTTTTGTTGACTTTGAAAATGACCTGTAATGTCCTGGCTCATATTTTCCAAATGTTAAATCCAATGACCATGGGATCAATTTCATTTGAAATATAATTGAATTTCTTTCAAAACAAGCTTTGGTTGTAATTTTTTGAATGAACGAGGAGAGAGTTATGGCCGGTCAAAGTTCAACTGACTTTTTAGGAGAAAACCCTAATTTTGAAACTTAGGGTTTTGTTGATTTTTGAACTTTTCTTGATGAATTATGATCAACCATTGATCAAATGATGAATCTTTTGACAAAATATGGATGTTGACAAAAAATTTCATTTTTGACTGTCTGTTGACTTTTCGGTCAAACTGGTCATCTGTTGACTGTTTGAGCTGCTGACTGTGCGTCCGAGCGAATTGAAGTTTGAAAATTTGTCTGGTGGTACTTTGAGATATATGGAGGTCCATGAAATCCATTTGAGGTCTCAAAAAACTTGTTCTCCTGAAAAAAACAAAAACCCTAGTTAGGGACTGTTTGTGTAGGAGACAGTTAAGCGTACCTGATTTTTGTGCAGTGTTGAGTCTCTGCTGATCATGTGATTATCAGAAGACTTCTAGAACAAAAATCTTGGAATTTTGAAATATGAAAGATTGACTTGAATGATGATACAAAACACGGAGAATCGTGTTGTCAGCGGGTTTGACTGTTAACTGGCTGTCCGGGCATTAACGTAACAGTTAAAGTGAAAACTTAACAGTTAAAGTTAATTTTTTTTCTTTTTGTTTTTGTTGTGTTAATGGTGAAAATTTATTTACATGAGTTTTTAGAAAAACACAGACGTAATAAATAAATAAAATATACCGTACGCGAACGAAATTACCGATAATAATTGTTGCACCCCAAAATTTGCCCTATATTTTTTTCTATCTGGCTTTTGATTTAAAATACCATTTGCATATCTATTACTCAAACCATCCAGAAAATCATACATTTGCATCATGTGCATTCATAATCAAAGGATCTTGGCAGAGACTTATCTATTATCATATCAAGAATAAAAGGATGTTTGGCATTTGTTCAATTAAAGATCACTTGATCCGACGATTTTCAAACACTCGGGTTTATTTCCCTAGATATTTTGTGATTCTTAGAGATTGAGCTAAAGCCTTTGAAGAATATATAAAGAAGAGGAAAATGCAAAATTCATTTCTTAAAAGTACACGTTACTTTGGAAAAATCAGCATAAAAACCAAGTCTAAGTTACTACATCATTACATTCCATCAGATAAATACAAAGGAAAAGAACCATTACAATTATGTTACATCACCATTCTTTCACAAGTCAATATTCCTATTCTAAACCTATTTCTCTCCATTTCTTCAAGCCTCCAAGCCAAAAGTCCATTCTGTTTCACCATAATTCTGCAGACATTCAAAAAAAAGGAAATAAAAACAGTGCCTTAAGCTGCTTCACAGAGTTGCCAACCTGCACTCGAAAGAGAAAATCATCATTCTTCACAATTACTAACCTATAACCAATACCCTATAACAGTTTTGTAACTGACTCTATAACCAACTAACTACCTTATAACAGAATCGGTTAACAGATAACAGAATCAAAAAATCAGAGATTGAACTAACCTCCACTTCCTATAAATCCGAACCAGAACTCTTTCTGCAAGTTTTTTTTTCCGGGGAATTCACTTCAGCCACTCACCACAATCCTCATCATTTTATCAGCCTTCACACATCCATCACCCTCTCTCCAATTTATTCATCATCATCTGCACTCTCCACCATAATCTTCAATCACCAAGAAATCTTCAATCCTTCCCTCTCTCAACCATCGACCCTCTTCAATCTTCAACACTTATTAGCCACGATGTTATTCATCTGCATCACAGCAAGGATCATAGCGAGGCTCAACGGAAAGAAGAGTTTGATAGAGAAATATAGGAAAGAAAAGGTAACGAGAAAACTCACTATGGAATCTTCATCAGAATTCTTCATCAATCACTCGGCAGAAGCATCACAGTTCGCCAATCTTCTTCATCTGTTCGCAACCAAAGCATCAGCCACGCATCAAGAATCAACCGAGAGTCTCTGGCTTCTTTGAATTGATATCCTCACCATTATAACGCTTCTGTTTCATCATCATCGTCATCATCATCATCGACTTACAACCCCAACACTCATCCGCGAATCTGCACCTACAACAACAAGGATCATCCTCATCTCCGTCGCACAACTTGGCCATCTGCTCACAATTACGTCGAACGGAGATCGAAAGAGAGACGAACAGAGAAAGGAGCGTGATGCGTTGTCGTCGTGATGAGTTGAGAGTCGAGGGAGGATGTTTCACCGGAAACTCATCGAGGAAGAACAAGATCGACGCCGCGGCTGCGAGTGAAAGAAGAGAGATTACAAGACAAGTTGAACGGTCCCGTCTCTAACCCTAATCCTCTTTTATTTTTCCAATTTAATGTGTTAATTATTTAGTATATGATCTGAATATTAAGTTAGCATAAAAATCTGGTAATTAACGTTAATAAGAATTAAAGGTGCATAATCTTGATTTAATTAAAATTAACATATAGTTGGATTGAAATTTGGACCTAGATTAGAAACTCTGAAAATGTAACTTGGATCAACACTATAATCACTATGGGCCATACGATATGCTGGCCTATTGCACCCCTTCTCTTTAATACAAAAAATCTGTAACAAAAACTATTGGGCTTCTTTTCATGGGCCTTGCACCCAACTTACTATTCACGCCCCTGTATTCATTTTACACCCTCCTAATTCACATAATTAACTAGCAATTTAGTATTTTTACTTAGATTCTTTCATTGTTTCTTTTAGGTAATAAAATGCTGACTTTTCCCTATTAATCCTTAGATTCTAATACAACTTTTTTGACATATAAAAATGACCACAAAAAATATTAGTTTTAGGCTATTTGTTTTAGTCTTTTACTTGATTGTAATTCAATTTCCTTCATGAAAAACAATATAAAAAAATAGTAGTATCTTATTTCATTTTGTACTATATTTTTGACTTGATATTTCATGTTTATGTGTGATTTTGAACCATTGTACCATTCTCAATTTTGCTTCTAATGTGACTTTATTTTCATGTCTCTTTAACTCCTAACTTTAGGTAGAAACCATGACAACATTAGGACTTAGAAGTTCCCTTCATAACACTTAGGCTAGTTATTCATTTTAGGCTAGTTCTCTTTCCCTTTTTCTTTTCAACTTTAAAACATTTAATAAAGGAAGAGGCGAATCACACTTCACTAAAAGTGGGAGAGAAATGAGTGGGATCCATTCCCTAATCTGTTTCTCAATCACTTAGTGGGAGAGAAATGAGTGGGATTCATTCCCTAATCTGTTTCTCGATCACTATATAGAGAAATGAGTGGGATTCATTCCCTAATCTGTTTCTCGATTTCTATGTAGAGAAATGAGTGGGATTCATTCCCTAATCTGTTTCTCGATTTCTATGTAGAGAAATGAGTGGGATTCATTCCCTAATCTGTTTCTCGATCATTATGTAGAGAAATGAGTGGGATTCATTCCCTAATCTGTTTCTCTACCATTTTGTGTGATTCAACTCGCAGATTAACTCCCTTAAAAAATACCCAACCAAAAACATCTAAAACACTTAATAAAGGCTTAGACCTAAACAAAGTAAGGATGTGATGCGAAGCCTTGTATTGGGTTTTGTTCATCATGGAATTACATCTAAAAGACACAAACCAATCTTCTCTCTTCTCTCTCTTGCCTCCGAGGCATTCTTTCTCTTGCCTTCAGGGCACTCTTTCTCCTAATCGGACACGTTACTTCCGCTCCATTCCCAGCTTAAGACTCCAGAGGTCGAGCAGCGGAGTGCGAATGTAACTGTTCAACTAAAAAACACAAAAACAAACAAAAACTAAAGAGCCGAACTACGGCGCTCTGATTCCTGAAAAGGATACGTAGGCATTGGGTCGCGGGGCCTAAGCGAGCACAATTATTTAAAAACCTTATTTTCCCCGTGTTTCTTTTCTTTCATTTGCATGCATTCCCTTAGTAATTAAGCTTTAGATTTATACACCCTTTAGATAGCAACAAACATAGGTGGATACCATCGAGTACGATGGGCGTGAGGGGTGCTAGTACCTTCCCCTTGCGTAACCGACTCCCGTACCCTATCTCTGGTCGAAAGACCTCGTTCTTATCCATCTTAGGTTTTCTGATATTCCTTTCCCTTTATGGGATAAATATATTGGTGGCGACTCTGTTCATTTTCGCGAGCATGCGACAATAATCTTGAAAAAGATTTAATGCACAGACAAATAAATATTTAACTAGCAATAAACACACATAATACTATCTTGATAATTAAACAACGGTACGACAGACAATACAATATTTAATACTGACAGTACAAATATTACATAATAATATAGCGAACAGTACGACAAATAAAATGAACGGTACATTATTTGAAAGCAAAAGATACGACAAACTTTAAGTATGACGATTGAAAACCCATGCTATAAATAAAAATATATAGATGCACGGGAGTGTAAACATCCCAGGTCCGCATTTTTCAGGACTATGCAGACAGAAAAAAGACATGATCACCACCAAAACATGATGACCATAAGAAAAAACGTGTCCATCCATTTTGCCATTTTTTCCGGGGAAGAAGAGAAAATAATTATGAGATAGAAATTTGGGAAATGAGTGAAATTTGATGTGAGAATTTATGGAAAAATGAGGGTATTTATAGAGTGAAAAGAAGGATGGAGACGTTGGGGAATGAAGTGATACCGTACAAAAAAGGAAAATTTGAGTGGTAGTAGGATTTGAAAGAAAGTGTATGGTAGGGTTTGAAAAGAAAGATGTATGGAATAAAGTTAGGATTTGATTTGAAAGAAAGAGATTTGAAAAGAAAGGAAAAGATTTGAAAACAATAGTATAGTACAAAAATTAGTGGGAAACAAAAACTAATAATAATTTAATTGTTACCAGTACAGTCTGAATCCCCGGACTCTGCGCCTGCAAAAATTTAATTATGTACCAATTGCGTCAGTAATATTTATCCGCAAATAAATCTCAAATAAACAGCGGGTGTGAAGTGATAAACAGTACTTGGTGTTTGTGTAAGAATAAATTCAACAACGAATCAAATTACCGTACAAAACCTTCTAAAAACTGAGTACTCATAAAATCAGGATATTTATGAAAAAAAATCCAAGATTATATGAAACTCCCATTTTTTAGACAGAAGTCTGTTGTCTTCTCTCTGAAAAAGATGCGGGCAAATTTTGGGGTATAACAGTTGCCCCTATTCAACCTTCTTAAACCTGAAGAGACCGATTGAAATCTGAAGGTAGAAGATGATTGAATATTTAGATGCCCTGAAAATTTGCACTTACCTCCACCGGAAGTGATGCTGGAAATTGCATTGAATGCTGTCTGAGAAATGTCGTTGGTGGATCCTAACATTACCTGAGATGGGCTTTCAGATGCCATCTAGCGAATGTGTTGATGGTTTGTTCATCAGAATGAATCCATTGATTATATGTTGATGAAGGATTTGAAAACCTCTGCGTTGATCGTTACGGAACCGTCCGAGGTTACCGCTTTAAATCTTGGAGGCTGATCGTTACGGAACTTGTCCAAAGTTTTTCCGCTTTAGATTTGAATGTTGATCGTTGTGGAACCGTCTGAGGTATCCGCTTTAGACCTTTGAAGGTTGATCTTTACAGAACCGTCCGAGGTGTCCGCTTTTATATCTTGAAGATTAATTGCTTTAAGGAACCGTCCAAGGTATCGACTTAGATCTGAAGGTAGATCATTTAAGGAACCGTCCAAGGTATCGTCTTAAATCTGAAGATAGATCATTAAGGAACCGTCCAAGGTATCGACTTAGATCTGAAGATAGATCATTAAGGAACCGTCCAAGGTATCGACTTAGATCTGAAGGATTTGAAGTTGTTCGTTCGACTGTGGTATAGCCCGGAAGCGTCAGAATGAGTCACCATTAGACCGTATCTGCTTTGCTTATTTAAAGTTGATAAGTGATTTGGAAAAAAAGAGCTCTTCAGAATGAATCTTTGGTTTGATTATATCTGAGAGGAATGCTTGTCTGAAATAGAAATAGGAAAATATTGCATGTGATTGAGAATAACTTGCTGAGGATATTCGTCCACCTGAAAAACCAAGTTAGTGACATGCAATGTCATGATGCATGTAATGTATATGTTGAGATTCTCAATCTAAATGAGAACCGTGCATGTTATGTATGCGTTTGTCATGAAACATTATATGCTATGTATGAATATGTGTATGATGTATCAAACTTCTGGTTGGGAAAATAAATCCTTGTTTGTTATTTTGGAAATGATGACATTATGACTGTTGATGATCTTTGCTATCTTGTTCGAGTATACTCAGCTGGAGAACTTCCTTACGGACCAGGATGCTCTGTTGAGGGATCTTTGATTACCGCTTGGGGATGAAGGTAACTTGAAGGTTCTGATTTTGATGCACCTCGAATGGGAATAAGAAAGATGTGTAATCCTCCTATGCACTATTTGATCAAGCCTTGGTGTGTAGGATCACACCTTCTGGGGATAGTGATCTTGAACAGCCCTGCTAGGGAATAAGGTTCCTCGAATCACTTTGTTGGAGAGATAAATCTCATTGAGGAATCTGCTGAGAAACATATCTCTGTTGGGGAATTTTTCTTCTGATGCTGATTTCGGGATGATGTCCAGATGATTGGGAAATTACCTGAATGCTATTCTTGTTTTTCTTATAAACATCAATCATATTCACATGCATATATTCATTCAAAATTATCATTGGGACGTTTACGCGTTCAAAACAGAAAAAAGTGAAAACATTGATTTTGAGCATGAACTGTATTGATTTTGAAAGAGAGCCATAATAGGCGGATTAGTACAAGGAGACAAAAATCCTAGTAGTAGGAATTTGTCATAAAACTTCGAAAAGTACTTATAATGGGAAATAGCTATGTGAAAACAATCCAGTCAAGTTTCAACTCTGCTATTGCCAATCTGTCTTCGAATATCTCATCCCTCACTTGTTGGAAGAAAGTGATTGGACTGATTGGTGCCTTTGATGTGTTGAACCTTGAAGGTGAGTAGGTAGCCAAACGGGACATAGTCGTACGCTTTATTCCCTAACTTTTTCCTAGGCTGCCTTTTCAGGTTTTCAGCCTTCCGGGATAATAATTATTTTTGAGTCTCTAATTTTTGCCTGGATCGCCCTTTCAGGTTTTCAATCCACCGAGACGCTCATTTTTTCGCCTAAGTCGCCCTTTCAGGTTTTCAACTTAGCGAGTTTTTCTTTAAGCGAAGTACTTTTTGACTATGTCCGCATTTACAAGGTGTGGGAAATCCTCGCCATCCATAGTGGTAAGCAACATGGCTCCGCCTGAGAATACTTTCTTGATTACAAATGGTCCCTCATAAGTGGGAGTCCACTTGCCCCTGGGGTCGCCCTGTGGTAAGATGATGCGTTTTACAACCAAATCACCGATTTGATATGCCTGACTTTTGACTTTCTTGTTGAAGGCTTTGATCATACGTTTCTGGTACAACTGACCATGACAAATAGCTGCAAGCCTCTTCTCATCAATCAAGTTTATCTGGTCCAACCGAGTTTGAATCCAATCGTCTTCGTCTAGATCGGCTTCTTTCATAATCCTTAGGGAAGGAATCTGAATTTCAATTGGAAGAACTACCTCCATACCATAGACTAAGGAGAATGGAGTTGCCCCTGTTGAGGTACGTGCTGAAGTGCGATAACCATGAAGAGCAAAAGGTAACATCTCATGCCAGTCTTTGTAGGTTACTGTCATCTTTTGTATGATTTTCTTGATGTTCTTGTTGGCAGCTTCCACGGCGCCATTCATCTTTGGTCGATATGGGGATGAATTATGATGTTTGATCTGGAACTGCGTGCAGAGTTAGGTAATCATCCTGTTGTTTAAATTTGTGCCATTGTCTGTGATGATCCTTTCAGGGATGCCATACCGACATATGAGATTGTGCTTGATAAATCGGGCCACCACATTCTTGGTGACAGAAGAAAACGAGGCTGCCTCTACCCATTTTGTGAAGTAGTCAATAGCGACCAGGATAAAACGATGTCCGTTGGAGGCAGTAGGCTTGATTTCTCCAATCATATCAATATCCCACATTGCAAAAGGCCAAGGAGCCGTCAAGACGTTTAATAGGACTGGAGGTACATGTACTTTGTTGGCATATATCTGGCATTTGTGACAAGTTCTGGAGTGATGATGGCAGTCTGTCTCCATGGTAGACCAGTAGTAACCTGCTCTCAGAATCTTTTTAGCCATTGTATGTCCACCTGAATGAGTACCAAAGGCACCATCGTGTATATCTTCCATAATCTGTTCCGCTTCCTTCTTGTTCACACAACGAAGCAGAGTCGAATCATGGTTGCGCTTGTACAGGATTCCGTTACTCAGGAAGAATTTGGCAGCAAATCTTCTTAGAAACTTTCTATCATTAATGGATGCCCCTTCAGGATACTCCTGGGCTTTAAGATATCTTTTTACTTCATGGAACCATGGTTTTTCTTCCACTCCTTCAGTATTGACCTCATTGCAATAGGCTGGTTCATCCTGTCTGTAAATGGTAATCATTGGCGCCTCATTGTCCCACCTGACTTTGAACATAGATGACATGGTAGCTAGGGCATCAGCTAGTTGATTTTCTTCTCGCGGGATATGTTCAAAAGTGATTTCTTCAAAGTAAGGAATCAAACTCAGCACATATTCTTTGTAAGGAATTAGATTCGGGTGCCTCGTGTCCCATTCCCCTTTAACTTGATAAATTACAAGGGCCGAGTCTCCATAGACCTCCAGGAACTTGACTCTCAGATCGATTGCAGCTTTGAGACCCAGAATACATGCTTCATACTCGGCTATATTGTTAGTGCAGTTGAAACATAATCTGGAAGTGAATGGTGTATGTCCTCCTGCACGAGAAATGATTACAGCTCCGATGCCATTGCCAAGCGCATTAGAGGCTCCATCAGAAAACCATAGTCCATCGGGATCCTGGCTCGGGTCCTTCCTCCGGTCCGGGTTGTTCGTAGTCAGTAACTAGCATGATATCTTCATCTGGGAAGTCAAAGTTCAATGCTTGATAATCATCCACTGCTTGATGAGCCAGATGATCAGCTACCACACTTCCTTTGATTGCCTTTTGCGAAGTGTACTGGATGTCATACTCTGTTAAGATCATTTGCCATCTTGCTATTCTTCCAGAGAGAGCAGGTTTTTCGAACACATATTTGATAGGATCCATTTTGGAGATCAGGAAAGTGGTATGGTTTAGCATATACTGTCTTAGCCGGCGAGCCGCCCATGCCAAGGCACAGCACGTTTTCTCGAGCAATGAGTATCTTGTTTCACAATCGGTAAACTTTTTGCTAAGATAGTAGATTGCATGCTCTTTTCGGACAGACTCGTCATGTTGCCCCAGTACACACCCCATTGAATCTTCTAACACTGTTAGGTACATTATCAGAGGTCTTCCTTCCACTGGCGGTAACAAGATTGGTGGTTTTTGAAGATATTCTTTGATCTTATTAAAGGCTAATTGGCATTTGTCGTTCCATCTTTCCACTTGATCTTTCTTCAACAATTTGAAGATTGGCACACAAGTAGTAGTCAGATGGGCAATAAATCTGGCGATGTAGTTCAGACGTCCCAAGAATCCTCTGACTTGTTTCTCGGTACGGGGTATGGGCATTTCTTGAATGGCTTTGACCTTGGAAGGATCAACTTCAATACCCTTGCTGCTGACGATGAAACCTAAGAGTTTACCAGATCTTACTCCAAAGGTACACTTGTTCGGATTCAGTCGCAACCTGTACTTCCTGAGTCTGTCAAACAACTTGTGCATATGACCCAGATGTTCTTCTTCGGTGTTGGACTTTGCAATCATATCATCCACATAAACCTCTATTTCCTGATGAATCGTATCATGGAATAGAGCTACCATTGCACGCTGATACGTTGCTCCTGCATTCTTTAAACCAAAGGGCATCACTTTATAACAAAAGGTTCCCCAGGGTGTTGTGAAGGTTGTTTTTTCCATGTCTTCGGGCGCCCTCTTGATTTGATTGTAACCTAAGAATCCATCCATAAAGGAAAATATCTTGCATTGTGCAGTATTGTCAACCAGTATATCGATGTGAGGTAAAGGGAAATCATCTTTGGGGCTTGCCCGATTCAGATCTCTGTAGTCTATACACATTCTGACTTTCCCGTCTTTTTTAGGTACAGGCACGATGTTAGCTATCCATGGAGGATAACTCACAACTTTTATAAAACCAGCGTTGAATTGCTTCTCAACCTCGTCTTTGATCTTCTTGGACATATCGGGCCTACTTCTCCGCAGTTTCTGCTTAACTGGAGTGCTTCCTTCTTTGATCGGCAGGCGATGAACCACAATATCCGTGTCGAGAATAGGCATGTCTTCGTAGGACCAAGCGAATATCTCAACGTAGTCTTGTAACATTTGAATCAGTCTTTGCTTGACACTGTCTTCTAAATCATCCCCTATCTTGACTTCTTTCTTTTCTTCGTCACTGCCCAGGTTGATAACCTCAATTGGCTCTTCATGCGGCTGTATAGTCCTTTCTTCTTGTTCTAATAGCCTTGCAAGTTCCCTAGGTACTTCACAATCTTCCTCACTTTCGTCCTCAGTTTGGTAGATCGGATTTTCAAAGTCATGATTGGCAATAGCAGAATCGTTATCAACAGGATCCAGAGTGAATGTGAATCTGCATTTATTATGTGGGTGTGTGTAAGAACACATAGCTATTTGAAAATGAATAAATTAAAGAAAGAAACAAAAAGGATCACAAAATTTGAATATGCAAATGTCCCATGATTTTATTGAATGAACATATGATCATGGTATGAAAAACCCTTATAAAAAGGACCAGTGTGCTTCGGGCAAGGCACTTGGCTTTTAAGTTCATGGTTCGATAGTACAGGAACCATTTTTATCTTTGAACATATAAACAACGAAAACAGGAAATTGCATTTACTCCTGATCAAAGGAGATAACATCTTCGGCTTCCCAGTTGTTCAATCCATTGTTGTGAGTAGGGAATATCCATTTGCTCCAGTTGCAGTTGTCTTCTTCGTCTTCCACAGCATTGACTTCTTTAGTGACAAGACGGGCTGTTGATCCTTCAGGATGAGGAAGATGCTCTACTCGATATGAGAGCCCAGGCTGAGGTACCTCTGTTGGCTGAGAGAGATACTCGATAAGATTGTCCCATCCAGTTGGGATGATGTCTTTGATAGAGACTTGTGCATTCTGGGTAGCAGTGTACTGCATCAGAAAATCATTCTCGTTATTTGGTGTTTCCCAGACTTCTTCAAGAGTGACAGGGCTTGTGATTGTCATATTGTCTTCAAAATGTTCATCCCATCCAGTTGGGGTGATGTCTTCAATGGTGATCTGCGAACTCAGGGGAGAGGAATACTTCACCATAAAGTCATACTTACCACTTGGTTCTCCCAGCGTATCCCAGACTTCTTTTGGACTAGGTGGACTTTGGTATTGCTCAGTAATGGAACTTGTGAAACTTTTGTAATCTTCGAACTGATCATCCCATCCAGTCGGGACAATGTCTTCAATGGCAATAAAAGAACTCTGAGGAGCAGTGTACTTCACTAGAAAGTCGTACCTGCCGCTTGGTTCTCCCAAAGTATCCCAAACCTCCTTGGAAACGGGTGGAACTTGGTCGTCTTCAATAGTATTTACTCCTTGGCTGATGAAATGTGACATTAATCCTCCAGAACGAGGACTTTGATCATTCTTCTGAGTTCCATTAGCATAGCCCAGACCTAGCTTATCGAACTTGTAAGGTACGTCAAGGAGTTGTCCCCATACTGTGCAACCACCCTCTTCGATCACTGCTTTAGCATCTTTGAGAGAAGCCATAGTTGGAGTTATTCTTGTAGCAGGAGTAGTAGAAACATCTGGAGGGACCACCTCAAAAGATTGGCAGGGGGTTTCGATGAATTCACCATCCATCTCAACATACTTGGAGTTACTCAGGTGGCTGATCACATATTCTTCTTCGCCATAAATTGTGACGACCTTGCCTTTTACCGGATATTTTAACTTCTGATGCAGGGTAGAAGTTACAGCGCTTGCCCCATGTATCCAAGGGCGTCCTAGTAAACAGGAGTATGCTGGATGAATTTCCATCACGTAAAAGGTAGAATCAAAGATCTGAGAGCCCACTCTGATCGGGAGCTTAACTTCTCCGTATACTGTTCTTGTTGGCCCGTCGAAGGCTCTTACCACCACATCGCTTGGTTGTAACACAACTCCTTCGAAGTCAAGTTTTTCCAGTACTACTTTTGGTAATACATTCAACGAGGAACCATTGTCTACCAGCACATGAGACAAAGTGGTGCCGTTACATTCGATAGAGATGTGCAGGGCTTTATTGTGATTTTTCCAGCAGGGGTTAAATCGGCGTCATAGAAACCGAGACCGTTATCCACTGTTAGATTGGCAACACAATTTTCAAATTGGTCGACTGAAATCTCCTGTGGTACATGTGCAGCTTTCAAGAATTTCATCAAAGCTTTGGCATGAGCTTCTGAATATTTTAGCAGAGACAACATCGAGATCTTTGAAGCAGTGTGCCCTAGTTGTTCGACAATATTGTAATCACTTTTGCAGATGATTTTCAATATTTCCTCCATTTCTTGCCTTGACGGATCTTCAACAGTGACTTCCACAGGTACTTGAACTGGTTCAACTAGTGGCTCTTTGCCTCGAGCGTTGATATCTTGATTAGGAACTGGGACCTGGACTGGATTAGTAGTAACATTTGGAGCAATTTCTGGTGAAAAGATCCTTCCACTTCTTGTAATTTTACTAGTCCCCACAATATTATCAATAGCTGGAGTAGTAAAATTCACGGCCTCTTCAGTCAAGGTGTCTTGCTTAACTCCATGGACATAAACATTAGTGCCATAACTCCACGGGACAGCTTTATCTGAGTAATATGGAAATGGAGCCGGATTGGTAATGATTATAGATGCTACTCTGGGTGTAGCAGAAATCTTGAAGGGAGCCTTGGTGGGGATTTTCAATGGTATGTTAGAAATCACAGAGACGTCCTCTATCTTCATCCCATTTGAAAAAACTTCGCACAAATTGTCTATAGAAGGAAGTTTCTCAAACATAATGATACGATGATCCATCCATTTTTGAATTCCTCCTTTCAGATTTTCACAACCATTGGGTAAGTGTGCACAATAAAAGCAATCAGGGTCACAACCTGGAAATAAACTAGCTCGTATTAGCTTACTTTTGACTTCAAGGAGCGGAGTTGACAGCTCTCTCACATCATAGATATAAACAGTGTCCATGATAGCATTAACAGTCTTGTCGTGCTTTGGCATAGGCGCAGTGATGACATTTGGAGTTTCTGGAGGATCGAACTCAATTTCCCCAGCATCTATCATGTCTTGGATTTTATTTTTCAGGGCCCAACAGTGATCTGCGTCATGTCCAGGACAGTTAGAATGGTATGCACATGTTGCGTCGGGGCGATAACTAGGAGAGGAAGTGTTGACATTCTTCGGAGGATCTTTCAATGTAATCAGATTTGCTTTTAACAAGTGTTGCAATGCTTGAGAGATTGGCATGTTGATTCTGGTGAAGTTTCTTCTTGGTGCATTTGGTCGACGCGTATACTTCGGCGGTTGATCTTTTTGAGGTGCAGATGCAGAGATCAGAACAGCCCCTACAAATTGGTGATGCTCACTTTTGGGGTTTTTCTGACTGTGCATTGTATTGACTTCATTTCTCCCACTGATAGGCCTCTTTGTAGTACCAGAGGAGGAGCCTACTTGAATTTTTCCACTTTGAATGCCGCTTTCGACACGCTCTCCAGTTAATATCAGGTCAGTGAAACCTGACGACGAGCTTCCCAGCAGATGACTGTAGAAAGGGCCAGTTAAAGTGCCCATGAACATGTCGACCAGCTCGCGATCAGATAAGGGAGGTTGAACCCTTCCAGCTAGATCTCTCCACTTTTGTGCATACTCTTTGAAACTTTCTTTTGGTGCCATAGTCATGCCCCATAATTGAGTACGGGTTGGTGCAAGGTCAGCGTTGTATTGATACTGTTTGTAAAAGGCAGCAGCCAAATCTTCCCAGGTGTGAACTTTTGCACTTTCCAGTTGGTAGTACCACTCGAGTTGTGTACCCGACAGACTTTCCTAGAAGAAATGAATCCACAATTTGTTATCTGCCGTATGAGGTAGTATCTTCCTCACATAAGATCTTAGATGCAGCTTTGGGCAAGAGACCCCATCATACTTTGCAAAGACAGGAACTTTGAACTTTGGAGGGATAACAATATCTGAGACGAGTCCAAGATCGTTGAATTCTAAACCAGATATTTTTTGTATCTCCATAGCTTTCATGCGTTCTTCCAACTGCTGGTACTTGCTATCACCCTGTTCGTCTTCGGAGTGATAATCTTCTTTATCAGGAGAGAGAGAGAGAGAGAGTTTGGCAGAACCTTGGTTGCTGTGATTGTCTTCTTGATCACCTTCACCGACTACTTCAGGGATTGGCGATTTTCTGGGCATCCTGGCTGGGACTCTGACTTTCCTCACGAGGTGACTTAAACCTACAGATCCCTTGGGCTTCTTTTTCTTCTTGGTCATCAAGGCTTTCAGTTCTTGTTGCCCCTTTGCTAACTCCAAAAGTGCTATCTGAACTTGGGCGTTCTGTGCCTCGAGATTCTTGATGCTTGTTTCGGAATCCATCCCTTCTAACTGAAATAAACAGCGAGGAGATGAGAAACCTGTTATGTGAACCTGTTATGCAATGTTTATGAATGAAATGTATATGCAATGTTTTCAAGGATCTTAGAATTTAGATTTGTTTAAACAAGAGAGAAACAAACATTTATTAGTCAAACAATTTATTTCTCCTTTTTTTTCCTTTTGTATCTTTTTTTCTTTTTCTTTTTCTTTACCTCTTTTGGGCTTACAAGATAAAACAAAATAAAAGATCCTTCAAGTTTCCCATGGACGCTTTCTCTTTGCACCCAGGAACGTGTTGATCTGTTGTTCTTCCTGGAGTTGTCTGGTGAGCTCCAACACTTTTCTCTCATAGTCTTGACAGTGTGCTTTGAAGGTGTCCCTTTCTCCTTTTAGTTGAACCCAAGATTTCTGCAGCTCTTCTAGGTCAGTCAGCATGTCCGGATGTAAAATAACTCGAGGTTCGTCCCCTTCGACTTCTGGCTCAATAGTCAGAGGTAGGATAGCGGGATATGGCATGATGAACTTCTGAGCACGAGCTCGCACCCATTTGAGGTAAGGCTCCATGGGAATAGAATTCCATTGTCCTAAAGTCTTGCTTTCTACTTTATAGACATTGCCCCAAGCATGTATAAACCTTCGTCGATATCTTTGGGAATCATCTTCGTAGTCGAACACAATGCCATGGATAATCATGTCATGAGGACCATTTCTTCGTGCATATCCGAATTGGCGCAAAGCTAAAGAGGGGTTGTAAGTGATACCTCCCCTAATGCCAAGGAGTGGTACATTAGGGTACTCCCCACAATGGTTAATGAGAGTGATGTCTTTTTGAAAGAAGTTGTTCCACCAGATATCTGAATGAGATAAAGACATAATCCTGCGAGACCATTGCATCCTTTGCTCGTTTCTCAACACAGATCGGGGAAGGTGTAATGTAAACCATCTAGCCAGTAGTGGTACACAACACATAAGAGTTCCTCGCTTTTTCATGGTACGAGTGTGTAAAGAATGTAAAATGTCTCCCAGCAAAGTATGTACCGGATTGCGGGTTAAGAAAATGTTGATAACATGCACACTTATGAGTTGGTCGGGATTAGGGAATAAAACCAACCCATAAATCAAAAGAGCCACAACTTCTTCAAAAGCTTGGTAACTTCTATCTTTTAATAGTGATCGAGCCTTTACCATTAAGAACTTAGCAAGCAAACCCTTGACTCCACTCTTTGTTTCCCAATTGGACTCGATTTGTGACTTTCGTAAATGTAAGGCAGCAGCAATGATTTCAGGCTTTGGAATCTTTTCTAATCCAGTGAAAGGTAATTGATCTCGAACAGGTAACCCAATTAATTCAAAGAATTCCTCCAAGGTGGGTACTAGCTGGTAATCGGGAAATGTAAAACAATGATGTTCGGGATCGAAGAATTGGAACAGGACCCGTATCATGTCTTCTTCAAATTTGGAGGTAACCAAATGGTGTAGGTGACCGTGCTTTTCGGTGAATTGAGCATTTCTGGGAAATTCTGATATTAAGTCCTTAAGTTCAGATGGTACTGTTGAGATGTTGATTCGGATGTAATCTCTGGTAGCGGGAGCCATTACCTGCAACAACAGAACAAAGGTAAACTCTTCGATCCTTGAAATGATTAGTGAGAAAATGATATGTTTATGATGCTTATGATGTCATGATGTCAAACATGTGGAAAACACAAACAAATCAAACAATAGCCTTAGGTTTAAAAGCTTGCATGAGGTTCATAGGTGATACCCTCCCTACTGAAGTTGAGTTGGTTAAAACCTGTCTTAGAATGGTATTCGGGTTCTATGATCCTTGGAGACAACATCTCAATACGGCATTCGGACGGCCGATCAAAACATTCCTCGAGGATAACCAACTTCGATCAATTTCAAAGCCAGTCACTTAATAGGCCACAAGTCAAGTTCAACTAAAGGTTCTAAGACAAATTAGTGCTTAATGACATTTCGGAAGCCTAACATACTCCTTGATCGTTTTCAAGGGATATCAGTACAGACCAAAGTGTCGCACTAACGGTGACTACCAGATCAACTGTATCGGTACATGCCGTACAGTTTCCTTGGTCTATTGTCACATACTTAAGGTATCTCAAGATTCAGGTTAGAATCTTTCACATAAGTAAATCCAATACCCAAACAAACCTTTGAAAAATAGAGCAAACAAGACAAGCAATTGAAAACGTCGAAGTGATCTAAACTCTAAGGTAACCCCTTTTGAAAACATTTTGTTTTTGAAATCCCCAGCAGAGTCGCCAGTTCTGTCGTCCTCGGTTTTTTGTGGGATGCGAACTGACTCTTCTTTTACTTTTGAGTTTGTGAAAATCAGAGAGTCGCCACCGAGTTTTATTTTATCCAATTAAGAAAAGGTTTATAAAAGAAACAGAAAAAGACCTTAAAGAGATTTTGGGTTCGGGGGTAGGTTATACAAAGGGAAGGTGTTAGCACCCCTTTGTATCCATGGTTATCCATGGGCTCTTAATTTCTTAGCTCACTTGTTTGAATCGTTTGTCTTGCTTTGAAATGCTTGTATGTGGTTTTAAATACTTTTGTAAAGAATTTAACTTTGTAATGATCCTTGTGTGGATGTATACAAAGTGTTTCATCTTTCGAAAGATGTTTTGATGGTTTGAAAAAAGATTTTTAACTTCGTAATGATCCTTTGTTTGGATATATACAAAGTGTTGTCTTTTTAAAAGTTTTGTTTTGGAAAAACAATGATATGTGAAAAGCTTTTGTTGTCTTTGATTGAGCAAGCAATTAGGAGATCTACCTTAAGTTCGTAAGGTCCTTTTCTTATTTCTTTTAGAAAATTTTCTTTTACTGGATACAGAAAGAAATTACTTGAATCGCTTTTGAAACAGTAGAATTGATTTTGAAAATAGTAACAGGCGGATTACCCTAAGAGGTGCAAATGTGGTTGTGTTTGGTTTCAGATATTCTTATCTTTGAAATTAGTGATCTAGCGCTTCAATTTTTATTCTTGCCATACACGCAATTTTATATGTACAGAAATTAAAGTGCGGGAATGTAAAATGCGGAAAATAAATCTACGCTATTACATCGATTGTGCGAGAAATGTAAACTACGCTATTTACATGAATTTGACAACCTTTACACTTATCTATGAATTTAAATTGCAATAAGATAAAAGGAAAGTATTTTTGGATTTTTGGATGGTTGATTTTAATTAAAATTAATGCATAACTAATTTAATTAAAAAGTTAGGAATTAGAAATAAAATTTAAACCTAAAAAATTAAGTCTAAAATATGTCCAAATTGTATGTCAATTAATTTTAAAATAAAATTAATTTTTTGAAATTGTTTTTGAGGTTATTAAGTTAATTAACACATAATTATGCAAATAATTACACACATAAATTAAACTTAAAGAGAAAAATAATCTAATTATGTCCAAAGTTAGTCTATAATATATAAACTAAATTTACTAAAAGAAATTATTTTTTTCTGATTTTTTTTTATAGTTTAGAAATAATTAAAAAGTAAATATATAAATATATACTAATTAATTAAAGAAAATATTTTAATTATAAAGAAAAATAAAATATTTTTAGTCCACAAATTAAATTATCATTTTATCAAATTAATAGTAAAAAGAAAATATTTTTTGGGTTTTTGAAAGTATTTTTAATTAATTTTGCGAAGAAAAACAAATAAAATAAAAAATATAATATTTGTGATCTGGTGCATCAAAGCTGAGGATCTATGATATAGATAGTAGGCTTATGGGCGTTGGATTTGGAATAAATGAAATCTGAAGGCTGAGATTGAAGAGGTGTGTGGTAAGAGCGTGGGGTAATGAACACTGGATCCAAGGAGTTCAAAATGACTTAGGCGCGCAAACAGGCCAATAGGAGCACGCCATGCAGGCCCTTTCCTATTCATCTTCTTCTCCATTTTTTCTGAAGCAAATAGCGGCGGTTTTAAACCCCCACTATTTTCGCGATAAACGCCATAACTCCCCTGTAGCTTCAAAACCTGCAAAAGCAAGGATCACAAACAACAAAAGCAACCCAGATCCCCTAATTAGGATGCTATGAGTTTAAATATGACATTAGTGTTGCTATTTGAGTGTTGTAGCTATAGATCCGAAGATATTGAAGCTTGAACACGCATGAACACTCATCAATGGTATTGAGCAATTTTCACGTGGAAGCTAAAATGTTAAAGCCCATACCTGTCCTATAAGACCTCATGAACTCATTAGAATGATTAGATTACATTGAGATTAATTAAATATAAGAAAACAAAAATTGATTATGTATGAACATGAAGAACACTATGCATGTGTTTTGACTCTCATGGGACCATATTAGGGGTTCATTCTTACTCTATATGACCTCAGAAGATGATTGAAAATATTTTTTTGTAGTGATAATGGTTGGAAACTACAAAACGAAAATTACAAAGTTTTGAGTTTTTTTTTGAGAATTTTGTGAGTTTCTTGGCTATTCCTTGGGTGGATTTTCGTGTGTGTGTGTTTACTGAAGTATTCTAAGCTATTTATGAGCAATAAGAGTGCTGCAAACTTAAGCTAACGATTATTGAGTGTCTTTGAACTTTTGGTTTTTTAAATAATAAAAAGTTTGAATTTCTTGGCCATGGCTTCATTTTTCTTCACCCTCTTGCTCTAGGCCTGCTATATACTTCTATGCTGCAGAGTTTGGATCAATTTTGATGGCTCATGCTAAGGACAAAAGCCTTGAATCATTATCTTGAACCATTTCTCTTTTAATTTAACTTTAAATGGAATAAAATTAAATTAAAAAAGAAATAAAAATGCCATGGGCCTTAAGTTGGTCGTGGGAGCCCTTTAATATCATTAGAAACATGTTTGGATAATGAATAGTTGGCCTCTTTTGGAAAAAAAACATTTTTGATCAATGTTGGTTTCATGCATTTTCCCAAAAAATAGCCAACTTCAACAAGGCATATCTCCCTCAATTTTGATCATATGAAGGAGTTCTTGTACTTTTTAGAAACCTCAAGATGTCCTCTACAGTCTACTTTGAAAGCTTTTTTGCATTTGGAGAAGTTATCTTGATGTTATGGGCTTTGACAAAAAACCACTTTTTGTTGACTTTAAAAATGACCTGTAATGTTCTGGCTCATATTTTCCAAATGGTAAATCCAATGACCATGGGATCAATTTCATTTGAAAGATAATTGAATTTCCTTCAAAACAAGCTTTGGTTGTAATTTTTTGAATGAACGAGGAGAGAGTTATGGCCGGTCAAAGTTCAGTTGACTTTTTAGGAGAAAACCCTAATTTTGAAACTTAGGGTTTTGTTGATTTTTGAACTTTTCTTGATGAATTATGATCAACCATTGATCAAATGATGAATCTTTTGACAAAATATAGATGTTGATAAAAAAAATCATTTTTGACTGTCTGTTGACTTTTCGGTCAAACTGGTCGTCTGTTGACTGTTTGAGCTGCTGACTGTGCGTCCGAGCGAATTGAAGTTTGAAAATTTGTCTGGTGGTACTTTGAGATATATGGAGGTCCATGAAATCCATTTGAGGTCTCAAAAAACTTGTTCTCCTGAAAAAAACAAAAACCCTAGTTAGGCACTGTTTGTGTAAGAGACAGTTAAGCGTACCTGATTTTTCTGCAGTGTTGAGTCTCTGCTGATCATGTGATTATCAGAAGACTTCTAGAACAAAAATCTTGGAATTTTGAAATATGAAAGATTGATTTGAATGATG